>NC_055993.1:107963314-108272890 GCF_018446385.1 Zingiber officinale | reverse complement strand
CCCGGGGTGCCTCGCCCAAGGGGTCGTATCGACACCGTCCGGGCGCTCGGAATCCTTCCAGGTGCTCGGACCAGAAAGTTTATCAAAACTCAATGTGTCATGATTCATTGCGACTTGGATAAAATTTTATCCACGTCTAGATGCCTGGAACCTTTCTAGGCGCTTCGATCAAGACTATAAATATAGTCATGATTCCATAAGCTAAACAAAACACTTGTAAATGATTCTTCTTCTGTTTAGTCTTGTAATTGAGTGATTTAAATGTTGTAAGAGGTTTCTCCACCTGAAGGAGATTTATAGTGTGCTTTCAACGTCTTGAATTAGCAATCCCCTAATTGCAAACAAAGTAAACCTCTCTGTGCCTCTCTTTTAATTAGTTTGTTTATTTCTTTTATACAAGTGTTTATATTAATCAAACTGTAAAGTTCGAGAAATGTTTTGTTTGTTTTATATTGTGCAGGGCAAGTCACCCCCTCTTGTCAGTCGTTAGGGGACCAACAATAACAAATATGTGTCAGAGAATATTCTTCTGGAAACTTCTTCAGGGACTATTATGTCTCTTATTAGCAGACCATTTATAACTGCATATTCTTTCAGCAACCCTAGCAATAATAGAGACTATAAATGACAAAAGAGATATAACATGTGGGTAAAGAGAAGATTCTTTGGATGTTTATTGCACATTGCCTAGGATGTACACTTTCATTTACCTGACAAACTCTGACATACTGCACCACCTCATGAGGTTGGAGGTTATGTGAGGTGGTATAAAAAGGGGGTGTTCTCTCCGTAGCATAGGTACATTCTCTAAGCGTGTGCAACTTACTCTCATTGTTCTTCATTCATTCGTCTGAACTGGTACTAACTTGAGTATCAGAGGACTTTCGCCAGGGACTTTCCCTAGTTTCTAGGTGTTGATATTTTGTTGGCTCATCTCTGTATGCTCAGGATTGAAAGGAAGCTTTTTAGTGGAGTAAGAAGTTTTCAACTCGTCAACCATCAAGCCACCGTGCCAGCGCATCATCTCTGCAGTTTTTAGACAGGATCACTAGTCAACTATAATTTCTTAATTTACCTCTCTATATATAACTGTGAGCCAGTTGTGTAGGATGCTCGAGATTAGCGTATGATATTTTTGCTACAATGATCAATTCTAGCTAGGACATGCATGAGCACATAATTTAGAGGGAAATACATATGTTGAGGGATTCATGGTTCAGTATCTAGGCCCCAATTTATATATAGAGAGAGATAAGGGAATGGAAATAAAAGATTTGGATAATCTCATTTTCGGGTAAAAGCTCAGATTTAATAAAGATTTTGTTATGATTCCAATGGATTGAACCATAAAAGGGCTCCTTTTTTTACATTTTAAATTTATTTTTAATTATGTATGTTATTTTTTTAAGTTTTAATCTATTCTTTTTCAATATTTCTCAACCTATGTTTCTCCATGTGATGCTTTCTATTCTTCGATAAGAATATGAATTAGAAATTTTTAATCCATACACAAAATAAAGTGCTAGTTTTTTTTAGTTACCCTTCTTCTCCTTTTCCAACTCCCTCTCTTCGTGCTTTTCTCACTCATTATTGAGATTGGGGAAGAAAAATCACACCTAACATTGTTACATTGATCCAGTTAGTGATATAATGTTCCTTGCTTGATTAAGTTCAAATATTAATATATTCATTCTTATTGTGTTAGATCGAAATAAAAGATTTTATTTTTATTTTAAGTAACAGTGAGTTAGATACTCTATTATTTTGCTTCCTTGATATACATTATGTTTATCTTTTATTTAGATATATTTAGAGCCATAAATATTTTGATTTTTTCCTTTGTCTTCAATCTATTATTTATAATTATTCTAGTTTACATGATGAAAAATATGATTTATTTTTTTTCTTTTATTCTGGGCTTAAAAATGCTCATTTAGTTCTTGATAAATGATATTAGATAATTTAGTTATGATAAGATCTTTATTTTTAGGGATTTTATATATATATATATATATATATATATATATACTTTTGTACTTTAATGATGATGAATTGAGGATAGGAGTATTTTTCTTTCTATTGTTGTCCTATTTTATTGTTTATATTTTTTTCAATTTTGTTTCTTTTTAAAGGATTTTTCTCAAGACAAATTAAATAATTTAATAATTTTATCAATTAAAAAATTTATTATCAAGTTAAAAACTCGAATATAAATTTTAATTAATAACCATGCTCCCAAAAACTTAAATTTTATAAAAAATTATTTTTAAAAACTAATATTTTAATTTGTTTATTTTTTTAAACCGCCGCTATTAGTCTCAAATTCGAATAAAAATGATGAGGAAATTTTTTTAAAAATAATGTCAAAGACCTAAACAATTTTGGCCTATAGGGACACAAATTTTTAGGCCAACATACTACTACGAGCACTTTCTGATTTATTCGATAAGTAATTTAGGGGAGCGTCGTCAACTTTTAGGACTAGTTGAGTCTGTAAAGATATGGACACTTGAATTAATAATAAAAAAAGGTCTTTTGTTGCCTCATTAGGTATGTGCAGTGTCAAAAAATATTAAATAGACTAACTAAGAGGGCATTTGGTTTAACGGAAATAAGAATGAAGAATGAGAATCAAAATAAATGATTATCATTGTTAATATTTGAATTACAAGAATAAAAATATAAAATAAGAGAATAAATTTTTATAATTGAGCAATCACTTTATTTTCAACTATCAAAATTTTTTCATTAAAGACAAATGTTAACTATATGGTAATGATTAAAAAAAAGGAAAAGGTCATATTTATTTTAATTATAATGTCATGGTAATAGTTAAAAAGGTTTATTTCAATTATAATATTATGGTAATGGTTAAAAAAGAAAAAAAAAATAAGAAAAAAAAAAGAGAAATAATAAATTAGACGTGGAATACATAAACAAATTAAAATGAAAAAAAACTAAAATGTCTTTACCCATAAATTTAAGGTGACAGTTATATAATTTCAAAAATAGAGAAATTATTTTATTTTTTAAAATAATGTATTAATTAATAAGAGTAAAATTGAAAAAAAAAATTTATTCCCATTAATAATATTGATTTAAAATAAACATTATCAATTATAATCATATTCATTTCAGAATTTAAGTCAAATAATACAATCCTGATCATTTCTATTTTTATTGATGATTGACCCATAATCAATTTTTTTTCCAGTGGTATAAAAATTTTGGGACATGACTGTTAAGTGAGAAGTCTTGTACTTTTAAATTTATCCGATATAAAAACTATTTGTTTCAGTAATAATAACAACATAATAATTAACTCCACTTCCAAAAGTTAGATTAATAATAAAAAAAAAGTCATTTGTTGGCCCCACAACCATGCTGCAGTGAAAAAAAGTGTTCAACAGATTAACTAAGTACTCACAATTTAAGAATTTTTATTTCAGTAGAATGAAAACTTTGGATATTAACTATTGTAAAAACCATTTGTTTCAAGAACAATGAAACAATAACAACAATAACAAAAAACAAAAGTTCAATGTAATAATTAACCCCACTCACAAAAGTTGGCTGATGCTGCTAACCATTCTTCTAATTTACGCCCAGTGCCATTTTCTCTTGGACTCTTGTGAAATTAATTGTGATGTGAGGAAGAATCTCACACTGCTTGCTTTGGACCCATTCATATTCCCTCCATGTTTTCTTAGTCCCGAAGGTTTAGGGTTAGGGGCTTTTGCCGTGCATGAAGAACCAAAGTCTAACTTGTGTTATTCCTCCACTGCCTGTGGCCGCACTCCATGTTTGATTCACATCCATTTTTGCATTATTCCTGGTTTGGCGTAGGGTAAGACTGGAGAGCCGCCACTCTAAAGGAAGCAAAGCAAACCGGATAAGATTAATGAACAGCTTTAATTTATGGACTTAACAATTGCGAGAATGAAGCAGCACCGACAAAGAATGGAAGATAATTCGGATCAACCAGTACATGAAAAAGTACTCACAAGGATTAATAATGCTGTCCTGCAGTATTTAGATTTTGGATTGTCATGTTTTTTTCATTGATCTCTGTAAAAGCAGTAAATTAGTAAAAAACGACTAATATAATATTATTATAATACTGTGCCGGAAACTAATTATCATTGTTTTAAAATAATTTTTATTTTTATTTCAACTCTCTAATACATAGAGATTTATAACAATTATGCATATCGATTTATCCAATTGTTATTATTTTTTAAATATAAACAGTCTAAAATAAAATATATTTTTTTCTAAATTTAGTATCATCTAACTAAATTAAATATATCAATTAATTGATGAGTGAAAAAAAAATAATGATTAATTTGATAGAAAATATATAAAATTTTAAATTAAATGTGCTGTATTTAGGATAAATTATAATTTATTTTGAATTTTTTTATTAAAAAAATAGAAGTAATTAGATAAATCAATGTGAAGTAGGGAGTTGAATGGGAGTTAAAAAAAAAAGTTTATATATAAGAAATAGAAATAATTTTTTTTCTGATATAAAAATTGGTAAAAAGTTGAGTTTGGTATTACAGATTTTACCATTACTACTGTTTATGTAATTTACCTAATTTAAAATGTCTTTTTAATTTATTTCTTTTCTAAAGTTATCAGCAAGTCAAATCAAAACACACTATAGCTGTGGTCTCTGTCACATGCCACTGCTGGTTTATTCTCACTTCCAAAGTGGTGGAGGAATCAAGAAAAGCTATGCGCTTTACAATTATTTTCCCACCTTTTTTGAAAAAAAAAAAACTTAACGTGGCGTTTGTAAACCTTGTTTCTCATGAAGTTTTACCTTGCATACTCTCAGCGAGTGAATGGCTCAGCGGGAAAAATTTTCTAACTTAACAAGATTCTCCATATTCACGATACGACACGTACGAATAGGCCAGCTCCAGCATGCCATTGTGGAACATTGAGCCAACAATATTCCAATTCCACTCGGAAAAAATCCTTTTTCTACGTAAAAGTTTGTTTGAATCTCTCTGTTTTACCACCATTATTTCACCATTTAGTAGTTTGTTTGATTAGATTAAAGAACCCTAAAAAAACCATCAAACACCAATCTCATAGTTTTCCTCTTAAATATTTAAGATTCGATTCTTAACTAAAGTATATTTTTCTCTAATAAAATAAAAAAATTTTAAACGTTCGCTAGATGAGGAGTCGCTTGTGGAAAATTTTCATAAAGTTAAACCGGACGGATCACTTTCAGATTTGTATTAAAAAATAAAAAATAAAGAATTCTCTCCTTTTTCCCTCTATTTAATGCTTCTCCCCCACTGCTAAATGTTCAGTCGGATAGACAGCCTCCTATGCTTCTCCCAACTCCGGTACCGACCACCGCGAGCGCTCTCCTCCCCTGCTCCTTCTATCCAAATTTAGACGCATGGATTCGGTCAAGGTGGAGAAACTGGAAGCCATGGAAAGGTACAGGAACGGCGCCGATCGGTTCCTGCGAGTGCTCGTGCAGTTTATGCTGCGCGCGTTGTTGCTCGGCCTCTTCATGTCGAGCCCCAACTGGCTCCCCTGCTTCTTCTCCTCGGCCAAGTTCTTCATCGCGAAAGCCATCGCCATGGCTGCCGGGCCGAAGTTCGTATTCATGGTCTCCAATGTTATAATCGTCGTTCTCGTGGGCGAGTCGAGGCTTTCGAAGAAGCCCGCGGAGCGGGTGGAGATCTATGAGGAGTACCTCATGAAGAGCCAGCCTGCGCAGAGCTTGGCCATGGCGGAGGTGAAGGAGAAGGAAGGTTTCGATGACGAAGCTAAAGCGGAGGCTTTGATTGAAGAGAAGGAAGAGGAAGTTAGTGAGGTGGAGGAGGAGGAGGAGGTGGAAGGAGAAGGGTCGTTGCCGGCGGAGGAGCTCAACAGAAGAGTTGAAGACTTCATTGCAAAGGTGAACTTGCAGAGGCAGCTTGAAGCCAAGATGCTCATTTGCTGTGAGTGAAGGAGGGAAAAAACTTAAATAAATAAAATGGCAAGGATGTGTGGGACTAATTGTCCATAGTCGTGTACTAAAATTCATGTGTAAAAAGAAAAGTCACTGTTTGAGAGCTAAAGACAAGAGGTTCCTTTTTTTAATATATAAATAGTTATAAAATTAGGATAGTAAATAAATTGAATGAATGTTGTTGAAGAAGTATTATAAAAACTTATTTCAATACATACAAAATTAATTAAATTAAATAAATAAGTTTAAATAACTTGTTAAATTAAAGAAACAAACTCTTATTCTTGTGAATAAGATTCAAGAATAATATGAAATGAATAATATTCATCATGAAACTCTAATCATAATATTAACTAAATTAGTAAAAAATAATATAAAATTAAATTTATGTATACTATTTTTAATTAAATTAAATTACTTTATTTTAATATATTGTAACAACTGTGGTTGCTATGCAGGGCCGGCTTTAGGCATAGACCATTAAAATCTATGCCTAGGGTCCTAATTTTTATTAGGGCTCATTATATTTAGTGTATTAAATATATTCTATATTTTTTTATAGGAGAATGGAAAAGAATAGGTCATAAAAAATTACATAATTTCATTTTCTAAAAATTAGGGGCATTATTTTTAATATATTAAATATATTTTTATGTATATATTTTAAAGAAAACATAAAAGAATATGACCCACGTGATTAAATATTTACATAATTTCAATTTTCATCAAGGCTTCAAATTTGTAAAGATCTCCAATCGATAGAGTAAGGGACTTTTTTTTAACAAATTAAATTTACTTTTAATTATGGATATTTTTTTTTTTATAAAATCTAATATATTCCTCTTCAATATCTCTCAATGTTAGTCTACTTTCATTATGTTTCTCATTAGTTGATGATGCTTTCTCTGTTTTTTTTATAAGGGATGATGCTTTCTTTTTTATCAATAAGAATATGAATTAGAAATTGGTTATTATCTCCATACAATACAAAATAAAAAAGCTATTTTTTTAGTTCCCCCTCTTCCCTTTTTTAACTCCCCTCTCTATGCTTCTCTTACTCATTGAGATTGGAGAAGAGAAATTGCACCTAACATTAACATGCTGATCTAGTTGGTACAACTATGCTCTTTGATTAAATTCAAATGTTGATGCATCCATCAATATTGTGTCTGATCAAAATGGAAAATTTTATTATTTTTTAGCAATACTGAGTTAGATAGCTCTACTATTTCACTTCCTTGATAGATATTAAATTTAACTTTTATTTAGATATATTTACAGTCATAAATTGTTCGATTTTATCTTTTACAACTGCTCTTGTTTAGGTGATGAAAAATATGCTTTGTTTTTTTTTTTTTTGCTCTGTGCCTAAAAAGGCTCCCATTTAATTCTTGATAAATGATAATGGCTGGTTTGATCTTATTGTCATCTTTATTTCCTGAGGATTGTATTGAGTTTTATCATTTTGTACATGTATTTTTTATTTATTTAACTTTTGTCCTTCGCCCCATTTAATTCTTGATAAATGATAATGGATGGTTTGATCTTATTGTCATCTTTATTTTCTGAGGATTGTATTGAGTTTTATCATTTTGTACATGTATTTTTTATTTATTTAACTTTTGTCCTTCGCCGATGATGATAAGTTGAGAATGGTAGCATAATTTGTTTTCCTATTGTTATCTTATTTCATTATTCTTATTTCCTCAATTTTGTTCCTTTTTGTAATGGTTGTTCTCTCCAACTTTAATTTAAGTAATTAGACTTACTTTTATCATTCTTCATTTTAAACTAATTTTGAATACATTTATTTCTTTAACTAAGTGAATTGTAAACTTATTATCGACTTAAGGTGTATTATTATATCTAATAATAATACTCTATTTAATATGGTAAAATTTATACTTTTCTGAATTAGGTTATTAAAATATGAATATGAAATTTTAATTAATAATTTTGTATTTCAAAAAGTGAGAAAATTAAATTTTATAAAAATATATTTTTAAAAATAATATTTTAATTTCTTAAAAAAAATTTAATCCATTATTTTTTATCCCAAATCTAAATAAAAAAAAAAGAATTTTTTTCTTAAACAATGTCAAAGGTCTAATTTTTTTTCTGCCTAGAACTTCAAATAGGCTTGAGTCAGCCCTGCTGTTATGTTTCCGATTTAGAGCTCCGGGCGACAATGATCTAAGATCCGAGTTCCACGATAACTTCTCCCATCTTCTTTGTCTCCACAGTGAGTACAATATGAGCTTCAAGATTCAATCTGTGCTTCACTTTTGTGGTAGATTTGAGCTTCTATTTCCTAATTCTGTCTTGTGGATGAGATGTGTATATGACTTCTGTTAGGCACATCGGGTTATGCCTTAAGGATTTGGTCGGACAAAATAATTTGTTGTTAGAGATATTTAAGAATTAGTCAAATTTAGATTATATTAAATTCAATTCAATTTATTTGTCGAGATGACATGAGCAGATAATTTCAGGTTATCGGCAAAGACTGATTTCTGCTAAGTGTTGAACACAGACTGCATAATATAGCCAAGCGGCAGAGCAGGTGAGTGGCCGGGGGACAAAGAAACCAAGCGGTCGAGCGAGTGAGGCTAGGCGAGAGTGCGGTCAGACAGACAGAACAGCCAAGTGGCTGAGCGAGTGTAGACAGACGGGCAAAATAGGTGAGAGGCTGAGCGAGCGCAGCTAGACGGACAGAACAGCCGAATGGACGAAGAGGTTGAGCGAGTGAACGACCGAGCAAACGAAGAGTCCGAGCAAGTGAGTGGCCGATCGAACGAAGATTCAGAGTTGGTGAGTGGTCGGACGAGCGGACGAAGAGGCCAAGTGGATGAAGAGTCCGAGCAAGTGAACTATCGAGCAAGTGAGCGGTCGAATGAATATTTAGCCGGCTGGGCAGAAAGGCTAAGCGGGCGAATTAGACCGATGTCTGCCATGGTCGTAGTTTCCCTGAAACAGGTTCGTCCCACCTCCGGCTATGTTTCGAGGTTTACTCGGATCATCTGTTTCCCAGGATACAACAATTAATCATGATTCTCACCAAAAACTGATGGTTACAATGAACTGAGTGGTACCCGACTGCTATCACGGGCACTCCTCCGAGTAAGAGTTGCACGACAGAGGAAGAGGGGAACGTAGGGGGAGAGCTTCTGTTTTATGTGTGTGTAACATTTTACCCGACTACAATAATCATTATTCGTCAAGCTGTGAAACACCAACGTTTCGCTCAGCTGTTGGTTGTTTAACTTGGGCAAATTTTGCCCTAACCGGTCCGACATTTGGCGTGCGTAGGTCATACTCACACACAAGTCAACTTGGTTTAGTGCAATCCGGGCCTTGGATTTGCACCCCCCTTACGCACTCACGCGTGAGAGAGAGTCTCTCCCCATGCATTTGTTCACATCATCAATGCATGTGAATCAATATAAACCAATCAATATGCCTTGAAACTCCCAATGTGAGACTAAAGTCTCATTCACAATGGAACTTCTTCCCTCTTCCACCTCTTCTCCATTCACATATATACAATAATCCCCTACGTGAATGGAGATAGAGTTTGTGATAGCATTTAGCAGTTAAGTCCAGTATACAATAGGTAGGTTTTACCCTTTGAACCTTCCCTTGTGAAGTTCTGTTTGTTTACTGTCTGACAGTAGACGCGATGCCCTTGAACTGTTCTGCCGTTCTGTGCAAGCATTGACATATCTCACCCAAGACTCCTTTTGATACAAGTCAGTTCTCATAAGTGTGTTCATTCTTAGCCATGAACACGTCTAATTCTGTGAGAAGTTCTAAGAATTGTGCCTCCAATTCTCTTCGAAGTGGCCCCACTTCTTCTTACATAGGTGATCTCTTAAAAGTATTTTTCATTACTCTACTTGGATCATTAAAAGTTGTATGCTCAACCTCCATCCTTCACTAATCTACTAGGTTGGTCCCCCACAGTGAGCAACTTTATCGGTACAGTTAGGTTGTTTCTTTGAACCTAGTTTTTGGAATCTCCAGTGTGCATAGGTTGGGTTTCTTTTGCACCAACATTTCTTATCGGCATCAAGCTCATCCCTTGTGATGAACTTGCAACTAACTCTCTGTTTAACCCCTTGGTTAATAGATCTGCTAGGTTATCCTTTGACTTTACATAGTCAACATCGATAACTCATGTTGAGAGTAGTTGTCTAATGATATTATGTCTATGATGTATATGTTTAGACTTACCATTATACAGATGGCTCTGTGCCCAACCGATTGCTGATTGACTATCGCAATATATGCAAATTGCCGACACAAGTTTCAGTCATCTCAGAATATCTTCTAAGAATTACCGTAGTGTAATGCCCCTAGTTTTTCTTTGTTTATTTTTAAATTGTTTATCTTTTACAATTCATAAATGTAACTACGGACGTCACTTGCTCATACTTTCATAGCAGTTTCTTAGTTCAAATAAAGATTACATAGATGATTCAAAAAAAATATAGCTAAATGTGGAATTTAAACTAGAAGGTCTTTGAGCCTACTGCCAGTTCTGAGAAGCTCACGGAGTCAAGCCTCAAGTCTATAATCTTAAATGCTTTGTATCTTATGTGCATGAAGAAAAGAAATATTTGTTGTAATGTTAAGTTAGAGGTTTGATAGTGTGCATGACATTGATTAAAACTGCTTAGACTTAATTAATAGTTTGATGAATGTCAAAATATTATTGTTAGCTTTATACCCAACCTAATATTTTTTTCCCCTAATATAGAAGGGCTTTTGGCCTTAGTTTCAAATGACATTATAGTAGTTAACTTCCGAATCTGGAACAAATTTTTTTTTAAAACTTAGGACCTTAATGCTCATAGTCGAACCTTTGATCATAATATGTCATAGAAGTTTCAAATTTTCTTTCCTAAGTAAGTTTGGGAGAACGTTCAGGGACAGTATAGTAATTGTAGGAATTTCGACATTAAGTGATGTCTTGTATGTAGCCCAGGAATCCCATGCTTAAAGGCTATGGAGTAAGGTGATAAAAATGGTCAAGATTAGGTGGTCAAATTGCACATATGAGGAAACTACTTAGGAGACCGAGGGAGACATAAGAAGCCGCTATACAGGATTTATTTAATTAAGGGTATTTATTAGATTAATTATAATTAATTAGAATTCATATTTAATTATGAATTTATTTATTTTATATTAAGAAGATGGTAGAATACAAATATGTGTAAAATTTAGAAAGACTTATAAATTTTTTATAGGTTATGTATTTAAACAATATAGAAAAAGCTTAGTACGTATAAATTTATAGAGTCAACTAATTAATATGGAAAATAAAATATTATGTGATATATAAGGAGTAATTGCAAAGAATAAATAGCATTAAATAAGTAAACTATATATGAAAATTTTATAACCATGGAAATAGGTTTCCCGCTACACAGGATTGTTTAGTAAATATTAATTCCGAGAATGAAATTTTATTTAGGGGGGAGGGAGGAATTGTAGTGTCCGAAATTACTTATTTAATTAAGGGTATTTATTAGATTAATTAGAATTCATATTTAATTATGAATTTATTTATTTTATATTAAGAAGATGGTAGAATACAAATAAGTGTAAAATTTAGAAAGACTTATAAATTTTTTATAGGTTATGTATTTAAACAATATAGAAAAAGCTTAGTATGTATAAATTTATAGAGTCATCTAATTAATATGGAAAATAAAATATTATGTGATATATAAGGAGTAATTGCAAAGAATAAATATAATTAAATAAATAAACTATATATGGAAATTTTATAACCATGGAAATAGGTTTCCTTTTAAACTTGATATCGTATTAAGTTTACAAAAAAAAAAAGGAATGAAATAAATGACTTGACATTCATATACAAATTTTTGGGATAGAGATGGAAATGTTAGGGAATAAGTTTTATTTTTAAAAAAATAAAATAAATGACTTAGAAAATTTTATGTATGGCGAATTTTTATATGTAGATAGATATGGAAATAGAAAATTTAGACCAAGTCCTAAGTCCCCCTATCTATTTAAACCTTACCTTCTAAAGCACTCTCTTGGTTTTGTTGCCGCCGACCCTAGGAAGACCTCCTCACCCTCTTGTTCTCCACCGGTACTAGGATTTCCAAGGAAGACAAAGAGTGGGTGGCTAAATGTTTAAGGCATGTTCTCAGCCATGTTACTGTTTTATTTAGCTTCTATGTCTTGTGAATTTCGGGTACCTTAGATTGGGTTGATGTTTCATAGATGTTCTGGAATTATGTTGTAACCCTGGTGCTTTTGGTTCTGTTGTGGTGTAAATTAGCCTCAATGGATGAAAGAATTTCACTTCGGTATCTTCTATTAAAATGTGTTGGACCCCGTGGATGTTTTGATGTGATCAAACAAGTTGGTTAGGTCCTGCTTTGTGTTTGATCCCTGTTTTTGAGTGTGTAGGAGCTTAGGAGCACAGGAAGTCGAGCGGAAGACGCAGCTAGCGAGAAGGACGGCACGGGAAGGGAGCCGACGGGCTCGGTGCATCCGAAGGACAAGAAAGCTGTGGAAGAATACACCGGTGGGCGAGAAGAACGTGCGCGGCGTTCGAGGGACGTTAAGCCGGGGAGGAAGCCTGCTCGAGGAGAAAGCTGGAAATTGGGTTCGGGTGAGCCCTATTTCGGTTGGCCGAATCACCCAAACTATCGAGCATCGGAAGCCAACGCAATGGAGCTGGAAAAGAAGCACAAGCTAGAAAACCAGCTTGAAGGTGCCTTCATGAAGCTTGAAGGTGCCTTCATGAAGCATGAAGGCGCCCTCAACATGAAGGCGCCTTCAACAGGTCAGTTTTGACCGTTTGCGTTGCGGATAAAATTTTATCCGTTGACCGAGCTGGAGGCGCCTTGAACCTTTTTGGAGGCGCCTTGGACCCTCGGGATAGACTTTCCAGGAGCTATATAAAGGCTTCTGGAGCTAGGAATTATTTAATCAACTCAGTATTAGATTTCCTAGCAACTGTTGAGCTTTCTAAGTGTGTAAAAGGCTTCTCCGCCTTCAGAGAAGGAGTTTTCTTATTGTGCTTTTCATCGTCTTGGATTAACAACCGTCTTGGTTGTAACCAAGTTAATTCCAGGTCTTCTCTATTTCTTTTTCTTAATTGTTTTATTTTAGTGTTGCTATTTTTGAGTTGAAAGTTTGAGGAGGGTATAATTTTTATTTGCAAGCAATTCACCCCCCCTCTTGCCAGCCTCCATTGCACCTACAATTGGTATCAGAGCCAGACCGCCTCAGAAGGACTAACCACCGACTGAAGCACAACGATCAAGACGATGGTCGGAGCAAATATTCATCCTCCAAAGTTTGACGGAGATTTCGCTACATGGAAGCGAAAAATGGAGGTATTTTTTAAAACTGAATTTGATATACTTTTAATAATGAAATATAGATATGCAGCGCCGAAAGATAAAGAAGAAAACAGTGGAGCAAGAAGGAGCAAGCCGATTTTGTCGCCAACGGAAAGGTTGAGTTCCACCTGCTCAGCGTTCTGCCACCTCAAGAGGTAAATCGGATCGGAAGCTACGACTCCGCGAAAGATCTCTGGGAAAAATTCCTGGAGCTTCACGAAGGTACCTGTAGGACCGTTAGATTCGATAGAGGGGGGTGAATATCGATTCGAAAAACAAGAGTTTAAACGCAGCGGAAAAGTAAAATAGACACAATGGTTTTACTTCGTTCGGAGCCTGTGACGACTCCTACTCGAAGGCCCGTGGTCCTTGACCGCTTTCGTTGGGCAATCACTAGCAATTCGAAATGATGATTACAAAAGAACCGTACAGGGAATGCTAATGAAAACTAAAAACAAATACCGACAAAAAGGGAAAAGAACGGAGCGTAGTGTCGGAGCTTTGTTGGCGTCGCACTGAATGTCGAGCAGCAAGACCAGCAGTAGAAGAGTTCTCAGCTTGATTGATTGATCTGAAGCTCCTGTCTGGGGCTTCTTTTATATGCTGTTCTGGGCGCCTGGATTCCTTCCGGGCGCCTGGAATGTGACGAAACTGCTCAAACCAAGATGCTCCACGTGGCGACGACTCGGGTGGATAGAATTCGCCTTCCGGGCGCCCGGATCCCTTCCGGGCGCCCGGATTCCCTCCGGGCGCCCGGACCACCTTGTTTCAGAAAACTCCCTTTTCCTGCAAAACAAAGTTAGTCCGAGGCAAATATACATCCTGTAAAACAGATTGTTAGCACAGTTAAAGTTCAACAGGTGGATAAAAAGAGTATGACTTAGATTCCGTCTTTCTGAGACCGGAATCTAGTCACGATCTCGACTTAGACATACGAAATGGATCTAAGCCGGATCGACGCCTAATGTCCCCTTCCCGGGAACGCGTCCTCACCGTCACTCCCCTCCAGTGACTTACCTCACTTACCTGTCAGACGTCCGGTCAGCCCGTCGACCCGTCTGGACTTCTTGCCAAGCGTCCGGTCAGCCCGTCGACCAGCTTGGACTTCTCGCCAGCTATCCGGTCAGCCCGTCGACCTAGCTGGACTTCTCGCCAAGCGTCCGGTCAGCCCGTCGACCCGCTTGGACTTCTCGCCAGCTATCCGGTCAGCCCGTCGACCTAGCTGGACTTCTCCTGCACACTCGATCAAAGTGTCAGACAACAACAAAACTAACTTAACCTATTTGTCATTCATCAAAACCTGGGTTAAATCGTTAGTGCTAACCGCACCAACAGTACCTTCGAAGCAAAGCTAGCGTGGAGCAACATCCTCCGGACCCAGTTGACGAACCTCCGGATGAACCAAGGCAAGAAGGTAGCGCAACTCCAAGCGAGGATTAAAGAGTTGATCACGCAATTAAGCAACCTTGGAGAAGAAGTAAAGAACCGGGACTCGATCCGGTACACGCTCAACGCCTTCCCCAGAACTCTAGATTGTACCTCCTTAGTAGATGCGTACTACATCTCTAAAGACTTCGAGGTAAGTACTCTAGAACAATTGTTTTATACTTTTGAACTTCACGAATCTCGAGTTGCAGAGCCCAATGGAGTAGAGAAGTCTAGTCAGAACATTGTCTTAAAGGCAAGAATAAACGGTTCTGACTCCGAAACCTCGGTCGACGAATCCGAAGCGGCACTACTGGTAAGACGCTTTAATAAATTTTTTAAATCTAATAAATTTATATCGTAGACAAAGAGGCATCAACAAAGAAAAAGGACTGTTATTTGCTACAACTGCAACGAAGAAGGGAACATCAAAGATGATTGCTCGGACTTGAAGAAAAAGGGGAAGGAGAAGGAAAAGACAAAGTACAAGAAACTAGAATCATCCAAGCACAAGAACCTGAAGGCCACTTGGTCAGATTCGTCTTCTTCCGAATCAGACGTCAAAGCCTATTCCGGGTTAGCGATGATGGCTAACCATCTTCCCGAAGATGACTCAAGCTCCGAGATGAGCATAGATGAAGGGGGAGGAACATCAGAAGAAGAAAGCTACAGTGAAGGGGGAGCATCACCAAGTCAGGTAAGTAAGGTGTGTAATCTAACCCCTACTCAGTCATTTCTATTTATCAAGTCTCTTTCTAAAGAATTAGATCAATTAGAAAAAGAAAATGAACATTTGAAATTAGAGAATGCAAAATTGAAAAATGAAATTGAAAAATTGAAATCTGCTGCATGTTCAAACGTTTTTCAAAAATCTAAATTAAAATTTTTTGGTAAATTAAACTGGTATATTAGAAAGAATCAAGGTCAACTTAGGAAAATTCCTAAAACTTATGTACCCCCTAGATTTTTAATTAACTCAGTAGGAAGGAATCTATACTGGATTCCAAAGTCTTTGATAAATTAGAATTATTGAAGTTAGAGCTTACAGCGAGTAAATTAAACAATGAATTTCTTTATGAAGCTTTGTCTAAGGAAGTAATTGTTGTTCCAATAACCAAGAAAGCCTAGTGCCTCGTCACGACCTGGAAGCCGAAATATCGAAATAAAATATTTAATCAACTTTCTGGTAAAAGCATTAAAAGTTAGAAATTAAATAATGTTTTGAAAGTTTTTCAAACTTTTTCTTGAAAACTTTTTTTAAAAAATCATTTTTTTTATGGAAAAAGTTTAAAAAATTCAGGTTACTTAGAATTTTTCTCTGAAAATTCATTTTCACCTAGAATTTTACTTAGAAATTCTTTCTGAAAATTCTAAAAATTCATTTTTAACTTAGAAAAATTTAGTTTACTTGAAATTTTCAAAAAATTTAGTTTACCCCATTTTTGTTGTGATCAAAGGGGGAGATATAGGTACAAGTTTAGGGGGAGTTAGAAATATTTAAGACTTTCAAAATTCTTTTAGTATTGTAAATTTTTTGTAATTTTTATGCTTAAACTGTTAGTTAGTAATTTCTTTAAAATTACTATTTGTTTTTATACCCTAACTTGAACTTGGGTTGATGCACATCAAAAAGGGGGAGATTGTTGGACCCCGTGAATGTTTTGATGTGATCAACCAAGTTGGTTAGGTCCTGCTTTGTATTTGATCCCTGTATCTAAGTGTGCAGGAGCTTAGGAGCACAGGAAGTCGAGCAGAAGACGCAGCTAGCGAGAAGGACGACACAAGAAGGGAGCCGACGGGCTTGGTGCGTCCGAAGGACGAGAGAGCTACGGAAGAGTACACCGGTGGGCGAGAAGAACGTGCGCGGCGTTCGAGGGACGTTGAGCTGGGGAGGAAGCCTGCTCGAGGAGAAGGTCAGAAATTGGGTTCGGGTGAGCCCTATTTCGGTTGGCCGAATCACACAAACTATCGAGCATCGGAAGCCAACGCAATAGAGCTGAAAAAGAAGCACGAGCTGGAAAACCAGCATGAAGGCGCCCTCAACATGAAGGCGCCTTAAAGCTTGATGAAGGCGCCTTCAACATGTCAGTTTTGACCATTTGCGCTGCAGATAAAATTTTATCCGCTGACCGAGCTGGAGGCTCCTTAAACCTTGTTGGAGGCACGTTGGACCCTCAGGATAGACTTTCCAGGAGCTATATAAAGGCCCCTGGAGCTAGGAATTATTTAATCAACTCAGTATTAGATTTCCTAACAATTGTTGAGCTTTCTAAGTGTGTAAAAGGCTTCTCCGCCTTCAGAGAAGGTGTTTTCTTATTGCGCTTTTCATCGTCTTGGATTAACAACCGTCTTGGTTGTAACCAAATTAATTCTGAGTCTTCTTTATTTCTTTTTCTTAATTGTTTTATTTTAGTGTTGCTATTTTTGAGTTGAAAGTTTGAGGAGGGTATAATTTTTATTTGCAGGCAATTCACCCCTCTCTTGTCGGCCTCTGCTGCACCTACAAAATGTATAAAATTTAGTTATCTTTCATTACCAATTTACATAACCCTTTTCGGATTAAAGATAAATTTCATATGATTTTTATACCACTGACTGACGAATCTGGAATTATGTTGTGACCCTACTACTTTTGGTTATGTTGTGGTGTAAATTATCCTCAATGGGTGAATGAATTTCACTACGGTGTCTTCTGTTGAAATGTAGAAAATTTAGTTAGCTTTCATTACCAATTTACAGAACCCTTTTTCGATCAAAGATAAATTTCATATGATTTTTATACCACTAATTGATGAATATGAAATTATGCTATGACTCTGTTGCTTTTGGTTCTGTTGTGGTGTAAATTGGCCTTAATGAGTGAACGAATTTCATTACGGTGTCTTCTGTTGAAATGTATAAAATTTAGTTAGCTTTCATTATCAATTTACAAAATATTTTTCGGATCAAAGATGAATTCCATATAATTTTTATGCCACCGACTGACAAATCTGGAATTATGCTGTGACATTGCTGCTTTTGGTTCTATTGTAGTGAGTTTTAAATTCTGTTATAGAGCTTTAGTCATCATGATCTTGCTCAACGAGTTGTTTCATATTTTACTAATTGTAAACCCTTAGGAACTAGAGAACTATGCATGCTCAAAATAAGTTATAGACCTTGCAAGTTTCGAACATGATAAATGTAGGTTTAAATTCTGTTTTAAGAGTTATGAATATGAATGTTACATTACAATTTGGGTCATGCTTCTAGTCGTCTTCCCTTAGAAGATCCATGCTTAATTCTAAATATAAAACTTGTAAATTTCATATTTATAGGAGTAGATTAAATTCTATTTTTAGAAGTTATATAGTTTGATGTTGCACTTCATATTTGATCCATGCTTCTAGTTGTTTTTCTTTATAAGATAGAAGATCATTTGATGCTCAATTTGAAGTATAAAACTTGTAAATTTCAGATTGATAGGAGTAGATTAAATTCTAATTTTAGAAGTTGTATTGTTTGATGTTGGACTTCATGTTTGATCCATGCTTATAGTTGTTTTCCTTTAGAAGATAGAAGATCATTTGATGCTCAATTGGAAGTATAAAATTTGTAAATTTTAGATTTATAGGAGTAGATTAAATTCTGTTTTTAGAAGTTATATAGTTTGATGTTGCAATTCATGTTTGTTCCATGCTTCTAGTTGTTTTCCTTTAGAAGATAGAAGATCATTTGATGCTCAATTCAAATTATAAAACTTGTAAATTTCAGATTGATAGGAGTAGACTAAATTCTGTTTTTAAGAGTTTAATCACCATGAGGTTGCTCTACAATGGTTTCATATTCTTCTATTTGTTTTCCATTAGAAATTAGAGATCTTTGAATGCTTATGTTTAGGTTCATGATTATGCCCTGTTTATGTTGCTAAGCATGCACATGCTAAACTGATACACAAGTCTATGCTTAAGCTTACGATATGAAAATTACATGCTTACGTTTAGGTTTACAATTATGTCATGTTTATGTTTATGCATGCTCACACTATGTTTATGCACAGAATGGCGTTGAAATCCATGCTTAAGCTTATGTTGTGAATTTGCATGTCTGTGCTTAAGTTTATGTTAAGCACAAACATGCAAATTCACAACATAAGCTTAAGCATAAATTTCAACGTCATTCTATGCATAAACATAGTGTGAGCATGCATAAACATAAACATGACATAACTGTAAACCTAAATGTAAGCATGTAATTTTCATATCGTAAGCTTAAGCATAGACTTGTGCATCAGCTTAGCATGTGCATGCTTAGCAACATAAACAGGGCATAATCGTGAACCTAAACATAAGCATTCAAAGATCTCTAGTTTCTAATGGAAAACAAATAGAAGAATATGAAACCATTGTAAAGCAACCTCATGGTGATTAAACTCTTAAAAACAGAATTTAGTCTACTCCTATCAATCTGAAATTTACAAGTTTTATAATTTGAATTGAGCATCAAATGATCTTCTATCTTCTAAAGGAAAACAACTAGAAGCATGGAACAAACATGAATTGCAACATCAAACTATATAACTTCTAAAAATAGAATTTAATCTACTCCTATAAATCTAAAATTTACAAATTTTATACTTCCAATTGAGCATCAAATGATCTTCTATCTTCTAAAGGAAAACAACTATAAGCATGGATCAAACATGAAGTCCAACATCAAACAATACAACTTCTAAAATTAGAATTTAATCTACTCCTATCAATATGAAATTTACAAGTTTTATACTTCAAATTGAGCATCAAATGATCTTCTATCTTATAAAGAAAAACAACTAGAAGCATGGATCAAATATGAAGTGCAACATCAAACTATATAACTTCTAAAAATAGAATTTAATCTACTCCTATAAATATGAAATTTACAAGTTTTATATTTAGAATTAAGCATGGATCTTCTAAGGGAAGACGACTAGAAGCATGACCCAAATTGTAATGTAACATTCATATTCATAACTCTTAAAACAGAATTTAAACCTACATTTATCATGTTCGAAACTTGCAAGGTCTATAACTTATTTTGAGCATGCATAGTTCTCTAGTTCCTAAGGGTTTACAATTAGTAAAATATGAAACAACTCGTTGAGCAAGATCATGATGACTAAAGCTCTATAACAGAATTTAAAACTCACTACAATAGAACCAAAAGCAGCAATGTCACAGCATAATTCCAGATTCGTCAGTCGGTGGCATAAAAATTATATGGAATTCATCTTTGATCCGAAAAATATTTTGTAAATTGATAATGAAAGCTAACTAAATTTTATACATTTCAACAGAAGACACCGTAATGAAATTCGTTCACTCATTAAGGCTAATTTACACCACAACAGAACCAAAAGCAACAGAGTCATAGCATAATTTCATATTCATCAATTAGTGGTATAAAAATCATATGAAATTTATCTTTGATCGAAAAAGGGTTCTATAAATTGGTAATGAAAGCTAACTAAATTTTCTACATTTCAACAGAAGACACCGTAGTGAAATTCATTCACCCATTGAGGATAATTTACACCACAATAGAACCAAATGTAGTAGGGTCACAGCATAATTCCAGATTCGTCAGTCAGTGGTATAAAAATCATATGAAATTTATATTTAATCCGAAAAGGGTTCTATAAATTGGTAATGAAAGATAACTAAATTTTATACATTTTAATAGAAGACACCGAAGTGAAATTCGTTCACCCATTGAGGCTAATTTACACCACAACATAACCAAAAGCAGCAGAGTTACAACATAATTCCAGAACATCTATGAAACATCAACCCAATCTAAGGTACCAGAAATTCACAAGACATAGAAGCTAAATAAAATAATAACATGGTTGAGAACATGCCTTAAACATTTAGCCACCCACTCTTTGTCTTCCTTGGAAATCCTAGTACCGGTGGAGAACAAGAGGGTGAGGAGGTCTTCCTAGGGTCGGCGGCAACAAAACCAAGAGAGGGCTTTAGAAGGTAAGATTTAAATAGATAGGGGGACTTAGGACTTGGTGTAAATTTTCTATTTCCATATCTATCTACATATAAAAATTTGCAACACATAAAATTTGCTAAGTCATTTATTTTATTTTTTAAAAAATAAAACTTATTCCCATGGGTGTAACATTTCCATCTCTATCCCAAAAATTTGTATATGAATGCCAAGTCATTTATTTCATTCCTTTTTTTTTGTAAACTTAATACGATATCAAGTTTAATTGGAAACCTATTTCTATTGTTATAAAATTCCCATATATAGTTTACTTATTTAATTCTATTTATTCTTTGTAATTACCCCTTATATATCATGTAATATTTTATTTCCATATTAATTAGATGAATATTCTCTACAAATTTATACATTCTAAGTTTTTACATTAAATTTTGTAATTATATTTATATTTATCTTTATTATTTAAATGCATAATCTATAAAATATTTATAAGTCTTTCTAAATTTTACACATATTTGTATTCTACTATCTTCTTAATATAAAATAAATAAATTCATAATTAAATATGAATTCTAATTAATTATAATTAATCCAATAAATACCTTTAATTAAATAATTGATTTTGGACACTACAATTAATGAGTACATAACCGCTTATGTCCGATTACGATACCTTAAAGTGATAATGATAAAGATTTAATGAGGATACCGTGAGGGAAGAGGCTCCAGAGGGAGTCCATTTACGGGAAAAGACCCCAGAGGGAGCCCAATATCGGGTAATTCAAATATAACAAAATGATAATGATAATGATAATAATAAAGATTTAACGAGGATACCATGAGGGAAAAGACCCCAGAAAGAGCATGTTTACGGGAGAAGGCCCCAGAGGGAGCTCGTTTACCGGAGAAGACCCTAGAAGGAGTCCATTTATGGGAGAAGGCCCTGAGGGAGTCCAATATCAAGTAAGTTAATTGTGACAAAATGATAATGATTAGATGGGAACATCGTAAGGGAAAAGGCTCCAGAAGGATCCTGTTTACGGGACAAAGCCCCAGAGGGAGCCCAACATCGATTTTCCATGTTAGGCCATGATCCAGTGACGAGAGTTGTTGATGCCCCGCTGCCATGTACCATGGTTTTACAGCTGAGATTGATCAATCGGTTATATGATGATAGCTAGTCACTTTCAACGATCCTTACCTTAAAAAGATTAAAGAGATATTATGCTTATGTTTATGTTGACGTTATGCTTATATCCGTGCTCATAATTATGTCTGTTTGTATGCTTATGGTTATACTTACGTTATGCTTATATACATGCTCATGATTATGTCTATTCGTATGCTTATGTTTATACTTACATTATGCTAATGTACATGCTCATGATTATATCGATTTGAATGCTTATATTTATGCTTACGTTATGCTGATGTACATACTCATAATTATGTTTGTTTATATGCATATATTTATGCCCTGATGCTTATGTTGATGCCTATGCATACATTCGTGGTATGTCAGTAGGAAGGTCCCTAGTTACCTAGAACGTGGTTTCCCTTAGTACACTAGATTATAGGCGCTAACTATTGCATGACATGATTTTGAATATGTTGAGTCTCTCGACTCACAGGCTTTAACCTTTCTTTTTCAGACAAGGGAACAAACGAGACAGGAGGCATTGACCAGTGAGCCAGCTCGGAACCATGGCAGTACAACCCAAAGACTTTCTAGTTTAAATTCCGCATTTAGCTATATTTTTTTCGAATAATCTATGTAATCTTTATTTGAACAAGTAATGTCCGTAGTTACATTCATGAATTGTAAAAAAAAATTAAAGGAAAAACTAGGGGCGTTACACATAGTCATTCAGCCTCTTCACCACATTTGTCAAGAGCCACAAACTTAAATTCCATCATGGATCTGGTTATTACCATTTGCTTAGAAGATTTCTAGGAAATGGTTGTACCTCCTAGAGTGAATGCATATCCACTCGTAGACTTAGAGTCTTTATATCAGATATCCAACTCGCATCACTGTATCCTTCAATTACAACAGGACATCTTGTATAGTGCAATCCATATTCACGAGTATACCTCAATTACATCAATACTCTTGTTATCCCTTTCCAGTGATAAACACCAGGATTACTCATGTATCTACTCAGTTTATTTACTGTGTAGGCCAAGTCTAGTCATGTACAACTCATCAGGTACATCGGACTTCTAATCACTTGAGAGTACTCTATCTGAGAGATACTTTCACTTCAATTTTTCGATAGTTGTTGACTCGTATCTATCGGTTTCATACCAACGCAGTATTACCCTTAGTGAATTTCTCAAGAATCTTGCCCACGTAATGTGACTGACTAAGAACAAGTCCTTCTATTGTTCTAAGAATTTTGATTCCTAGAATCACTTCAGCTAGACCCATGTCTTTCATGTCAAATTTTGAGTTCAACATATCTTTAGTGAATTTTATTATCTTATCATTACTCCCAATGATAAGTATATCATCTACATATATGCACAAGATGATGTAGTCATTCTCTGTGACTTTCATATAGACACATTTATCACATTTATTAGGCTTGAATTCACATTCCTTCATGACATTATCAAACTTCTTATGCCATTACTTTAGTGTTTGTTTCAAGCCATATAATGACTTCACCAATCTACAAACCTTATTTTTTTGTCCTGACATAGAAAATCCCTTAGATTGCTCCATGTATATTTTCTCTTCTAAATTCCTATTTAGAAAGGTTGTCTTTATAACCATCTGATATATTTTGAGATTCCATAAAGCGGCTATAGCAACAATACTCTAATGAAAGTTTTTCTTGACACAGGAGAATATGTATCAAAGTAATCAAAGTCTTCTTATTGTCAGCATCCTTTGATTATCAATCTGGTCTTATACTTATCAAGTGTGACATTTGACTTCATTATCTTCTTGAAAATCTACTTGCAACCTATTGGTTTACTCCTGGGAGGAAGATCCACAAGTTTCCAAGTGTGATTTTGCAAGATAGATTCTATTTCAAATGCAATTGTCTCTCTCCAATGAGCTCCATCAGAAGAGCTTACGCCTTCTAAGTAACTCTGGGGCTCACTTTCCAACATGAAAGTGATAAAATCTGATCTATAGGATTTTTCTACCCGAGCTCTTTTACTCCGTCTAAGCTCAACTTCGACTGGTTCCTCATTATTTCTTCTTTGGCTTGTGTTTCACATGCCCGTTTTGAAGAGCTAGCTTCCTCTCGGGTTTTATATAAAAACACATACTCGAAGAATGAGACATTTCTCAATTCTATTATCGAGTTCGTGTATATATCCGGTATTTGTGACTCATACATAAAAAAATCGATATGCATGCTGTTATGTGTATATATAATAAATATGTAATTAACAGTTTTTGGTCCTATCTTAATCCTTTTCGGATCAGGCACCAAAACTTTGGCAAGACACCTCCACATTCATAAATATTTGTAGGACGATTGTCTTCCATTCTATAATTCATAAGGGCTTTTATCTATTTTCTTCTGGAACACCTTATTTAAAAGCTAATTAGCTGTTAACATAGCTTCCCCCCACATTAACTTTGGCAGCCCAGAGCTAAATAGAAGAGCATTCATCATCTCCTTTAGAGTTCGATTCTTTCACTCAGCAACTCCATTTTGCTGAAGTGTATAAGGAGCTATTGTTTCGTGTCTAATCTCATGTTCAGCACACAACTCAACGAGCAGTGATACATATTCACCGTCTCGGTCACTTTGAACCACTTTAATCTTTTTATTAAGTTAATTTTCAACCTCATTCTTATAGAGAGTAGATTTCTCTATAGCTTTATTTTTTCTTTTGAGAAGATACACATGACAATATTTTATATTATCATCTACAAAAGTAATGAAGTATTTATTACCACCACGTGTTGGCGTACCTTTTAGGTCGCATACGTCACTGTGGATTAGGTCAAGTGGTTCATTACTTCTTTCAATATGCTGAAATGATAACTTTGTCATTTTATCTTCAATATAAATTTAACACTTGTGTTTCAGGTGAAGGTGGAACGTATGTATGCTTTACATGTTTATTAATCTACGCAACACATAATAGTTACCATGCTCTAGTTTACCATGCCATAAACATGAAGACTCAAGCATATAAGTGGAAGAGCTTTTATTTTTTTTATCTTAGGCCTAATGGCCATTACATTAACCTTGAATAGTCCATCAGATACATAGCCCCTTCCTACAAACATTCTATTCTTGGACAATACAACTCTGTCTAACTCAAAAATAATGCAAAAGGCATGCTTGCTTAATAGTGATCTGAACACTAGATTCTTCCGAATTTCTAGAACATACAACACATTGTTGAGTAAGGTCCTTGTCTGAAGTCATCTTCAGCACCACTTTTCCTTGACCCATGATGTCCGAGGTTATTGAGTTCCCTATGAATAGATTGTCTCCATTGACTTCTTCAAAGTTATGGAGCACCTCCTTATTACAATAGACATGTCTGGTGGCTCTAGTATCGATCCACCATTGCCTCGGGTTTGAACCGACTAGGTTCAATTCAGAGACAACAACGCATAGGTCGTCCATTTCTGGTTCCTCGTTCGGGTTGGCCTCTTACTTCTTCTTCGGCTTTCTGCACTCTGAAGATTTGTGACCAACTCAATCACAGTTGGAGCACTTCCCAGAGAATTTTTTTCTTGCTGATGCCTCCTCTAGGTCCTATATCTTAGAAGACTTAGGGTTCTTCCGTTTCAAATTTTGACCATGCTTGACCACGTTGACTTTCATAGTAGTATGAGAGAACAGATTTCTCTCTAAACTCTTGTTGTATTCTTCAATGTGAAGTCTAACAATGAATTCCTCTACATTCATCTCCTTTTGCTTGTGCTTCAGGTAGTTTTTGAAGTCCTTCCAGCCGGGAGTTTACTTCTCAATGATAGCAGCCACTTGGAAGGTTTCACTCAGAACCATCCCTTCTGAGTGGATATCGTGCAAGATCACCTAAAGTTCATGGACTTGGCTGATCACCGTCTTAGAATCAACCATCTGGTAGTCCAGGAATCGGCCCACGATAAATTTCTTGGCCCCTGCATCCTCCGTCTTGTACTTCTTATCCAAGGACTCCCACAACTCCTTAGTCGTTCTCTTCATGATGTACACAACGTACAACGAGTCGACAAGGCAGTTGAGGATGTAGTTTCGACAAAGGAACTCAGAATGAGTCCATGCCTCGACTGCACTGATGGTTTTCACATCAATATCCTCAGCATGTTTGGGAGGGTCCTCAGTCAAGAACTGAGCCAGATTGAGTCTGTTGCACCGCAACACTTTATTCTGTGATTATCTCAACAGAACCGAATCTATTTCAAGATTGTTGGCCAAAACAATATTCTATTACCGGAGATATTTGGGAATTAGCCGAATTTAAAAATAATTTGTTGCCGGAGATATTTGAGAATTAGTCAAATTTAAATTACACTAAATTAAATTCAAGACCTAAGTATATAATCTCAGATTGTCAGGGGGTTTGTTTCTGCTAAGTGCCGAACACAGAATGCGCAATGGCCGAGCGGGTGAGCGGCCGGATGGGCAAAACAGCCGAGTGGCTACGGACAGAACAATCGAGCAGACGAAGAGGTCGAGCAAGACCCTACACACCCACACATGAGAGAGAGTCTCTCCTCATGCATTTGTTCACATTATCAATGCATGTTAATTAATATAAATCAACCAATATACCTTAAAATTTCTTCCCTCTTCCACCTCTCCTCGATACACATATATACAACAGATTCTTCCTTTGTTTTCTTGTCTTTGTTTTGCATTTACCTTGGGATGTTGTTTGACCTACGGTGGCATCGTATGCTTACCTACATTGGTTTTGGTTTCTTAGCGACCGATCCAACTAGTCAGGTAGTTGTTTTGTCAGATCTGCATCAAATAGATTGATCGGATAAAAGTTAGTTTTTCATCTTTCCTCTGTTCACACAGAGGATTGCTTTCCTCTTCGTGTCTGTATTCTTCTACTCTTATGTCTTGTTTGAGAATGAAATATTGTTTGGGGTTCTCCACTTCTCCTCATTTCTGCTCAGTCCTCTCTAGACTTCTCCTTTCCATGGTGGAGGTAATGCGTTTGCTTGTGTGATTGAAATATTTTGAATATTATTAAACGGAGCAATAATTGACTGCTTTCTGGTTTTAGATTTTCTCTTCAAATTATCATTCAATCTAGTCTGTTTGAGAAAATAACTCGGATCTAAACAAAACTCAGATTATCATTAAATGGAGCTATAAGTTTTTCTCATTAAAAGATTGTTATAAAAAGTGGGAATTTGTTTTTCCAAACAAGATTTTATAATTTTTATCTCATTCAAAGCCTTTTTGGTGGGTTGTACCAAACGTTTTTTTCTTCATGAAAACGGATAATTTTCATCTCAAAGTTTTTAATTTCTTTAAAAAGAAAATTATTAAAAGTTTTGGATTCTCAAACACATCATACTCGTTTCAATTTCATCTTTCCATGCTTCCTTAACATATTTCAATTACATTAACCCTGCTATTTAAAAAAACAACCTTTTACATTGTGCGTTTCTACTTGTAGTAGTGTGAAGAGAGGACATAGTGGTGGAGAAATTGAGTTCAAATCCTCTGTCCCAATTATCATGTGTCCTCGTGTTCTTTCGTCAATCGGACGGATCAAATCATATCTCAAAAATATAGTGCACATTATGAGGATATCATACACATCTCGAGGATGTCATGATTGTCCGATCGACAAAAGGATACGGAGACACATGATCGTTGGGACAGTGGATCTGAACTCGGAGAAATTGCTTGGAGCAGCGAAGAATGGACAATCGAAAGGTTGTAGTATGCGACAACGGCACAGGGGCAATCACTCTTCCATTTGGTTCCATCGACTATGATAGTCTCTACTTCATTATATCACATTGAGTTTGCTGGTTCTCTGGTCACGCTATATGATCTTGCAGCTTTCTTGAATATAATTGCAGTAGGTAAAGTGTGGATTTGCTAGAGATAACTTTCTGACATCTGTTTTCCCTTGTGTGGTTGGAAGGTCATTCCTTAGATATGAAGAATCATTGGTGGAGCAAGAATTAACGATCTGGACTTCATTTTTTTCCTTATGATATATAATTATATTAATGCAACAATTTGCGGCCGGATCGTGGTCACAATCCGATCATAAATACGAGTGACACATCCTCTGGACCACAAAAAATTATCCAAGAAATCCTGTCTCGCTCCCTCCTGCTCAAGATATTGTTGTGGGAGCTGCTTGTGCGGAATTTCGGCACCAACTAGATGTATCTTATCCTGTCAATAATGGGATAGTACAAAATTGGGATGAGATGGAACATGTATGGGATTATGCATTTTACAGCAAATTGAAGGTACTGTACATAAATTGATTTGGTTGCAATCTGGTATTGTTTTTAGGGGAAAGGCAAAAGTCTGCCTCTCTGGATATCACCAAGTCATAATCTGTTTTTTTTTATAAATCACTTTACAAACATTTGTACAAGTTCTGAAATAGTCATTCATTACTGCACTAACATAGTCACTTATTGGATCCTTTGCTAAGTTCCCTCTTAAACTAATGGCACTAGGACTTGTTGCTTTGCTTTCCATTTCTATGCAGATAGATCTTAGTGAATGTAAGATATTACTTACAGATCCTCCTATCAATCCTTCAAAAAACCGTGAGAGAATGGTGTGTATATTTCATTATATTGTATAGTTATAATTTTTACACTAATGATGAATATTTCAAATTTTCACTCTGGTTTGGTTTGATATAGGGCAGATAGAGACCATGTTTGAGAAATACAATTTCAATGGTGTCTTCATTCAAGTCCAGGCAGTTCTGACTCTATATGCACAAGGTGCATTATTATTTATTAGATTGTGTTAAGCTATCGGAGGTTGATTATCATAAAACCTTCTCACATGGTGCACTTAACTGACATAGTCACCTGAAATTCAGTGAATAATAAATGTTCTTTACTAGTGGGTGTTATCTTAGATTACATACTTTTTTATTGAAGATATAAGTAGCTCTATTTACTTAGAATCACCATCTTTTACTAAGAGCATATCCAATGTAAAATTTTTTAAAGAGATTTGTGATATAAAAAAGATGAACTCAAAAAAAGTTTTAACCATTGTGAGTATAAGGTTTAAAGTTTATAGTTCAAAACAGTAGTGAAATTTTAAAATTACTTTTTTATCTTAAAATTGATATAATATGCATGTAGTCATACAATTATATGTTATAAATTGGACCACACAAAAATTATTTGAAGCTCTAACTATTGTAGATGCTTCAATAGATTTTTAGAATGTTGATGAGGCATGATGCAACATATTGAGATCATAAAAAAAAATTTATAGAATTCTAACCATTGAAGATATTCTAAGATCAAGATTTTTGATAGGGTTGTTGACTGGTCTGGTCATTGACTCTGGTGATGGTGTCACTCATGTGATATGAACCTTTGATTTTAAATGATACCCATCATTTTTCTAATACGGGATTGATACGTTGAAACATTTTCTTATCATTGCCACAACTTCTCTTGTTTTTAATATTCTCCACCGTGATTTCCCAATTTATTAACTTGTTTACTAGGGCTTGGCAGCATTTTGACGTATAGTCCACAAGAATCAATAGCATTTGTTTGCTTTTGGGATGCCATTGTCAACATGAAGTCCTGTTTTCCCTATTTGTGATTCTTATCTCTGTACTGAACTTTATACAAGGCAATATCATTAGTAATATTCAAATTTGTTAAATTATTTTTGTTAACCTCTTGCACCTCCTACTCTAGTACATTTCTACTCTTGGAGTATATTATTCCAAGTATATTATTCATTTTTAACATATCTGTACCATCTTATTCTACTTTTTCTCATTTTATATATTTCGGAGTTATAACTAATTAATATCTAGTAATTCGATTTGAAGCCCGTGAAAGTTGGATTACCGATGAGGTGTCTAATATCTAGTAATTCGATTTGAAGCCCATGAAAGTTGGATTACCGGTGAGGTGTCACTGATGTTGACCAAGTCATCATGATCAATAGGAAGGAGAGGGTGAGCTATCTTCAATATATTGACTAGGTTGCAAAGCCTTTGAAGAAGAGGGTGAACTGTCCTTATCGCCAAAAGACCTGCGAAGAGTAAAAGAGCGAGAGAGGGGTTAGAATAGAGACCGGATTGCCTTGATCTTCCACTCGATGCTCAAATTAATCTCCGACGATGGAAAATGAAAAAAATAAACAGTGTAATAAACTTTGGTCCGACAATGGAAACAGATGTGTACTCCTACGTACGCGTACTTTGGTCCACAAAGGCAAAACTTTTTATAACGTGAACGAGGGAGATGTCACATCTGTGGCCATTAGAAGGGGTGTGCTTTTGTCAGGATATTGTATCATGGCAAGGAAGGTGTCCTATCGTCATAGAGGAGGTCACATCATCCATATATGGTATTGTAGAAGATCTCGTGGGATCATGCTAAGTCCACTGTACTATCCCATGTGTCACGCAAATCCACATGCTAGAGCATCTGAATATCTGGGCTGAATATCTGGGCCTAAGAGAAGCATTAGATTGGAGTGGAGTGAGTTGTGTATCTGTTGAAGAGCGGGCCCCTAGAGTCGGGTGTACCGACTTGCTCAGAATCGATAGGTGGATACCTGGTCGAGAAGCTGGGCCCTGGAGTTGAACAGAGAGTTGTGTCGACAGGCTCGGAGAGTTATGTCGACAGGATCAATCGGGGGATGGCCCCTAGAGTCAGGTGTACCGTGCTCAGAATCGACAAGTGGATACCTGGTCGAGGAGGTAGGCCCCTGACGTCGAACGGAGAGTTGTCGGCGGGGCCGACCGAAGAGTTGTGTCGGCGGGGCCGACCGGAGAGCTATGTCGACAAAGTCAATCGGATAGCTGGATCTAGACCTGATCACGGTTCGCAACCGACGGTTCAACGATTCAAAACCGCCGATTCGATGATTCCAAGCAGGTCGACCCTTAACCTTAACCGACCAAGACGATTACGGTTCACGGTTCGAAACTACTAGTTCACGGTTCAATTTACGATTCGTCACGGCTAATCATGATTCAAGATTATTATGTTAAAAAAATTAAAAATTAAACATTAAAAATTATAAATTGCAAATTAAAATTTATTGGAAAAAGAGTTTGCACTTCTTTAAGTTGCCTACGTATCCCCTTAGGGGAATCAAAGCTCACGTAGTTCTTTTACTTTTTTATTCTTTTACATTGTTACTCACTTCCATTTCCCGTACTTCGTCATCTGAAAGTTGCATTTCTTAGATTCTTTTCTCCGCTCTGGTCCAATCGTCCAGTAATGCTTGGGCTTCCAATGAGTCGGGAGACAAAGTTGATCGTCGTTCATCTAATATGTTACCGGCGACACTGAACGTCTGCTCCACAACAACAGTTGACACTGAACAAGCTAAAATTTCTTTGACAATCACAGAGAGGACAGAAAAGCTTTGAGCCTTATGTGACCACCACTTTAAGATATCAAAATTTTCGTTATCTGCTTCATTAAATCAAAAGAAGTCATAAAATAATTCTCAAGTTCCTGTGTGGAACTTGAGGATTCTCGTGGACGTTTTGTCCGTTCTTTTAATAAAAGTTGTGCTTTTATAAGTTTTAAATTATTACTGCTGGTAGTTTGTTGTATTTCAGAAATATTAATTTGTGTTCCATATTTTGCATAATATTGATTATAAATATCATATAAATAAATTATAATATATATATAATATTAACTGGATCAGGAAAAGAAAAATATTTAATTGATATGTTGAATTTCAACATGTTGGTGCATCACGTGGAAATTTTTTAGGTCTCATTCCATTAGTTTTACAAAACCTACCACATTGTTTCATTATAGATGGATGAGACTATAAATAAGAAATTACGATTCTAATTGGTTTATATAACTTTTTAAAGTTTTTAATCCATCTTGAACATATAAATTTAAAACATGATATACACAACGAATATAAAAAAATAAATCGTCAATAATAGATTGACAAATAAATTGTAGATCATCTGTACAAGCAGTATTGGAACTAGTATTATCTAATGATATTGAAAATATTTTATGAGTTAAGCCATATTCTTCTAAAATTAAACATAATAATTGTACGATGTTATGAGCATTATGTAATTTTTTTTACTCTGCTTCATATATAAGTGGAGATGTCTTCTGAAATTGTATTGGGAAAATTCAAGAGTCTTTCTTCTAAAGCTCTTTGTTCTGCAGTTTAGTTTCGGCGACTCTGGCATTAAGATGGGCCAGTGTTAAATAATTGAGTTGATGGATCATGCTTGAAGAAGAAAATGCCTTTGTTGTTTCGGGCTCAAAAGTAATTGCTTGAGCATAAATTTTTTTCTTCTTGCACTGTAAAGTTTGTAATATTCCTCTTGCTTTTAGTAAATAACTAATGAAGCAATGTTCTAAAATTTGCGTGAGATATCTCGCACCTTTAGTAAACACAAGAATCTCGCGCAGTTAAAGATATTTAAAAAAAATATCTTGTGTTTTTTTTGTGTTTGTCGTTTCTTTATTCAGCTGCAATCTTACTTTGTTTTACAAAAGGAAAACAAGTTTTAAACGCGAGATTCAACCTCCCCCGCACCTCTTTCGATCCAACAATATCAATGTCGTTAAACTTGGTTTTTTAAGCTATATGTATATTTGTTCACTTGATTAATGACTTATTGCAATTACACATTAGCTATGACTAGATGCTGGAGGCTTGCTGGACATGATACAATGTCTTCCAATTTCTATCACCCAACCCGTTCTTGTTATCAGTAGTTAACACTATTTTTTTTATCTTTAATTCCTCAAAAATACTATAAGATTAACTTGGAAAGTTAATTGTACTTATAGTTTTCCTTGTTCTTTCATTTAATATATGTACTTTACTGCCATACTGGCCATCTTTGGTAATCTCTTTCATATACCCAAGACATTTTCTAACACTTGATCAATAATGGGATGGTTGACATGGTTTTTCGCTGCATTCAGGAAATGGATATTGACAATAGAAATGAATGATGGTATACTGAACTGCTTCCTCTAGAATCTGTCAATTCTGGAAAAAAATGATTAGTGATTTGTATGAATTTATACCCCTTTCTGCATAGATTATAAGCCGGGATTAACTAAGTGTTGGGTTGTATACCCGTTACAATCGTCAGAAGCTCTGTTTCACACTTCTGAGTTTGTGCCAGATGCACAAATACGACTTACAAACGTGTAGGCTTGAGCAGATAATCTCAAGCTGTCGACTATAGCAAGTCGAGCCCTGTGCCGAGTTGATACGTCGCCTTCTCGAGCGGACACCGTGAGTTGTTGCCCGTTCTTCGTCGAGAGTCGAAGTTTGATGCTTCCTAAATACCGACTGGATGTCGAGAGCTGCAACACGAACACTGAGTGGATGTCGAGTCCAGCAGAGTGTTGTCTCCTTAAAACAGATTCGTTTCCTCCGCCGTACTCAGAGGATTAGGTGGACGTCTGTTTCCCAGGATAAAATGACAGGAGCACGAGCACAACCGAGCACTGGTTGTCGTGACGATCTAACCTATACCTGAAAACTCTCACAGATATTTACTGGGCAAAAGATGCACAGTAGAAAAGAAAGAGTACTTAGAACGGATTCTTGCTCTCAAATTGTTTTGCTCTTAGACAAGAATGGTGGAAAACGATCACAAAGCACTCATACTCTTCTCTGCTTTAAGTCTTCTCCACCTTATATAGACAAGAGTGTTGCAAGCTCGTGGCTTGCATGTTTGCCAAGCAAACCACAACGTGGCTGCTTCACAAGACCACACCGTGGCTTAGTTTCCAAGCCACACCGTGGCTTCTTCTTAGCAAGGCAAGCCAATATAATGAATCATGCAACCATAGGTGGCAGGCATGCAAGCCAAACATGTGGCTTTGCTTCCAAGTGATACACGTGGTTTTACATGTGTCATTGAGCAATGCCATTGAGCAAATGAAAGAGACACATGACCTTTGCCAAAAATGAAAGAGACACATGACCTTTGCCAAAAATGAAAGAGACACATGGCCTTAATGGCGTGTTTGTAAGAAGGAGTCATGTATCTAATGAGTTGTTTAAGCTCAATGTAATGGTCATTAGATCAAAGATAAATAAAAATGAAAGCTTTTCCATTTATATGCTTGAGTCTTCGTATTTGTGGCATGGTAGACTAGGACATGTTAACTACGATGTGTTGCGTAGATTAATAAACATGCAAAACATACCTACATTCCACCTTGACCCAAAACGCAAGTGTGAGATTTGTGTTGAAGCAAAAATGACAAGGTCATCCTTTCACCATATTGAAAGAAGTAACGAACCACTTGACCTAATTCACACTGATGTGTGCGACCTAAAAGGTACGCCAACACGTGGTGGTAATAAATACTTCATCACTTTTGTAGATGATAACACAAAATACTGTTATGTGTATCTTCTCAAAAGTAAGGATAACGTTATAGAGAAATTTGCTCTCTATAAGAATGAGATTGAAAAGCAGTTTAATAGAAAGATTAAGGTGGTTCGAAGTGATCGAGACTGTAAATATGTGTCATCGTTCGTTGAGTTGTGTGCTGTACATGGGATCAGACACGAAACAACAGCTCCTTATACTCCTCAGCAAAATGGAGTTGCTGAGCGCAAGAATCGAACTCTTAAGGAGATGATGAATGCTCTTCTATTAAGCTCTGGATTACCAGAGTCCATGTGGGGGGAAGCTGTGTTAACAACTAATTACCTTTTAAATAAGGTGCCCCGGAAGAAAATAGATAAGAGCCCTTATGAGTTGTGGAATGGAAGACAACCGTCCTACAAATATTTACGAATGTGGGGATGTCTTGCCAAAGTGTTGGTGCCTGATCCGAAAATGATTAAGATAGGACCAAAGACTGTTGACTGCATATTTATTGGATATGCACATAACAGTAGTGCTTATCGATTTTGTGTGTATGAGTTACACATACCGGAGATATACAAGAACTCGATAATCGAATCGAGAAATGCCTCGTTCTTCGAGCATTTGTTTCCATATAAGACCCGAGAGGATGCTAGCTCCTCAAAATTGGCATATGAAACACAAGACGAAGAAAAAGACGATGAACCAGTTGAGGTTGAGCTTAGACGGAGTAAACGAGCTCGGGTAGAAAAATCCTACGGATCGGATTTTATCACTTTCATGCTGGAAAGTGAGCCCCGGAGTTACGCAGAAGTTGTAAGCTCGTCTGATGGACCTCACTGGAGAGAGGCAATTGCATCTGAGATAGAATCTATCTTGTAAAATCACACTTGGGAACTCGTGGATCTTCCTCCGGGAAGTAAACCACTAGGATATAAGTGGATCTTCAAGAAGAAAATGAAATCAGATGACACAATCGATAAATACAAGGCCAGATTGGTAATCAAAGGATACCGACAACGAGAAGGCCTTGATTACTTCGATACATATTCTCCGGTGTCTAGAATAACTTTCATTAGAGTATTGTTGGCTATCGCTGCTCTATGAAATTTCGAAATATATCAAATGGATGTCAAGACAGCCTTTCTAAACGGGGATTTAGAAGAGGAAATCTATATGGACCAACCTGAGGGATTTTCTGTGTCAGGACAGAAAAACAAGGTCTGTAGATTGGTGAAGTCATTATATGGTTTGAAATAAGCACCAAAGCAGTGACATAAGAAATTTGATAATGCCATCAAGGAATGTGGCTTCAAGAGTAATGAATGTGATAAATGTGTCTACATGAAAGTCACAGAGAATACTTACGTCATCTTGTGCCTATATGTAGATGACATACTTATCATTGGGAGTAATGATAAGATAATTAAATCCACTAAAAATATGTTGAACTCAAAATTTGACATGAAAGACATGGGGCTAGCTGATGTGATTCTAGGAATCAAAATTCTTAGAATGGCAGAAGAACTTGTTCTTAGTCAGTCCCATTACGTGGACAAGATTCTTGAGAAATTCACCAAGGGTGATACTGCATTGACACAAATGCTGATAGATACGAGTCAACATCTATCGAAAAATCGAGGTGAAAGTATCTCACAGATAGAGTACTCTCGAGTAATTGGAAGTCTGATGTACTTGATGAGTTGTACACGACCAGACTTGGCCTATGCAGTAAGCAAACTGAGTAGATATACGAGTAATCCCGGTGTTGAGCACTAGAAAGGGAACACGCCATTCTTGGATAATACAACTCTGTCCGACTCAAAAACAATGCGAAAGTCATGCTTGCTCAAAAGTGATCTGGATACTAGATTCTTCCGAATCTCCGGAACATACAGCACATTGTTCAGAGTAAGGTCCTTGCCCGATGTTATCTTCAGCACCACCTTTCCTTGGCCCATGATGTCCGAGGTTGCTGAGTTCCCCATGAACAGTTTGTCTCTAGTGACTTCTTCGAAGTTGTGGAGTAGCTCCTTGCTGCAGCACACATGTCTGGTGGCTCCAGTATCGATCCACCATTGCCGAGGATTGGAACCTATTAGGTTCACCTAAGAGATCACGGCGCAGAGATCCAGATCCTGTTCTCCTGCCAGGTTGGCCTCAGGCTTTTTCTTCTTTGGCCTTTTACAGTCCGAAGCCTTGTGACCCATACGATCACAATTGTAGCATTTCCCTAAGAACTTCTTTTTCATGTTTTGTCCTTTGGGTTGCGTCGTGGAAGATTTTGGATGCTTCCGTTTTGAGCTTTGTCCATGCTCAACACATTGGCTTTTACAGTAGCCTGAGAGAACAGTTTTCTCTCCGAACTCTTGTTGTCTTCTTCTATACGAAGGCGAACAACAAGTTCCTCCAGGTTCATTTCCTTCCGCTTGTGCTTCAGGTAATTCTTAAAGTCCTTCCAGCCAGTTGGTAGTTTTTTGATGATAGCTACCACTTGGAAGGTTTCACTCAGAGTCATTCCTTCTGAGTGCATTTCTTGTAAGAGTACTTGAAGCTCCTAGACTTGACTGATGACAGACTTCGAGTCACTCATCTGATAGCCCAGGAAACGACCAACAATAAACTTTTTGGCCCCAGCATCCTCCGATTTATATTTCTTGTCCAGAGATTCCCACAGTTCCTTTGCCGTTTTCTTCTCACAATACACAAGATAGAGTGAGTCGGCAAGATTGTTGAGGATGTAGTTTCGATAGAGGAACTCAGAATCGTTCCATTTGTCGATCAGAAGGAGGGTGTTCACCTCATCTACACCCTTAACAACCTTGGGAGTTTCCTCGGTCAAGATACGTGCCAGACCTAGCGTGGTTAAGTAGAAGAACATCTTCTGCTGCCACCGCTTGAAATTCACTCCTGTGAACTTTTCTGGCTTTTCCCCATGATTGATTGGCACATTCCCAATCGGGGCGGAGGAGGCCGGCACATGTTGAGCCTGTTGCATCTCAATATTTTCTGCCGCCATGGCAACAGGACGAATCTGTTTTAAGTTTTGTTGGGTTGTATATTTGTTACAATCGTCAGAAGCTCTGTTTCACACTTCTGAGTTTGTTCCAGATGCACAAATATGACTTACAAACAAGTAGGCTTGAGCAGATAATCTCAAACTGTCGGCTATAGCAAGCCGAGCCCTGCGCCGAGTTGATACGTCACCTTCTCGAGCGGACACCGTAAGTTGTTGCCCGTTCTTCGTCGAGAGTCAAAGTTTGATGCTTCCTAGATACCGACTGGATGGCGAGAGCTGCAACACGAACACTGAGTGGATGCCGAGTCCAGCAGAGTACTGTCTCTTTAAAACAGATTCGTCCCCTCCGTCGTACTCATAGGATTAGGTGGACGTCTGTTTCCCAGGATAAAACGACAGGATCACGAGCACAACCGAGCACTGGTTGTCGTGACGATCTGAACTATATCTGAAAACTCTCATAGATATCTACTGGGTAAAAGATGCACAGTAGAAAAGAAAGAGTACTTAGAGGGGATTCTTGCTCTCAAATTGTTTGGCTCTTAGACAAGAATGGTGGAAAACGATCACAAAGCACTCATACTCTTCTCTACTTTAAGTCTTCTCCACCTTATATAGACAAGAGTGTTGCAAGCTCGTGGCTTGCATGTTTGCCAAGCAAACCACAACGTGGCTGCTTCACAAGACCACACCGTGGCTTAGTTTCCAAGCCACGTTGTGGCTTTGCTTCCAAGTGATACACGTGGTTTTACATGTGTCATTGAGCAATGTCATTGAGCAAATGAAAGAGACACATGGCCTTTGCCAAAAATGAAAGAGACACATGACCTTACTTGGCAAACTTACGTAGACATCTCATGTCCCGATCAATTTGTATGAGCATTTCGGATCCTGAATTCTCACTTCTTTTGCTCAATTTAGTCATAAAGCCGCTCTTTCGTTGTGGGACTACAATCCACAAGTCATGTTTCCATTCAACGTTTTCTAACACTAAGTTGCTATATGCATTTTTTATCATGCTTGATATCTATGGTCTATGAACTACTCACAAAGTGCATCTGGTTGAAGTTAACAATTGACATCATGCTACACAGTATCCTTTGGTAAAGCTGGAAACTTTTGTAATTAATTTTTTGGTATTAGAGTATAGTGTGCCCTTATGCTTATATGCTATTTTCGTTTCTTGATCAATCTTAGTAATTAATTTATTTCATTGATCTCACTATTATTTTGCGCTTTCTCACTGTTAAAAGTGTTTAATACATTTCATTTATACTCAGATTTAATAAAATCACAAATATGTTATTACTGTACTGAAAACTATAGATGGTGATATTCCTGGTTCAGTGACAGATGATTTGTTGATAAGTTTCGATCTCTCAAAAGAGAAGTATTAAAATCTTGCCATCACCTACTGTAACATAATAACTGCAATATGTTTGTTTATGTCTAGGAACCTATTTGCCTCCTATATATCTATAGTCGTCATAATCATAAACATTGTCAATTTGCCATACAGGAAGTTCTCTAGGCTGCTTTGTTTCACAATTTAGTTGATGTATGGAAATCAAACTTGCCTCACGTCACATTTTACCACAATTCAATCACTCGCTTTTCAGTCCTCTGTTTTCATTGCAATGCCTTAACTATACAAATTTTGTAGGCCATTCAGGCTCATATTAAATTTGATCACAATAGCATAGTGTGGTTGATCCCTTCAATACATATGCATTATGCAACATTCTAATGCATCCGGGCTGATTCTGGGGGTCTGACTGATGTTTCTATATCTATACTTGGAACCAACATATAGTTCTCAAATTCTGTGATTCTTGACCTTGCTATAATAATAGTCTTTAAAAGTTAGATGGCATTTTCTTCCTTCAATGTTGACCTGGGCAATAGGGCTAAGTACTGTATTTCGATTGTGTTTAGGAAAGAAATTTTGCGATATCATACACAAACTTTTGTAATTGTTTAATTTTGGATCCTCTTGCAGATTAAATTGAGATAGGTATTTGGAGAGCTGACTGCATGCCCAATCATTTTTTGTCTTTCGAAATGTCATTTTATTTCTATCTGGTCTTTCCCCTCTTAATTATCATCTTCTTCCTCTTTCTCCATTTCCCCATTTTTCTTCCTCCTCTTTCTAGGTTTCTCTAATCTTCTTCCTCCATTTCCTTTCTCTTCCTCTGTTTTCTTTGTGTAATTTTCATACCAAAATAACACCATATTTCATGTAATTTTCACATCAAAATAGTACAATTTTAGTACCAAACATTATTTCAGCTCCAATCCTTCCATACCATATCATACCAAAAAATAATATTCTTTAGACTATTCTATTTTTCTTATTCATAATTTAATTATCAACCTATATTTAAATTTATTTATATTTTTATATGATAATTATTATATTTAAAATTAATACTTCATTAATATTTGATAGATTAAATTTTTTAAAATTCCACATCCAACTAATATATATATATAAATTATAAGTTTTATTTTTAATTTTATTACATAATGATTCATGAATAAATATATTTTAAAAATATTATAAAATCACACACAATTAGAATAAAATATTTTACTATTTTTTATTTAAACCAAACAAGGACATTTAATTGAAAATACAATATTTTTATTGTATTTTTTATGAAATTAGTGATATAATTTATAAATGTAATTATAATTAAAATGTTAAATAAATTAAAAATAATAATTTTAATAAATTAAATCTTTACAAATATACATAATAAAATTTAAATATGCTACTAAATACACTTAATTTAAATTTATAATAAATAATAATTACATTTAATTACATTTAAATATTCCGTAAAGACAAAGAAAATAATAATTATAAATTAATTACATTTTATTTTATTAATTATATAATAAAATTTAAAAATAAAAATTCTCTTCCACATTAAATATGGTGTCATGAATAGTGCAACACCATATTTAGTGTAGAATTTGGTGTATAGATTAGAGCATTTTGGTGCTAATTTATATCAAATTTAGTGTTTTGGTGACGGATTGGAGATGATCTTAGACCCTAATTTATATGATTCACTTAAACTTTCTGCATGACCCACAAAAATTGGTTTAAGTTAGCATTAATACGTTGCATTGAACTCATTTTCACCTGGTCAATAAATTTTATTTATACAACCTACTGCTGAGAAGTTGGTATCGTGCAGGATCACCAGAATTCTGGATAACGAGGCAAGAATACCAGGAAGAGGGAGTAGCATGTTTGAGAAAGTGTGGTCAAGCATGATCATCGATATTTTTTTCTAGAAATTTCCTCAGCTGGCAGTTTGCCATCGTCCTATCCTGTCCTGTCCTGCTAGCTCGTTGAGGGTTTGACTTTTCTTATGCAAATGACTTGTGGGGCTGATAATATTGAGCCGTTTGAGATGAACGATATCATCAATTGCTCCACATAATTATTATTTTGTATTATATGTGATGAAATCACAAGAACAAAGATTCTTGATTCAATAAACATTATTTGCCTTGATGTTTGCTGGTCCATAAGAATCTTTTAGATCGCTGTCCATTTCATGTTAAATGCCCAGATTCTTGTGTCATTTTGCCTTGAGGTTTTTGCTTTTCATTCTATTGGAATTGCTTTTACTTAACTTACTCAGGAATATAGTTGAATATATATCTTGAGACCTCTGAACAAAAATAAACATAATAAAAACATTGTGATATTAATACACTTTAAATAGTAATTTTTTGTTGCACCCTTAGATCACTTTATAATTCGTGCAGAAGAAGGATTGACGGCTCGCGTCCAATCAGGACGGTGCACTATGACAGGCAGTGGCAGAAGTTGGTAAATAACTTTAAGAAAAAGGTTGATTTCATATCTGTAATCATAACCGTCCCTCAGTTGGTCCAAGTCAATGATTTGTCTGGAAACTGCTGTTTCCACACTCTCGTTCTGACTTCCCAATTCGAATCCCGTGACAGGAGACAGTGGGACCACTTACAACGAAGAAAATAAGTGGCGTAAATAGTGAACTGTGTACCAAATGCCGCATGTAATCTTCACCCAATAGTGCCACCATTTGTCCGCTCTCTTTCCTGCGCTTGCTGTCCCACTCCTGCTTCCGCTGCTAGTTCTTCGTCTCTTCTGAATGCTTCTTCCCCTGCTCTGCTAGCGTCGTCGCCGTAGGAAGCGCCTTATTCCGCCCCTTTTCCTCCTCCTCCTCCTCGCTCTCAGACAGGTGGATTTCGTCCCATGGGAAACTGCTTCTCCGAAGATGGCCACGGCCTGCGCCCGGGCTACGGCGCCGCTGTTGGCGCCGGGATGAATAGCGCCGGCGCAGTCGGTAGCTCAGACATCTTTCCCACGTCTCGAGGATCCCGTATTCCTTTCACCCAGATCGAGGTTGGTGCTCCCGCCTAGATCTCTCAGCTTACAACCCTAGATCGCAACCCCTCTCTTCTTTCTTTGTTGTTTCGAATCTATGTGGCTTGAGGATCGTTGAGATTGGATAGGGAAGTAAAAGAGATGTTTCAAATCAGTAGTTTTATCTCCTTTTGATATCAAAGTAGTACTGTTTCGAGATGTTTTTTCATGTTTTGTCAGTAGATCTCGACACTGTAGTAGGCAATGCATCCTCGATAGGTTGTTCACTGTGCTTGAGTTAAAACTATTGCGAAATATTATTATCTAATTATGCCCAACATGATGTATAATTGGGGTGGGAAACATGGAAATCAATTGCGGATGAAAGGGAGTTGCAATAGTTGGAATCTGAAATCAGACAGTGCAAGCAAGTTCGCTTTGATAAGAAACTATTCCTTGTGAAAACGAGCAACAAAGAGCAAGAGTAAACTTGCGAACTAAAATTATTTTTCACTTTATCCTTGGATTATGAATTTGAAGTTGGAGTTCAAATTCAAAGATAATATCCCACTGACTGCAAACTGAGAACCAGTATTGATTAACATAACCGTTACCAAACTGTGTTAGTCCCAACTATTTACTTTCATTCTGATTATTTTGAATCTTATCTTTTCATTGAATTCTCTGTAAATTAAAGCAGAATATAACAGAGATGCGCTTCAGCACAAATCCTAAAACCCACTTGGAAAGGTTAAATGCATATAATAGATAATACTAAAAAAAAGATTGCAAAATGAAAGTTTGAAAGATTATTAGAGAAATATCACTTTCCCATGATGCAATGAATTTTGCAAACTACTCTTTGGATCTGACAACCAACAAGTGTTGTGTACGTGCACTCCAAAATGAAAAAATGAAAGTGGTCTTTAACTCTTCGCAAGAAGCCTCAAAGCAAGAGAAAGAAAAACTATTTCTCTCATTTTTTTTTACAAGAAAAAAAAAATGAATGAATCAGGAAGCCATAATATAGTAAGAAAATTTTGTTTAAAGGTTGTATCAAGGAATTTAACTTCTTTAAAAAAAAGGCTTGAAGAAAGGTAATGATCCTTTTAAAATATTGATTAATTAAAAAAATTAGGCCAAAATTCCTTCCCTTGAACCCGCCATGTGGGAATAAAGAAATTCAAAACACAAGGAATCAGTTGTAATCTCTTTCAAATACCAATACGCTGTATCACTAAAGAAATTCAAAACCCTAAATACTTGTCTCTAGTGGTGGAGAAATTACTTCTTGTCCCTTTGTACTTGCTTGCTCGCATTTCTTTCTTACATTCTTAAGATTTGCCAAGTTCTAGGTGCATTACAAAGATCCTTCCAACAGTTTTGACATTACAAAGATCCCTCTTCTGTCTGTTGGACACCATTGTTTGAATTGGTTGCAACTAAGCATGGGTAGTTCTACAACCTTCTTCTTAAGATCTTTACCTTGTATCTATAGTGTCAACTTTTAGAATATATCAACCTTGCCTTCTCTTCCTCCTCTTGGATGGTGCCATGTCATGCCTTTGGTCAACACTTCATTTCTTCAAGTGCCTGTTAATCCATTCTCTTTCCAATTCTGCTATATCTGAAGACTTCTTCACCCACATGCTTCTTGGGGCTCTCAGCTCCAACATCTTCTTGTTTACAAAGCATACATATGCTACAACTCTCACTAACGAGTATATCGTGTACTTTAAACTCACTCTTGTTCTATATACTTGTGAGCTCTTCTTATTTGCTTGACACGCGCTTCTCGCACTCACTTCCTCCCTAGCCAACTTCTATGTTTCTAGAGAGCTGGGAAGCTTTGTGATAATCAGCTTCCTAGAATTATCTAGATATGCTACCCTAAACCCTAGAATTATCCATATATGATAAAGCTTTGAAAATAATGGTATAAATAGGGTTGTAAATGAACCAAGCGTTCGTGAACAAGTTTGGTGTTCGGTTTGGTAAGAGCTTGTTTATGTTCGTTCAATATACACAGGATTACTTAAACAAACAAGCTTGAACAGCTCGGTAAGCTAAACAAACAAGCTTGAACACATATGATAAAACTCTTTTCAATATGTTAAATAAACAATAAAATAAAATAAATTTAAATTATCAAGCTCAATAACTAATCAAACAACTAAAAGTTTCAAACAATCAAACAAGCTTGAATTGAGAGCTCGATAACATCTAAACGAGTCAAGCTCGAACCAAGCTCAAGCCAAGCTTGAATTGAGAACTCGATAACATCTAAACGAACCAAGCTCAAGCCAAGCTTCAAACAAGCTCAAGCTCATAAAAAATAAACCAAGCCAAGCTTGAACAATCATTTTAAAAGCTTGGTTCATTTTAAGCTCGGCTCGGCTCAGTTACCTTATCAAACAAGCTTGAACACTCCAAAGCTCGGCTCAGCTCGGCTCGTTTACAACCCTAGGTATAAAGTAGAACATTTTAGTGAGGTGGAAGCTTAACGAGAATCTAAACTGAAAACCTAATCAAATAAACGGGATCCTATTTATATATATATATATATAGGCTTGAAATAAGACAAATTACTTGTAAAATAACAACCCAGATTCTCCTAAAAAATTCTAATATTGTCTAAAAATCTAAACAACTTTAAACATTTAAAACAATTATTCAAATTCAATAGAATTGTAGAAATTTAAAACTCAAAATATTTAAAGGAAACCCTAAATTTATCCCCAAATCTTGGATTGCATCAAGTGGTTTTCCAAATATCAGTTATCTAATCAATCGTCATCTAATAGTCATTACCATGTTAATTCCTTGCAAGTAAGATTGATTTATTGTTTTGTGTCTAAAGACTAATGAAACTTTTCTCAACAACATGGTTAACAGCTGTCTCTATCTGCTTCAAACTTGAGTGACTCTGATGCACTGCCACAGGTATGTTGACTTTCCTAAAAGTTAGAATTTACCATCTTGACTTTTGAAAATTAAGTAAATAACATCTGCTTGACGTTATGCAATGGAATGACCTATAAATCCATGTTCACCACTCTTTTTTTGTGCTTAAATGTTTTTCCCTTTTTTGATTTGATGACTTCCTATCAGCATGGTAATCAAAATGCTGTTTTGCACTTTAAGAGAAGCAATTGTGGTTCTTCATCTTAAACTATTGATTCCCTTTGCTTAATACATAATACATACTTGTGTGTATGTATATTTAGGTTGACTTTGCCATCTGTTTCTCTCTTTTTCTCATCTTTTTGATCTAGAAAATTCTTTAGTTATTAGCACAAGCCTGTTCTTTATGCTTCAAAATTGCAGCTAGCTTTATATATCTCTGTATTTCTGATACACTGATTAAATCTTGTGGTATAGAAGTGACATGTCAAATGTTATTAATTTTAGTATTTCATGACAGATTTTATTGGTTTTCATAGTTTGGATTTTATTGTTGTTTTTATGGATCTGCAAAAACCATTGTGCTTCTTTTACTAATGATTAATATTTCAGCATTTGTTATTTAGAAGATAAATTGTAAATCTTCCTGAATCTAACCTGTTCTATAGTGTGATCCTTTAGCTGTTGTTTATGCCAAACAAAAAGATGGGAATCTTGTAGAGATTGGTCGGACTGAAGTGGTACTAAATACAGTAAATCCAGCATGGAATGGAAAGGTTATCATGAACTTTGAATTTGAGGTTCCGCAACATGTAGTGTAAGTTTCTTTAACTGTCAGTATAATTTTAGGAAACTATGATCCAAATTACTATACAGTTTTTTTTTTCCGCCTGAGTATTATATAATTTTTTCATAATTATTTTAGCTCTTGACATCTGCATACAAATATTTTTACAGATTTCACATTTTTGACATTGACTCACAGTTTCATCATGTACCAGAGAAGGTAATGATTGGGTTTTTGGATACCACAATCGAGAATTATTTTTGCAGTTAGAGACATAAAATCTTACAGTAGATATGTTAACAGTAAGATATATTTAATTCTGTATTTGTCAGTTTTCTTAAGGATTACCAAGTGCATATATTTTGCTATTTGTATATTTCTTTTCTCTGCTATTATTGTTTTTTTAGTCTAGTCAAAATTTGTGAGATGACCAAAATGTGACAATAGCAAAAGCATCACAAAGGATAAGTAGTTTTTATTGTTCATTTTTTCCAGCTTTGGTATGATCTTACGTGACCACTCTAGTCAATACAAAATTTATCCTATTTGAACAACACACATAATAAAGAAATTATTAGTTTCGGTTATTGAAATTCTTAGTGTTGCTCGGTTCCACTACAAAATACTTGGACAACTAAATTGCTCTAGCACTAATTAAGTTCATATATATGATTTTTTTTAGTGCAATCTGTTATCAGCTATTTCTTTCTAGTCAATACTTAAAAATAGTATGTTATGAGTTTTTTCATTCCATTCAGATGCTTAAGTTGGAAGAGCAACAACTTCTAGGCGAAGCAAGTTGTCTTCTCTCTGAGGTATGATATTGTGAACACTGTTCTGGATGAGTATGGATGACATAAGATTTTCTGTGTTGTTTCTTCTAGTTATCAGGCTATTATTTATGACTATCCTCATTAAATTAGTGCGGAAATTTAAGTTAATATTTTCAACGCATTGATACAAAGTGTAAATAATTTCTGATAAAATGTAACTGTTGCATCTAAAGGGCATGAAGGTGATTGTTTGCTCTGAGCCTCTGAGTGTAGAGAAACTGAAGAAAATAAAAAATAGATTTAATCTAATATTGAATAATAAAAACTTGAAGTTCTTATTGGTGTAGCTTGATTGTATGATGCTCTCCTCTTTTTATTCCTTATTTTATTTAGTTTTTTTGGAACACTTTAACTTTAAACAGTTTGTTTTATCATCAAAGAAGGGCGCCAGCTGTGTGGTAATTGATACCTAATTGCATCTTGTTCCATAACCTGAGTAATCAAATCGACCAATAATCTGTAGTGGAGTAAGCCTATCCTCTTGTCTATAAATGTTAAAAGTATGTGAATGCACACAACTCTAACTTTCCATCACCACTTATAATACTTTCATTAAATGAATTAAGATAAAGTATTTCATTTCTTACAGGTAGTTGCTAAACCCACCCGATCAGTAACACTACATCTTGACCAGACAGAAAAGAATAGGACTCATCTCAGAACTTCAGGCAAGCTAAATGTTCATGTTGAAGAGTGTCTTGGCGCAAAATCTATTATAGAAATAGTGTTACGCTGTTCGGAGTTAGAAAACAAAGATCTCTTCTCAAAAAGTGTAAGCATCTTATCACTTTTGAAAATCAGTTCATGAGAGATGTTTGATATCTACTGATGCTTCTTTCATTGATTGTCAAAGGACCCTTTCTTGTTGATTTCTAGAACTGAGGATGGAGTACTTACACCAATTTGCAAGACCGAAGTGAAAAAGAATGATCGCAATCCAATGTGGAAACCAATTATTGTGAATCTTCAACAAACTTTTAGTGAAGTACTGATCTCTGTGTTATTATTCTTCTATTATTATTATTATTATTTCTCTTTTTGCTGTCTCATTTTGTTAGAGCTTTTTGCAGGAAAACCCTCTCATTATTGAGTGTTTTAATTTCAGCAGCACTGGCAAACATGATCTGATTGGGTAATGTATTATCAACCTCTTCATGTGAAGTTGCTCTTCTGTTTCTCTCTCTCATTTTCTCATCCTTATCAATATAAAAGGCATGCTTGTTTGTAGTTACACCAATATAGTGTTTTTTATTACATGACGGTTAAATGATTGTTAGAATAATTAGATCTTCATGATAGCAGTAGAAGATTTAATCTATTTTTATTCCTGACAGAAAGGTTGTTAAATCATTAGCTGAACTAGAAAAGCTTCACCAAAATCGTCATGGGGAGAGTCTCGTTCTACCTCATGATAATGAGGATAAGGTGAGGAAAGGTTGTACTTGAAACTATGATGACTTTGATGGATTTTTTTCTTTCTAGATGCTAGTTATACAATAATTTTTCTATTTGATTCTCATTATTTCATGGGGAGAGTCTCGTTCTACCTCATGATAATGAGGATAAGGTGAGGAAAGGTTGTACTTGAAACTATGATGACTTTGATGGATTTTTTTCTTTCTAGATGCTAGTTATACAATAATTTTTCTATTTGATTCTCATTATTTCATACAGGTGTTGAAAAGCCAGATTTTTGTGGAACAATTTTCACGATCCAAAAGTAAAACTTTCTTGGATTATATCTCGGAAGGATGTGAACTGAATCTGATGGTTGCAATTGATTTCACAGGTATGGGTATATTAGTTGTGTCACCTGATGGAGATAGCTTCTATTTTATAATTGCTAATTTGACCTAGCAACAGTTTGAAATCTGTGTAATCTGACAGATTTCTTTTCTGTCAGCCTCAAATGGAAATCCGCGCCTACCTGATTCGTTGCACTACATTGACCCCTCAGGTCGGCCAAATGCTTATCAGAGAGTGAGCCAATATTTTATGAATTTCAATATTGTTTTAGTCTCTTTGCCACCTTCATTGCTTTAGAAGAGATGCAGTACTTTGCCTTTTGTACTTGCAGGCAATCCTAGAAGTTGGAGAGGTATTGATGCATTATGATGCACATAAACGCTTTCCTGCCTGGGGCTTTGGAGCAAGGCCTATTGATGGTCCTGTTTCTCATTGTTTTAACCTAAACGGAAGCACTTATCAGCCTGAGGTGCTCCAACAACCTGATTTGTTAAGAAAAATCTATTATCTGTTTTACACTCTGTTTTGTTAGATTTTGCTGTATTATGGGGTTCTATTCTGTTCATAGCTAAAGTCTAAAGTTGTTGCTGTATCACCTTGGAATGTTGTCCCAGATCTTGATCATATTTAATTATTCAGGTAGAAGGTATTCAAGGTATAATGTCAGCTTATATAAGCGCTCTACGGAATGTATCATTGGCCGGTCCTACCCTTTTTGGCCATGTAATTAATGCCGCTGCACAAATTGCTGGGCAGTCACTGAGTAATGGTGAAAAAAAGTACTTTGTATTGCTGATAGTCACAGTATGTAACTTTAAATATTTTTTTATCCAAATTGTTGTGATTGTATTTTTATACTGCAAAATGTTTCTCCAGGATGGTGTGATTACTGATTTGCAGGAGACTAAAGATGCATTGGTAAAGGCTTCTGATTTACCTTTGTCAATTCTCATCGTTGGAGTTGGCGGGGCTGATTTCAAAGAGATGGAGGTGGTTTTCAGAGATCTAAACATCCACTTATCTTTAGAATTTCTCTGTTTGATTAGTTTAAACACCATCTTATATTATGATTAACTGATAATGGTAAACAAACATTCTTTGCTTTCTTTGCAAAGATTGCTAATGATCATTGTGAAATTTTTGTTTCTCAATCATTATCCTTACATGTTCATTCTTTGCAGACGCTAGATGCAGATAAAGGTGAGCGAATAGAGAGCTTGACTGGGAGAGTTGCATCACGAGCTATAGTGCAGTTTGCTGCTATGCGTGATGTGAAAAGTATGCATTGTTATGTTTCCAATACCATTTGCTTGGAACTTCAGTCCTCTCATTTCACAGACATTATTTGAACCTGCCTTTATTAGATATTTCTTTACAGATGAACTAATTTGTTTTGTTTCTGGTTCTTTGAAGTAAAAGGGAATATACTTGTAACTATTACAACTCACGTGATAATCTTTTTAAAATAGAAAACTAGTACAACCCACAGGCTTAGGTAGATCTTAATTTCTATTAACCCCAGATTAATGTCCAAGAATGTCTCGTATGAAAACCTGAAAATTTGTAGACGTACCAGTTTCTTTTTCAAACTTTGAATGATACATGGAATCATGGATACTCATTCACATACTTTATGGAAGCCTGTGAAACTCTAACTGCAATTATTGGTGGTGCACCAGAGAAGTTTATAACGAATAATTCAGATCCTTGTTTTTGAATTGTTGTTAATAATTTTAATTAGTCAGTAAATATTAAATGATGTAGTCTTAAACAACTGATGTTGATTGAAATATTGTGTTTGCACACTTTCTCAATGCAAATGGATAAAATTCTGTACTGAGAAGTGTTCATTCACTATTGTACAGCAAGAGTCCATTTTTTATTTGTGGAATGCCAAAAATGTCATTATTCATTCTTTTCTTTTTTTTTGTCTCATTCTGAACATTATTAACATATCTTGCTGGATCCTGCAACACCAAGCAGAAGCCGCAAGGATATTTCTTACTCTCTTCATAAAGCAATTTCCATAAACCAGACGTGGATAAATTCTGATTGTTCATTAATCCATTATCATGCAGGTGGTGAGATATCAGTGATTCAGACACTTCTTGCTGAATTACCAGGACAGATTATGAGTTACATAAAGTCGAGGGATATTGATGGATCTTTTTCTTTGCCAATGGATATTGACTGACCTAATTGATTCTTTTTTTTTTCTGCCATCTCATCTTTCACACTTTAATTTTTTTTCTCTTTTTTGTTGTAATTTTTACCTTGGAGCAAAAGTTCATTGTTTTTGGTCTCAGATATGAAGATTGCAGAGTCGATTATGTTCCACTTGCATAACAATGCTTTGAGATTTATTTGAGTAAAATTATAGCGTTAGTGGAAGTAATAATATTGGTCAGTCGTAGTTCAGTTGTCATAGATTCACCTAAGCCATAGTTTGATTGATGTTTAATACTGCATCTCTGATCTCTATATGCTCACTTTACCCAAACAAACAGATACAAAATTGTATTCTAATGCTTATCATTGTTTTTTTGACCAAGATCATGATTATTTGAACTCAGTGAAATCTTTTCTCTTTGGCCTTGCAGGAAACATAATTCATTAATCTCTATGATCCAATTCATGCCATGCAACAAATACATCAAAATCAACTCTTTTCTCCTTTTGTCTGCTCCTTTAGTTTGATTATGACAATTGGCGCAGGACCAAACCACAAAAAGTCACCGACCAATCCCTTTAAGTCAGCCTTAATTGCATCCGTAAACATGTTCCACGATAGCAGGTCTCAATTATAACACATGTTTCGTTTTAAACTTTCCAGTGATATAAACACACATTTATATACGCAAAAAGAAAATTTTGACTTGCAACTCCTTAACTTAAAGCTTACTCAATTTTATAACTTCTTTGAATCTTGTGCTCATTTTAGGTTTAATGAGGTGGATGGCAAAAGTAGGCTCATGGCCAATCTACTCATTTGCTTGTTAGGTGTGTGGAGTTAGGACCAAGCTTATCGATACCGTCTAAGTGAGTCGAAAGGCTTCGACTCAGTAGGCCTTAACTTGCTTCAAATAGCATGCTAGTTTTGAATAATGATTATTGTATTGAAAGTGTGATGGAAATCAAATTAGGTCAGTCAATAGGCCGGCCAACTTGCTAATAGGTTGTGGTGTTTGTAGTGCAACATGATGTAAAGTCCAACATGGAATCTTTTTTGTATGGTTTCAGTATCATGAGATGAGAAGGATAACTGTGGTACTATCCTTATTATTATATGTAATTTCATCCTGCATTACAAGATGTTTTCGGAATTTGAACCCGTGATATACTATCACATGATAGTAATTTTATCGTTATGCCAAATTTCTCCTTCAAGTAAATATGAAAGCAAATTACAATCTAAAAAAAACAAAAGAAGAAAAGTTTGAAACAAGATGCTTCCTTTGTCATCATCAAATCCACCATGAAGTGAAAGCAAAGCCACATGGTTCTTGCATTTGATTAATGTATTGAAACAAGAAAGCAAAGAGCACTATGTACGTAGCTTTCATGATGTAAATTCAGTTGTATAATTACAGATATTCCAACCAAGTGTTCACTCTCTATGCCAAATATGTCTATTCTTCATGCACAAGTAGCTTCAAAGTTGTATACAATAACAAGTATTTTTCTCACTTTGATAGTTTCGCTTTGGGTAATTGCTTTATCTAAAGTGAATAAAGAATAAGCTCCTCAACACTATATGACTTTGGAAGACAAAGGAGCTATACCCTTCTAAAGCTACTAAGGTTAATTTTTATTCACCGAAGATAGGTCTTTTGCTAAACGAATCGTCTCACACGGTAGAAGAATTTTCACCTTTGCGTACAAGGAGCCGAGGTTTAGGTAGCACCGTCATAGACAAGCCATTTTTAATTAATGGTTTTTTTTCGATAACATGTTAATAAGAAGACATGGTGAATTATATATGAATACATTAATTATAACGCTAATTACTTTGTAGTAGATTATTCCAAGGTCTGAAAATTTTGATTTGGCAAAAGTCCAATCACACACACATTTTTCTAAGATGGATTAGAGATAAACCTTAGCTTAGAAATGGATTTAACAAGAAAAACTTAGTCATAGGAATACTTGTCACAGAGTCATTAACTTATACGCATCTAATTCCATCTTCAACCTTGAATTAATGTTGATTTGTTCAGAAAATATAATAATATATGATTACTAATTTGTTTTTTACTTTAAGGCTTTAACAACTAATTAAAGGCCTTTCATGCAAAACCAAAACCTTAAAAATTCACTGACAAGAAGTGGGGAAAAAAAAAATCAAAATTATAATATTCATTATTTATCCAAAACTAGATAGCTAGAATTTGATAAGAGAAATGGTACAAATGGCGGCCAAAGCCATTTGGATGCGCCATGAAGAACCGACTAAAAAACCATGCATATAAAACTTCAGAATTTGAAAGTTCAAAAAAAAAAACTTAAGCCAAAGGATCTTTTTCTTCCTGTTTCATAATATAATTTATGTACAAGTCAGAATTCGAATTCGAATTCGAATTGTATTTTAATTATATATGAACCAGTGGTCAAATTAATTAAGCTATTAAACTTCATCTCCTCCTCTTTTATCCTGGGGCTATGGTATTATGGTAAGATATTCAAATTATCTCCTAAGTATCCGTAGTTCGATCTTCAATTATGATATATTTGTAAAAAAAAATTCTCCATAGGAGCACGCAACCAAAGGATGCTGGGCTTTTGGGTTGCCCGTCGTGTGTGCTTCCCAATTTACCCTAGTGGCCGGTAGAAAAACTTCGTAGGGTCGGACCGGTCACCCCAGAGATAATTAATGAGGCTAACAGAATATATCCTCTATATATATATATACACACACTAGTCCCGGGGACTATGGTGGCGTAGTAGGACATCTAAATTATCACCCAAATATCCACAGTTCGATCCCTAACTACAACTATTTGTAGAATTTTTTTCTCCAAATAGGACGCGCAACCAAAAGATGCTGGGTTTTTAGGTTGATTGGCGTGCACGCTTCCCGATTTACCCTGGTGGTAGGTAGGGAACTTCTGTGGGACCGGACTGGTCACCCCAAGGATAATCAATGAGGCCAATTGGGTTTATCATCTTTTATATATAATTATGAGCCTGGTGGCCGGTGCAAAAATTTCATGAGGTTGGGCTGGTTTCCCCCAGAGCTAGTTAATGAGGCTAACTAGTGATTACAAGATGAGTTGGCGGGAGCGCTAGGGCGAGCACAGTCATCTTTGCCAACTTATATATGATTAGCTCCAGAGATAGATGTAAATATCTCATGGTAGTTTTGATGTGATCAACCAAGTCAGGTTAGGTCCTGTTGATTTTTAACCCCTGTATCTAAGTGTGTAGGAACTTAGCAGCACAGGAAGTCGAGCGACAGATGTAGCTAGCGAGAAGGACGACACAGGAGAGAGCCAACGGGCTTGGTGCATTCGAGGGGTGAGGTGCTGCGGAAGAGTACGCAGTGGACAAGAAGAAGGCGCGCAGCGTTTTCGAGAGATGAGAAGTCGGAGCGGAAGACTGCTCGAAGGCCGGAAGTTGGATTCGGGTGAGCCCTAATTCGAATAGCCGAAATCACCCAAGCGAGCGAAACCGGAGCGAAAGACCCAAACCAAGGCGAGCGGAACCGGAGCGGAAGACCGGGACCTAAAGTCAACAGGATGTTGACTTTCTTGGTCCGGGTGCCCGGACCAGGGTCCTTATCTGGATCGCGTCAAACGCGATCTCTTACGACGGTGATAAAATTTTATCTCCCTCCAAGCGCCTGGAACCCTTCCAGGTGCGTCGATCAAAGCTATAAATGCAGCCTTGGCCCCAGAGGTTCAAAACAACACTTGTGATTCATTCTAGTTTTGTTTAGTTCTGTAATTGAGTGCTTCAACTGCTGTAAGAGGCTTTTCCAACTAAAGGATATTGTTTACTGAGCTCTAACTTCCTTGGATTAACAACCTCTCCGGTTGTAATTAGGTAACCCTTTCGTGCCTCTTATTTTTTAGTCATTTACTTTGTTTATGCAAGTGTTGATGGTTTCTAAGCTATAAAGATCGAGAAAGGTTCGTTTCAATTTTGCAGGGCTATTCACCCCCTCTAGCCGGCCGCCAGCGATCCTACAATTGGTATCAGAGCGGGTTTACTTCAGGAGGACTAACTGTCGAACCAAGCACACGAGATGGCCAGACCGAGCATCTATCCACCGAAGTTCGAGGGAGAGTTCGCAAACTGGAAGAAAAAGATGAAGGTATTCTTTAAAACTGATTTTGATTTGCTTTTAATAATGAAATTTGGTTTTGTAGCACTTGAGGGCAAAGAAAAATACCAATGAGCGAAGAAGGAGCAGGTCGACTTCGTGGCAAACGACAAAGTAGAGTTCCATCTGCTGAACGTCATACCTCCACAAGAAATCAACCGGATTGGAGCCTACGAATCTGCCAAGGAGCTCTGGGAGAAATACCTAGAACTACATGAAGGAACCTCGGAGGTGAAACTCGCGAGATGGGATTTGCTCAGAAACCAGATTAGCAACATCAAACTAAAAGAAGGTGAAACCGTTGCACACCTTCACTCAAAAATCAAGGAGCTCATCATCAAACTCACGAATCTGGGAGAAAAGATAAGCAACCGAGATTCGCTAAGGTACGCGCTTAATGCATTCCCTAGAAATATTGAATGGGCATTATTAGTAGATGTTTATTATATATCTAAGGATCTAGAATTAACTACGTTAGAAGAATTGTTTCCAACTTTTGAAGTCCATGAAATGAGATGTGCAGATCTGAAGAAGGAGACAAATCACAACATTGTCTTAAAGGAAAAAACAGATGAATAACGGAGCGGAAGACCGGGACTGAAAGTCAACAAGATGTTGACTTAATTGGTCCGGGCGCTCGGACTAAGATCCTTATCCGGATCGCACCAAATGTGATTCATTGCGACGGAGATAAAATTTTATCCCCCTCCAAGCACTTGGAACCCTTTCAGGTACCCCAACCAGGGCTATAATACAGCCCTGGTCCCAAAGGTTCATAACAACATTTGTGATTCATTCTAATTTTACTTTGTTCTGTAATTGAGTGCTTCAACTGCTTTAAGAGGCTTCTCCGCCTGAAGGAGATTGTTTACTGAGCTCTAACTTCTTTGGATTAACAACCTCCCCGGTTGTAATTAAGTAACCCTTTCGTGCCTCTTATTTTTTAGTCATTTACTTTGTTTATCCAAGTGCTCATGGTTTTGAAGCTATAAAGATCGAGAAAGGTTCATTTTAATTTTACAGGGCTATTCACCCACCTCTAGCCGGCCGCCAGTGATCCTACAATAGAGTGTCATGGTTATTAGGTCTTCCAGTAATAGATCAAGGATCTAGAATTCGAACCTCAGTTACGGTATATTATTGAAAAATTTTCTCCTTAATGGACAGTGGACCTAAGAATACTGGCGGTCAGGATGAGCCTCAAAGTGTATTTCCCTGATTTACTCAGATGATTAGTGAAAAACTTCCATGGGATCGGGTTGGTCACCCTAGGTCAGATGTTATCGGGTCAATCTTTTTTTTATATATATACAATTATATATGATTAATCAGGTAACATCGAATCTGGGATGACTGGTCCGATCACACGAAAATTTTTCACCGACTACATGAACAAATCAAGGAAATGCACATAGAGGTCATTCTAAGAGCCAGCATTCTCAGGTCGTTATCCATTAAGGAGAAAATTTTCCAATAATTTATCCTGACAGACAGTAGGAAATTTTCATAGGGTCAGGCCGGTCATCCAGATTTAATATTACTTGATTCATCATGTTTTTAATATATGATTATATATACCCCCGAGGCTATAGTGCAATGGAAGGGCATCAAATTATTATCCAGACATCCATGATTTGAATTTTCGATTATAACATATATGTAAGAATTTTTTTTCAAATGGGATATATAATTATAGAATATTGGACTTCTAAATTATATGTGATGAGTACTTCCTAATTTATTTTTTATAACTGATAAAAAAAAAATTCTTTCATATCGGATTGGTCACTCCTATTATCTGATTCATCATTTATTTTAATATATAATTATATATGACAATCCATTAGCTCCATCGTGTTGGTATTTGGATATAGAAGGCCGCTTGGGATGAGTTCATTATATATGACAATCCATTTCAGCTTTTAAGTTGCAGTAGTATGCTTCCATAGCCACCTCCTGCTGCTGCTGCTTCTCATACTTGCTATGTTTCCGTTATAGTTCAATCTCGTCATCGAAGTAGAGTTATTGAAGGTGGATCGGAGGCGTGAGAAGAAGCCTCTTCCTCCCGACGGCCGCTTGGAGGAGGAGGTGGAGGTGGAGGTGGAGAAGAAGGCGGATCAGGAGGGAGGAGGAAGCGATTGGCACGCCGGCTTCTCGTTGGCACGCGCCGACGAGGACGCCATGGCTTTGGTGTCGGCCCTCTCGCGCGTGATCAGCTCCCGCGCAGGCGAGGAAGGGGGTGAGCCACCGGCGGCGGCCGGATCGCAGTCGTTGGCGGAGAGTTTTCGTGGGGTGCAGGAAGCAGGGCCGCCACGCCTGGCCCAAGAAGATGAAGGTCTGTGTTTGTTGATTTGATGTTTTGGAGATTAATTGGCTCGATTTCATCTGCTTCTAGCATCCGAATTGCTCCACGAATTAATCATGATCGAATTAATTCCGGGCAGTTTGGATTTATGTTTTCATGAATTGAGAATGGTGACAGGGAGCCAGAGGGGGCGCCGCTACAGGGGAGTGCGGCGGCGGCCCTGGGGGAAGTGGGCGGCGGAGATTCGAGACCCGAAGAAGGCGGCGCGGGTGTGGCTGGGCACCTTCGACACCGCCGAGGACGCCGCCGCCGCCTACGACGAGGCCGCATTGCGCTTCAAGGGCGCCAAGGCGAAGCTCAACTTCCCCGAGCGCGTCCAGGGCCGCCTCATCGCCCACCTCATCTCCCCCCAACGCCCTACGCCGGCGCCGCCTCCTTTCCACCCCCCTCCTCTGCCCGCCGCCTACCCAGACCTGCTGCAGTACGCCCAGCTGCTGCAGAGAAGTCCAGAGGAAGACGAACATCCTCCTGCAGCGGCGGCGGCGGAAGCGTCGGAGCTAACGTACGCCGCCGGCAGCACGTTCTCGTCGATCGGGCCGTACTATTCGCATGAACAACTCTTTGGCTTCCCTTCTCAGCCTCATTCTCCATTCACCACCACTCTTTCTTCTTCTTCTTCTTCTTCTTCTTCTTCTTCTTATTCTTCTTCTTCTCCTCATTATCGTAGTTCTATCTGTTCATCGTCGTCGTCGTCGTCTTCCAGTACGAATTCATGGGCGCATGGTCAAAGAAAGGATAGAAATCGCAGTCAGACTCGATGAACAATTTGTGGTGTAACGAGATGATCATATGGAGACTTCAATGAAATTTCTTAATTGAAAGAATAATAGCTTAATTTTATTTTGAATTAATTGTTGGGCTAATGGTGATTCTTCCAGGTTATCAATTAAAAATCTTTTGGTTGAAAGCTTAATTGTTAATATTTAATTATTGGGGAGTTGATGATCTTTAGGCAATAAAAAAAATAATTCTCTATGTGATGTGTCTATACATACATTAAGATAGCAAATTTAGACTTTTCAAAGTGCAAAATGATTTTTTTACAAACTTATTTTATTATTTAAAATTTTTATAACATGTTTAATTGGTTAGTAAATTTAATATTATAAGTTTGTTTGTTTTATTTTTTTATAAATTTAATAAAATTTTGGTAGATGAATATTGATATGGGTTATAATGAACAGACTCAAGAGATGATATGACATTCGAAGTAAAGGTGACATGACGGTTAAAGGAAAAAAGAACATTCTCCACCTGGTTTCGTCGCTCAGCAGTAAAGCTCTCTAACCTTGCTCGGCCCGATTACAGGCAGGGCGAAAGCGAACCAACCTACCCTTAAGCCGAGCGAGCTTTACTCTTGGACTGGAAAGATAACATGTCCGGTCACTTAAAAGTCGATCGAGTTTAGGGACGGTTGCCCTTATAGGCTAACCGAAATGACCGACTCACCCTGCATTCGACTAGCAATAGACCTGGTCGAAAGGGAGGGGCGAGCTCCTTACTCTGTATGAGCCTCTCTACATATGCTCGTTCACCCTGATCGTCGGTCAACACTATAGATATCCGTTCAATAATAGAACCAAACAGACCTATAGGACTCCATACCCATCTCTTTTATGTCTAAGTGTAAGATAGCTTTATAAATTCGATCAAAATGTCAAGTGCATTTTACCCACAAGTTATTATACGCCCGGCTGGACAAAGATCCGACCGGACCTAAGGCACTTTGGTTCAAAATACCGACCAAACTACTAAAAACATAGTTTCATTTCTTCATAAACCCATTATAGGCCCGCCCGGAAAAAAGCCGACCAGGCTTAAGAAGCTTATCTTCATATTACTGTTTGGACGGATCTATAACACGCACATGTCATCAGATGGATTTCCAGAGCATACAAGTTATCATATTATTTTTCAAACTGATTCCCAACATATCCAAGGCATTATATTATTTCTCGAGCAAATTTCTATACATAACAAAGTGGCTTAATGCGAGAACAAGCATGAAGACGACCGACCTTATAAGTCGACCAAGATATACTCAGCCGATAGCATGAGCAAAGAATCCCAACAACCTTTCATAATAACAACTATGTATCAGAGAATATTCTTCTAAAAACTTCTTCAAGGGTCATTGTATCTCTTATCAACAAACCATTTATAACAACATATTCCTTCAACAATCTCAGCTATAGACAACAAAAGAGATATACATATGGATAAGGAGAAGATTTCTCGGATAATTATTATACATTGCCTAGGTTGTATATTTTTCTTTACCTAACAAACTCTGACACACTTCACCACCTCATGATTACGAAGGTTATGTGAGGTGGTATATGAAAAGGGAGTCCTCTCCGTGGCAAAGATACCTTCTCTGAACATCTGCAACCTACTCTCGCGCACTTTCTCTACTATTCTTCATTCATCTGTTCAGACTTGCACTGACTTGAGCGTCGAAGGGTCTTCGCCAGAGACTCCTCTTGGTTTCTAGACACTGATATTTTGTTGGTTCGTCTCCGTATACGCAGGATTGAAAGGAAACTTTTCAGTGGTATAAGAAGTCTTCTACTAGTCAATTATCGAGTAACTATATTTAGAATATTATCTATGTAGTTTTTGTTGGGACTTTCGAGCCACAAAAATCGCTTTTTGCGTTGCGGAAACCTCGAAGTCTTGCCACGGATCCGTGCGAAGATATATAAAAATAAAACATGTACATGTTTCTAACCTAGATCTACCTTACATCTACATGAATAAGAAACGTTACCCTTGTTGCGAAGCCCTTCGCTTATCCCGCTCGTCCAAAAGGTTGTCGGATCTCGAGAGTGTCAAGCGTACACTCCTCTATACGTATCCACACGGATAATAGGTGGAGAAGAACCACTTAGAGTATGCTAGCACTCTTGGGTGGCTCGACAATGGAGGAGAGGGAGAGAGAGCTCGAAGAGAGGAAGAATAATGATGATCCGTTCATGATGACAAATAAGAGTTAAAATGGCTTAAGTATTTTCATCTAATGAAAATACTTAATGCTCATTAACTCCATTAATGAGCCTCATTAATGAGTCTTAATGAGTATTTAATGAATATTCATTATTCATTAAATGGTCATTTTGAAACTCCTCTTCTCTTCATAATTTGAATCGAAATTTGAATATAATATTCAAATTGAATTCATAATTCAATGAATGTCACCATTTATCATTGAATTCAAAATTCAATGAATATCATCATTAAGTCTCACTTGAGTCTAAGTCTAGCCTCACTTGAGTCTAACTCAAGTCTAACTTAATCGAATTTTACTCAATTAATCTAATTTGGATTACACTTAATCCAATTTGGTTCATCATATGAACCTAATCCTCTTGGTTCATCATATGAACATAATCTCCATCTAATTGCCCTTTGTGTGTGACCATATAGGTTCTTGTAACGTTGGCAATACTCCTAAACTCATTTAGAAACATAAGTAATGAGCGGTATCTAATAATACATCATTACTACCCAAATTACAAAATGTTGAGATCCAACATCACCATTGTGACTACTAATTGTGACTCTCACAATATGTGACAATGTCATTCTATCCTTGACATCTAAATTGATCAATTGAGGCATAAACTGTGTCATCCTCTAATCAATTTATATCTTGAACTCCAAGTAGACTCACTCTAATCAAATGAGCTCAATATCTCATATTGACTCATTTGGGCATGACCATGCACTTAGTGGTCTCACTCTATCAAGAATCATGATGTCACTCCCGTCATATAGGAGAGATAGATCTCATCTACATCACTCACATCCCTCCGCATAATTTGTTACATACCCAGTAATCGTCTTTATAGTCCACCCAGTTACGGGTGACGTTTGACGAAACCAAAGTATGCAACTCCTTATGTAGGGAACTATGGTGACTTCAGGTCCAAAGACTGATAGTCATACTAATAGTCACATGAGAAAGTATATAACACTCATATAACGATCCAGGATACTTTCTCATGACGGGTCATTCAGTATACATTCTCCAATGCATATCCATGTGTCAACTTGATATCTGTATATCCATGATTTGTGAGATCAAGTCATCGAGTTGACCTATATGCTAGTCTCATCGCATTAACATTGTCCCTGAATGTTAATACTTGACTATGAATGATTAAGAGTAGTGTTCTCTATATCATCTCACTATCAATTCAACCAATTGATTGATATAGATAAGAATCTTCTACTCAAGGACGTTATTATACTTAGTTATTTGATACCAATACAAGTAAGTATAATAACCATAAAAAAATATCTTTATTAATATATAGGAATATGATATATCGAGTTTATACAACAATCATCATATGATTGACTCTAGGACTCTAACTAACAGTTTTTAGACCGAATTAAATGTAATTTTCAGATAGGAATAAATATGATTTAAAATTTTGTTCATAGAACATAAATAATTTATAATTTTTATTTATGAATATTAATAAGTTAAAGATATACATGTTTAATATTTTTTATTTATTTTAATAAAGTATCAAAACTTATTATCTAATTGATGGGAGCCTTAAGTAATTATAAGTAGCATTCCTGTGCCACGTGATCTTGAAGTGCGCCAGAGCTTGTAAAATCACAATTTGGATAGTACGATCATACAATTTGAAAGTGTGATCCAAAATTGATTGGGATCAAATTTTAGAGTGGAATTAGGACAACTGGGATCATACATTGTGACAAAAATGAATACGTTCGTCCCTAGCATCCTGTCAATTCGTCACAGGATCAACACGGAGAAAGTACAACTGAGATCATACATGATCAATAGAATCGGAACATTTCTATAATTTAAAAAAAAAAATCATAACTTTAAGTAAGATTGAATCATAAAATGTATAATATATTAAATTAAAATTATTTAGAGATCTATATTTATTATAAATATAACACATCATCAGTCAGTTTTAAATTAAAAATATTATTTAAAATCTCTGGGGCAAAGTGCTACAATAGATAGTACATTCACATTGTCACTCAGACCTCCACAGTTCGATCCTCAGTTATAACATATTTGTAGAAATTTTACTCCAAATAAGACGTGTAACCAAAGGATGTTGGATATCTGGGCTGGCCACCACGTGCACTTTCTGATTTACCTTATTGGTCGGAGAAAACTTTCATAAGATAAACTAGTTACCTCAGAGATAATCAATAAAACTAACTGAGATTATAAAAAAATATTATTTACAGGTCGAGGTTCCAATAATTTTTACCATTATATTATGATTATTTTCATCTTTTACATCTTTAAAACTGGCTATTTAAAGTTTAGTTAATATTTGACAATTGTGATTAATCATGAATATTTTTTTCTTTCATTCATTTTTTTTAAATTATAAAATTTTAGGTGTATATTTCCTGATATTTTACTGAATTAATAGATCTTTAAAAAATTAATTTTGACATTTATATACAAATCAACGAAATTAATACACATCCTACCTATTTGATCTTGATTGATTCGATCATCCCAAATCAATCTAGTGTAAAATTATGATTCTACAAACTACTATCACCGATTCTAATCGCTGAAATAGCCTCCTCTAAAATATAGAGTAAAATTATATATAATAGACTCAATATGAGTTAACTCTTCTTTTGGATCTAAGCTAATGAAAATTTTATGCATTGAATTGTCGTTTATTATTTAATTAATCTTATACATATAAATAAGGTCTTATCAAACAGAAACACCAAATTATTTATGAAATTTTACAGACAGAGGAATTAAATGATTTACCAGTTAGAGACGGATAATGCTAATGAAGAGTTTGGTCAAACACTACATCTCAATTAATTTATGCATGAAATTATTAATATCTTTCGAGAAGTTACTTGCGGTCAAACTCTCTTACAATATTACACAATGGTTCTTATCGTATTTGGTGACGAATCCAACGTCACAATATTTAACAAAGAATTAATAAGTAATTAATGAAATATTAGTAAGTATCGCCGTGACACATACACATTTACTTATTTTAGCATTCCACGTCTTCAAGGTAGATTAATATGTTTCATTAATTCAGTGTTAATTCCATTTATGGCAAGTTGGACTAGTTGCTAAAACATGGTATTTAATTGCCCATGAACTACTCCTTATAATTGAATACACATGTTGCCGGTTTGAATGTTAAACCATAAGAGTGGACCTTTGACCTACTACCAAGGTGACTCAAATACTAAGCAACAGATTTAAAAGGTATCATATATTTATAAAGTTATCAAATAGATAGAGCATCCAACTTTATATTGTCAAAATTAATAGAATCAAGTCTAAAATGAATTAAACTGTTGAATTATTATTCAAACTTAATTTGAATTTATTGAGTATTTAATTCTAACTTGTTTCTAGAATTTTTTTTCCTGCTGCGAAAAACGTAACGTGCTGAGGAGAATCAATGAGTGCTTGTAATAGGGAGTTAATTAAGTGTCAGCATCAACTATGTTTAAAACTAATTACTCAATTTATTTTTTTTATATAGTTACTAAAAGACAAATCAAACCAAAATTAACAAATGCACCTTCCAAATGTACATATTTTACAGAAGCGGTATGCTAAAGAACATATACTCTAAAGCTCATTAAAGAGTAATTAGTCTACGAAGGCAAAGAAAGCTCTAACAATGTTATTGATGTTAAAAGCAATACTAAAATGGATGTGTTAGTTCTAAAACAAAATAAAAATAAATATTAAAATAAAGAGAAATGATCTTATAAAAATAAATAATTTAATATGACTTGGTCATACTCAAAGAAAATTTATAAAATTATAGTAAGACGAAATGAATTGAATACAATTGAAGATTTTGAGCTCTACTAGTACCAGTGCTATAGCATCTAATCAATAAATAAACAATATCCATGCAGCCAACTTTAAATAATTAAGACTAATATAACTTGAAGATTATAATGGCAAACGATAAGGTAACTACATTTTTCATATTAATCTTCAATAAATAAATAGCATAATCTTGTAAGTCCCTTGCGACTGGGATGAATTACCCTGTACAACTTAAAATAAACATCTTTCTCAACTCGATCAAACTCAACATAATTACACACTTAATTAAATAGAATGACAAAAAAATAAGTTCGAGACAAGCAACGAATTACTTGATTGGCAATCAAAAAATTACTACTTCAAGAAAAGTAAGCTCAATAGAAAATTTTCCTTCTCGACAAAACGTCGAAGGCGGATACGCCTCGTACGCAAAAGTGACACCCAGAAATGAAGAATTGAATAGAACTTGAAGTACCAAATACGTTGTTTTGAAAAGAGAAGACCATAACTCTATTTATAGTCCACTAGTCAAAATTGTGGCAAGGTCCGAGCACCTAGAAGGGCTTTGAGCACCTAGGTGTGGATAAAATATTATCCACGTTGCAACGACTACGCAACGGGCGAAAGATAATCTTTTATCTGATCTGAGTGTCTGGAACAGCTCCGGACGCCCGGATTGCCTTTGCATAGGGGCGGCTCGCCAAGGCACCCCCGATTGGACCAAACTGGTCCGAGCGCCCGAAATAGCTCTAGGCGCCCAAACCACAGTCAACTTCATGTTAATTTTTCATCCGGGTCTTCCACTCTGGCTCGACTCGCTTGGGTGATTTCGGTCATCGAAATGGGGCTCACATGAACCCATTTTCCGACTTTCTCGAACAACCTTCCACTCCGACTTCTCGTCTCTCGAAAACGTTGTGTGCTTCCTTCTCGTCCATCAACGTACTCTTCCTCAGCACCTCGTCCCTCGAACGCACCGAGCTCGTCAACCCTCTCTCGTGCCATCCTTCTCGCTAGCTGCGCGTTTCGCTCGACTTCTTGTGCTCCAAAGTTCCTGCACGCTTAGACACAAGGATCAAACCACAACAGAACCTAACTTGAATTAGTTGATCGCATCAAAACTATCATGAGACACTTACAATCTCCTCCTTTTTTATATGAGCAAACCAAGTTAAGTTAGAGTAAACGAAAAAACAAATAATAATAAAAACATCAAGTACAGCATTTTCAACTAATAATTGTTAATACCCTCCCCTAAACTTAATCTCTAATTATTCCCCTTTAATCACATTAAAAAAATAGAAAAAATGTTGAAAATAATTTAGAAATAAATCTGAATTAACATTTAATGAAAAAAATTGACAAATATTTAAAAATTTTAAATTTTGAAAAATGATAATTTTTACAAATTATGAGAAAAATAATTTTAAAGTCATTTCTAATGATGCAAAAAATCTAAAAAAATTTATAACTACTAAACAAATATAATCAAAGTTCTGATAAAATTTTCAGGAAATTATGAAATTAAATTAAACAGAAATATAATAATTTCTACATAAAGTTATATTTTTTAAAAAAATACTTAAAAGTAATTTTTAAATTCAAAAAATCATGAAAAATTTTCTGAAAAATATAATAAAATAAGATTTTTTTTAAAAAAATAAAGTTTTAAATATTCAATCTTCAAGAATTTTTAATATTAAAAATTAATATTTAGATAAATAATTCATAAAAAAACTCAATAACGGTTAAAAAATTTTAAAAATATTTCTTTCATAAAGAATATGATAAATTTTGACAAAACACAGTGAAATATTTTTAAATTGAAGAATATAATTTTTGTTAAAAAAATTCATAATAATTAATACAATGGTAAAAAATAAGAAATAAAATCCGCTTTTTCAAAAAAATTAATATCTAATTAATTTTGAATCGAAATTATACGAAATAATTTATTTAGATAATTCTAAACATAATAATTTTCTAATTTGGACCTTATGATATCTAAAATGTCAATTAAGTCCTAAATAATTTCTAATTTGTTGAACATGTGAGCATGCATAAATTTTCAAATTTTCTATTTCTACTTTCAATTTTTGATTTCGAATGTTTATTTTGTCAAAATTTTCTAATCGACAAGATGTTGCTATGGTTATTTTTAATTCGTCATTTTCCTTTTGAAAATTTTCATTTTCAATTTATTATTTACAAGAATTTTTTTTGACAACATTGTTATAAATTTAAATTACTTATCATGAAGTAGAGATCTATCTGATGCTACTTCTGTAGAGCTACTTTCATTTAACGTTGCTCCCCTTCATCGATGCTCTCAATACTCATCTCCGATAAACTTGCTCCGTCGTCTTCTTGGTAATTTGTCATCAATATAAGTCCGTAATAGGCTACGACATCCGAATCTTATGACGATATTTCATCTCATATCGCCTTTAAATTCTTGTGCTTCTTCTGGGTCGCTCTTTTGTCCTTTTCCTTGTTCTTTAGTTTTGAACAATTGTCTTTGACATGTCCTTCTTTATTGTAATGATAATATCTTACTTTTCTGTTTCTTCTTTTGGTCTGCCCTTGATTAAACTTATTAGTTTTTAAAAAAAACTTTTGAACTTTCTTACCATGAATGTCATTTCGTCATCATCGAGAGAAATTTCGGATTTTGGTTCTTGCATTTTTGCCTTCAAGGTAATGTTGTGCTTCGACTCCTTTCTATCTGCACATCTCGACTCATGCATTTCAAAAATAGAAAATAACTCTTCTAAATTACTTACCTCTAAATCTCTAGAAATTAATATACATCTACTAGAGTTGCCCATTTAGGAATTCTAGGAAAGCGTTAAACGCATATCTTAGCGAATCTTGGTTGTTACCTTTTCTCCAAGATTCGTGAGTCCAGTGATGAGTTCTTTGAGTCTCGAGTGTAGATGTGCGACAGTTTCGTCTTCTTCCAACCGGAGATTATTGATCTAGTTCCGGAGCAGGTCCCGTCTCGTGAGTTTTGCCTTCGAGGTCCTTTTGTGTAGTTCTAAGAATTTATCCCAAAGCTCTTTGGTCAACTCGTAGGATCCGATCCGGCTGATTTCTTGTGGCGATAAAACACTCAACAAATGAAATTCTGCATTGCTGTTTGCCACAAAGTCGGCTTGCTATTTTTTCATCCATTGATGTTCTTCTTTGTCTTTTTCTTGCTGATCCTTCGATGCTACAAAACCATACTTTCATCATTATTATTAATTCAACGTCAATTTTGAAAAATACCTTCATCCTCTTTTTCCAAATCACGAACTCTCCCTCAAACTTAGGCGGGCAAATGCTCAGTCCGGCTATGGTTTTCTATAATTCGATCGGTGGTTAGTCCTTTTGAAACGGTTGGGCTCTGATATCACTTGTAGGTCCCTTGCGACCGACAAGAGGGGGATGAATTACCCTGCACAATTTAAAACAAACACTTTTCTCAACTCGATCGGGCTCAACACAATTACACACTTAATTAAACAGAATAAAAGAAAAATAAGTACGAAACAAGCAACGATTTACTTGGTTGGCAATCAGAGGATTGCTACTCCAAGGAAAGTAGGCTCAGTAGAAAAATCTCCTTCTCGAACAAAACATCGAAGGCGGAAAAACCTTATACACGAAAGTGACGTTCAGAAATGAAGAACTAAATAAAACTTGAAGTACCAAGTATGTTGTTTTGAAATGAGAAGACCATGGCTCTATTTATAGTCCACTGATCGGAACTGATCGTTATTCACGTGGCACGGTCCGAGCGCCTAGAAGGGCTCCGGACGCCTGGGTGTAGTTAAAACTTTATCCACGTCGCAACAACTACACAACGGACGAAAGATAATATTTTATCTAGTCCGAGCGCCTGGAGCAACTCCAGGCGCCCGAATCGCCTTCGCACATGGCCGCCTCGCCAAGGCACCCCCGGTTGGACCAAACCTGTTCGGGCACTTGGAATAGCTCTAGGCGCCCAAACCACAGTCAACTTCATGTTGACTTTCCGTCTAGGTCTTCCGCTCCGGCTCCGCTCATTTGGGTGATTTTGACCATCCAATATAGGGCTCACCCAAACTCATTTTCCAACCTTCTCAAGCAACCTTCCGCTCCGACTTCTCGTCCCTCTGAAAAACAACGCTTCCTTCTCATCCTCCAGCGTACTCTTCCACAACGCCTCATTCCTTGGACGCACCGAACCCGCCGACTCTCTCTCGTGTCATCCTTCTCGCTACCTACGTATTTCGCTCGACTTCTTGTGCTCCTAAGTCCTGCACACTTAGACACAAGGATCAAACCATAACATGACCTAACTTAACTTGGTTAATCACATCAAAATTATCACAGGGTACTTACAAATCTATCTTATAAAAAAACTGATTTTGTGAAATAGCATTAGAGAACAAAAAACTGGTATAAAAATGATTGCATTCATGTATATACTATGTTCTCTCATGCATATGGACCTCATCTAGGAGGATGAATCATGCTATCAACCATGACTCATGTGCCAATTGTTCTTCCGTGTTCCACAGATCATTCTTCCCAACAGAGATAGCATGGTTTAGGTGATGAAAATAAACTAAGGCTATGCATATCATCAAGTGTTCGGCGGCCCACCTCAAAAGAAGCTTGATGCTTTATCCAAATTGAAAATTCACATTTGTAACATAGCCACAAGAGAGGGCGGCAGGCATGAGTCAACTAAACTTTTGGGGACACCCATGAATCTACAGAAATACATCAACCAGAATGCTGACTTCAAAACCTGACACGACAAAGATAGGTGTTAAGCAAACCGTTTGTTTTTTTCATCATATTCATATTGCGGAATCCATGTTGGAATGAAAACATATGCAAGTCCACATCCACGTATGGATGTTGGAACTGAAGACTTTAATTAATTAAGAACAAATAGGAAGCAGGGAAAAAATAGTTCTTGAGACTGTTGATAGGTACACAGGAAGACTAACTGTTGAACAGGCAATATCTGGGGTTCATAGACTCCATAGATAACAAGTTTATCTTATAGAAAGGAATGTGAAGGACCTACCAAAACACTGCTTAAAAGATTATAAATTTTTTACTGAGAAATCAATGAGTACAAACCTCAGATGCTGGGTCATCAAGCAATATCTGGGGATCATAGACTCCATATGCTAATTCTGCAGTTATCCTAACATACTGACCCATGTACTGCATGAGACGAATCAAGTAAGAAAGATCTCACATAAATTAGCAAAGATAATTATGTGATGTACCTGTATATATTGGGTTGCATGAGAAGGATGGAACTGCTTAAGAAATGTTCCAAGTCCTATGACCTAAACATAAGATCCATACCAGAGATGCTATTAGATTGAAGCAAGGATTGGTGATCAGAACAATTACTGTATGCTAAAATTCAAATGTCTCAGTCTATCTAATCTTTCAATTAGCATAATTTTAAACTTGATGAAAGAGAAACTTACGACAGGAGAAAAATCTGTGATGGATTTGTTCGTTTTACTGGTCAAAGTGCCCAAGTGAGTATCAAGTACATAACGTGACAACTGCATGGAAAGAATAAAACCAATTTAAGCAGTAGTAAAATCTTGTTTCTCCTAAATGGCTCAGCTATAAAAGCTCAGAACCAGCAGAGATTTGTTATTAACATTGTATGGATGGTACAACTTCTTGGGGAACAATCACTAAGCCATTCAAAAGATTCAACCACATTGCCATGATCTGAATTTATTCAATCCATAAAAACAAATGATGAAAGGATTTATGACACAATGCTCATTCCCACATTTAACTCAGTAGCATTGGTCATACGTTCTCTTCAATGAGGCTCTTCAAAGCAAGTTTAATTACTCATACTGCATAATCAAACTACCGTACAGTCTTTATCACAAATACCAAAATTAGACACGACTGGAGGAATGAGATAGATGTGTTATGAAGCTACAAAATATAGACAGGAAAAATATCAAGGAAAGTTGCTTTATGAATCTGCATATTGTTTGAATCTTTTAATAAGCAAGCAGCATTGCAGGTGAAATAAAAAATATACTTCTGCACCACACTTTCATGGCTGTTAAAACAAGATTAATTTTGTTGAATTGCAAATTTTTAATTATTTTGTTACATGAAACTAGGTAGATCACATGTTAACAAAAGTAATCAAAGACCTAATAGGCAAAAGACAAATATCAAATTCAAGTTAAGAGGATTGTGAGTATTATGGAATTTCAAGGAATTGGTATCAATTAAAATGCAATATTTTGATTAACTTCTAATACTGATACTAAATCTGGCAGAAATAAAACAATATATAGAGAAAGACTTTGAACATATAAATGGAGCGATTTTATCTTCTAATATTGACCAATTTATTTTATCATAGAAACCAAACACTTAAAGACCGTTTTACCATTTGAAAAGGCAAGAAATATAATTTAACATAACTAGACTCGGACCATAAAAGACAAATAAAAAAATGTCCAATGGGGGAAAAAATACACTACCTGTGATATTGACAAAATGGATGCAGTTCTTGCAACTAAAGTAGGAGGCTCTTTCAGAATATAATTTGTTTGAAGAGGAGAAAGAATACCACAAAACTTCTGCATTCTGTTGAGTGCTTGAAGAAGTCCCACAAATGGATTATCCTCCATTTTTTGATCTGTGTTTTCTTGTTTGGAAAATAATGCCTGACGTATAATAACTCCACAATAAAGTTAGAGTAAACAAGGAACTATTATGCAAAAATCAGAAGGAATGATCCACTAACCTCAATTGTTTTATCCCTATTGACGTAAATTGAGGCATTCAGACCTTCAACAGCCGAATAAATAGAACCTACCTTAATCTGCCAAATTTACAGAGTAACAAATCACCAATATGAGTTTGGTTAATAGGAATTGCAATTATTTTCCTTATGAATACCCGTAGAATAATAATTTCTACGTTTGGTTCCAAAAATGAACCTAATATGCCAATTACCATGGAATTGTTATTCCCTTGTCACCCTTGTTACCCTATTCCTTACATAATTCCAAAAAAACATATTGCTACTCTTGCATTGTCCAAGGATGTCGATTTCATTCCATGCACCAAACTAACTAATAAATACGCTTATTCTATTCCAAGGTAGGTTGTTTTTCTATTCCCTTGGAATAACTATTTACTCTATCAATTTCATTCTGTGAACCAAATGCACCATAAAAAGTTTCCTGTCTGTTTACAGCTATTGTAAAAAGTTTAGCAAACAAAGCAAGACAATGAACGGGACAAAACATGAAAGGATTATCGTATTTCAGTAACATATACATTGATACGCCACAAAAGCTTGCAAAATTCACTAGGACATATCAAGGCAAGCTTGTTACAAAATCAGAAATCTGAAGACTATCATCTTGTCATCACGCCATCTTTCTATTAGCTGGTTTTGAAGTAGAATCTTCACTATGCCCTTTGGTTAACTTGTGAGTGTGTGTTTCACAAGGGCTGATCCAGAGGTAATATGAATAAATCTGGTAGTGGCAGTCCAGATCAAGAATGGTTCGTGGCAATGGGTTGTGTAAGGGAGTTTTGAGTCCCAAGCATCTGATGAGATCAAGTTGATTATGAAGGTGTTCAAAGAGTGATTTTGAAGTAGAATGTTCACTATCTCCTTTGCATTTAATTTGGGGTTGTGTAGTGTTTTTGAATCCCTAGCATAAGATGAGTCGACCATGAAGGTGCTCAGAGAGTGATTTGGAAGTAGAATCTGATAGAGTTAATTGTTTTCCTTAACCTCATGATTTTTAAGAACAAATAAAGAAATCCAATGAGATAAACAATAAACCTAATCGAGATCTAGTTATGTCGTAAACATAGCAACACATAAGAAAGCATAATAAACAAGGAACCTAATTGAAGAGTCATGTCCTTATCTTTAGCGTCATCGGCTTGATCCCTATTGAAGAAGATGCAGCGGAAAGAAGGTCTTCCAAGAGGCTTAAGAAATGATGGCGCCGAAAAACTCTAGGTCAAAGGGGAACCAAAAGCTCTGTCAAGATTACCCTAAACCCTTGGGGGCCTCCCTTTATATAAGAATCCAATCCGTTATCAGCTCATAGATAATTACGGGCTAAAGGGTTCTACAAATTGAACCCACATCCAATAACCTTAAGTTAGATCACTTAACGAGTTTCAATATCGCAAGTCTCTTAAATCACACGTGAGCCTACCTTAAGGGATATTAAATTCAACAATTTCCCACTTGGACTATATGTGATTATAGACAACACGCGAATGCAACTTTAGTTGATATCATACTTTATGGGTACAAGATACCCTGTAAACAATATGGTCAATTAACTCATTGGTATAGGACTAAAGAGGTCATAGTTACTATATATGATCGTAACAAGTCCCAACAGTAATCACAATACCAATGTTATTAATGACATAGATCAAGATGTGGATGTATAGAGTGGAAATTACATGAAATGTGATTAATATATATCAATTTCCAACTGATCCTAAGTGACCCAAAAGGGTCTGATCATATTTGCAAAGATCATATGCTAAACTGCAATAACATTTCCTAAATGGAATCTATATCATATACAAACACCAAATGTTAAATAGCAACAGTAAATCATAATATTGTATTTTAGAGTGTGCAACAAACAAATAAAATTTCATGAATGTTTTGAACTTTAAGTACGTACAATAATCAAAATAAAATGTTTATCTTTATTATCAAATATAGAGCAATGAAGGGGAGCCTTGGCGCAACGGTAAAGTTGTTGTCATGTGACCAAAAGGTCATGGGTTCGAATCCTGGAAACAGCCTCTTGCAAAAAGCAGGGTAAGGTTACGTACAATGGATCCTTCCCCGGAACCCGCATAGCGGGAGCTTCATGCACCGGGCTGCCCTTTTTTTTTTTAATCAAATATAGAGCAATAAAATAAATACATACTCCCGCTAGATGAGTTCTTCTTCCATAAAGACTCTAATATCCACAATATATATATGAGAGATCTTAGACACCAAGCCTTTGGTGAGTGGATTGGCCAACATAGAATATGTGCTGATGTGCTCTACCATGATTTGACAACTCTGAACTCTTTCTTTAACAGCTAGAAACTTAATATCGAAGTGCTTGGACTTCAACGAACTACTATTGTTCTTGGCATAAAGTTCTGCGACTTTATTATCTTAATAGATCCTCCTGTCAATGCCATCAACGATCTGCAATGCTGTGATGAAGTTCCACAGCCAAATCTCGTGATTGGATGTTTCATAGCATGCTACCAACTCTGCCTTCATAGTAGAAGTGGCTACTAGCATATGTTTGACACTCTTCCAAAATATAGCCCCTCCAACAAGTATGAAAATATATAAACCTGCTATCCAAACAGTCAGCAAAATCGAAGTCTGAATATCCAATCACCTCTAAATGATCTTATCACCGATACGTGAGCATGTGTCCTTTAGTTCTTTGCAAATACCGCATCACTCTCTTTACCGCTTTCTGTGTGACAGTCCTAGGTTACTAACATATCTGCCTAACATCCCCACTATAACTGTTATATCTGGTCGAGTACAAACTTATGCATGCATGAGACTTCCCACTGCTGATGCATATAGAAATTGTTCCATCTCCTTTATTTCAAGTTCAAGTCGTGGACACTGCTGTAAGTTGAGTTTGTCACCTCTTAACACAGGTGTGTCACCAGGTATACAGTTCTAGATGTCATACCTTATAAGCATCTTTTCAATATAGTCCTGTTGTGAAAGTCCAAGAATGTCTCTTGAACGATCACGATAGATCTGTATGCTTAAAACAAATGATGTTTTACCAAGATCTTTCATTTCAAAATTACCAAATAGAAATGACTTGGTTTCATGCAGCAGACCCTTATTATTGCTCGCAAGCAATATATCGTTTACGTACAAAATAAGTATAACAAACTTGCTCCCACTGAACTTAACATATATGCACTGATCAACGGGGTTCTCTTAAATCCAAATGAGATAATCACTTGATCAAATTTCTGGTACCATTGACGGGACGCCTATTTCAAACCATAAATGGACTTCTTTAATCTGCATATTAGGTGTTTTGAGTCCTTAGAGTCAAAGTTCTCTGGTTGCATCATATATATAGATTCCTCTATATCTCCATTGAGGAATATAGTCTTTATGTCCATTTGATGTAGCTCCAAATTATAATGAGCTAGTAGTGTCATAATTACCCTAAGTGAGTCTTTCGTCGACACAGGTGAGAAAGTCTCCTTGTAATCAATGTCTTCTTTCTGAGTGAATCCCTTGGCAACAAGACGAGCCTTATATTTTTCGACATTGCCCCTTAAATCCCGCTTGGTTTTAAATATCCATTTACAACCAACGGGTTTCTTACAATTTGGTAAGTTTCCAAACGTCATTGTCTGTCATAGACTTCAACTCTTCTTGCATGGCGTTAATCCACCTTTCAGGGTTAGAATATTGTTTGACTTCTTGAAAGATGTAGGATCACTTTCTAACCTCAAAATCATGCTCTTAGAGATAAACATAATCACAAGAATTCGTGGTTCTTCATTCCCTTGTATCGCCTTAAAGGTGGTTGAGGTACTTGCTCATCAGTATGAGACAATACTTCAAGTTCAGTGGTAAGGTCTTCCAATTACATTGGAAATGTCATGAAAATATCTTAATTCACTATGCTCACTGGATATGTGATACTCATAATGTGTGGTATGGTAACCACACCGCTACTAATCACACTAGTAATGACCACAGAGGATTGCCAACACATTCCTCAAAAGATACTTCCTTGACCTTATCACTCCCACTATGCTTAATGAATTTAGTATTTCCCATTTCGAAGAAGGATCTGTTAGAGGGATCATAAAATTTATAGCCTCTTTGACTTCTCAGAGTAACCTACAAAATTGCAGCTAACTATTCTTGAATCTAGTTTCTTTTCATTAGACCTGTAAGGGCCTAGCTTCAGCTGAACAACCCCAGACGTGTAAATGCCTAATGCTAAGCTCGTCTTGTTGTTGTCTCGAATGGAGTTTTAGTTACTATCTTACTAGGTACTCTATTGAATAAGTAAACTACAGTCTTGAGTGCTTCACCCCACAAAGACTCCGATAGAAAAGCGAAAGTCATCATACTTCTTACCATATCTTTTAGGGTATAATTACGACCATCAACTATATCATTCTGACGGAGAGTACGAGGCATGGTATACTGAGGCATAATCTCACACTAAACAAGGTAATTCGCAAAAGGTCTTGGATGTTGTTCACTTAATCCATACCATAATATTCACCTTCACAGTCGGATCAGACGACTTTAATTTTTTTAGCTAGTTGAAGTTCAACTTCGGCTTTGAAAATTTTGAACATATTCCAAAGATTGTGACTTCTCATAAATATGGTACAAATATCCAAATCTGGAATAGTTATTTATAAACCTAGTAAAAGATATGTGCTCATTCCAAGATGCCTTAGGGAATGGTCCATAAATATTCATATGTATTAGCTCCAAAACATCACCACAATGGCTAGCCCCCTTATTTTTGTTAGTGGTCTTTCCCTTAACACACTTTATGCAAACATCAAAGTCTGACACGTCAAGGAAATGGAGAATTCCATGTGACATTAACCATTCTAGGTGTTGTTTGGATATATATCCTAAACGTCTATACCACAACATAGAAAAATTCTCGTCAATCAATTTGCGTTTCGTACCTATACTATGCATTATTACGTTGTTAACCGTAGAAGTAAGATGTTCAATTTATAAAGCTTATCAACCAACATTGAATTAAATAAAATACTGCAAATTCCATTTCTAAATGAACAAGAATAACTTGATTTGTCGAAACAAAAAATTGAAATTAAATTCCGTCGAAAAGATGGTACAATAAATATATTTTCTAAATCCAGAAAGACATTAATTCCTAAACAAAGTCTAAAAACACTAATTGACTCGACTTTAGCTTTCTTTTAATTCCTCATATAGATATACTTTCACAATCAAGCAAAAGTCAGCTCCTGAGACAATCCGGTATAGTGACGCTTATGTGAACAGTAACACCAATAACTAAATTGACTTCCGAGCTAACAAAGTTGAGAAGTTTACCTTTCTTTACACGCAGTTGGCGTACTTTAGGCAGTCTTTCTTCATATGGTCTTTCTTCTTACAAAAGAAATAAATGGATTCCTTATCCTGCATCTTCTGCTCTTTATGACCATTGTCACCCGAATCTACAGTTTGTTTTCCTTTTCCTTTGTTATTGACCCTCTTTCGCTTCTTGCTCACACTTTGAGAACCAAATGCTAAGTAAGCACTCTCAGATGTCTCAATCTTTAATCTCCCCTCCTCTTGTACGCATTGAGCAATGAGTTCATTCAATGTTCACTTTTCCTTTACAGTATTATACGATATCTTAAAAGGAATGAACCGCGCATGCAGAGACATCAAGACAAAATACACTAACATACCCTCAGACATATCGAGTTTTAGTGCTTTCAGACTTATCGCTATATTGGACATCTCCATAATGAGATGTTTCCGTTACTACTGTATCGTATAGTTACTAACTTCGTAAGAAGTGTGATAGTCTCGACCTTTTCATTTGAGGTGAATCGGTCTGCCAATTGATCCAGGAAAGAGGGGGGTGAATCTCGACTTGTCGCTTTCTTTTCAATTTCGTTGGTTCTTCCTATCAAAGTGGTTAGTAGCAGCGGAATATAAAATAAAGTACGGGAAAAATAATAATTACGGGATTTACTTGGTTCCCAACCCTCAGGGTCAGTACGTCCAAGGCCTACGCACTCAAGCGCGAGTCCAATAGTGGTCTCCTTTCCAAAAACTTTCCGGAAGCGGAGAAACTCATCTTATAGTTTATCAAATACAAGCATAAAAGACTGATAAAGTAAATACAGCTTGTAATAAAAGAAATACAAAAAAAATTTTGCTGAGCCGATTCGAAAGTCCTGAGCGCAGCGCACCATTCCTAGAGCTTCCCCAGTAGCAAGGTTTCATGTCGTAGCCTTCCTTTTGAGCACACAGAATATGAGTAGTAGAAGAAGTGATGTATTGAACATAGAACCTTCATCTCCTTTTTATAGAGTTTGATCAGATCCTTATCTAGATCAACTCTTATCTGGATGAAGTAATACCTGGATGAAATATATCTGGATAAAGTCATATCTGGATGAAGCAATATATGGATCAAGTCTTATCTCTATCCATATCATCTGGCTTATCTTTATCCTCATCAAAATTATAATGATAAGCTAGATCTTTTACCACATCAATTTGGACCAAGCCCAGTCGATCATCTAACTTCTTCCATATCAACATTTCACAACTCAGCAATTTGGACTAAGCCGAGTCGATCTACCAAACCGCGGGTTCGGTCTATTTAAGCGGTTCACCCATTTGTGTTTGTCTTCTCTTTGTTTTGCTTCCAGCTCCAAGTTCCTACAAAACAACCAAACATACACAAACAAGCAATCTTAGCCTTAATCCTGTAAGTCTACTTGACCTATTAGGCTTACCTTTTACTTAGAGGTCCCTCCTCTAAGTCTACCACCCAAGGGTCAATCCCTTAGTATCAAACTGCACTCCTGTAAGTCTACCCGACCTATTAGGCTTACCTTTTGCTTAGAGATCCCTCCTCCAAGTCTACCACCTAAGGGTCAATCCCTTAGGATCAAGCCACACTCTTGTAAGTCTACCCGACCTATTAGGTTTTATACTTGGACTGTATCCAAGACATTACCATTACCTAGGGCTACCTCCCCCTAGGATTTCCCCTTGCCTAGCTAAGTTAAGAATTTTCTTTGCTAGTCTCTTCTAAACATCAAGTTCTCTTTGGATTAACCCTTAGTCAAACTTTCCAGACTTAGGTACACTGTCAAACATCAAAACTCTGGAAGCTAATTGCACCAACAATCTTCCCCTTTTTAATGTTTGATAATTTTCTTAAGTTAGGAATTTGGAATATTTTTAACATAAGGTCACTCTACCCTTTTGACACACATCAAAAAGATTTCCTATGGTTCCCTTAGTTTTGCACTAATAATTTTGAAAACACTTGAGAAATCTTGTTAAAGCATTTGTTTTCAAACATTATTTTTGAAATAAGATCATTTTTAAACATATCACTTTAAAATTGTAGTTAAAAAATAATTATCAAAAAGTTTTTAAACACAGTTTTAAAGAATTTTGAAAATTAACTTTGAAAGACTTTTGAAAACTATATATGATTTTTCAATCAAGACTCCCCCTTAATCTGACACTTTCTTAGGACCTTATTAACCCCAAAGAATACATCATATGTGTCTTAGAGGTTGATCCAAATTAAAAGATGAGTTAAAATAAATTTTCAAAATAGTGTTTCAAAAGATTTTCAAAAAAATTTTAAGAAAACATTTCTAGATTTTTCAAAGAGTTTTCAAAAATTTTAAAAGAATTTTAAAACTTATATTGATCTTTTTATAAGGACTCCCTCTTATCCTGACACATCCTTATGACTCCTTGTTAACCACAAGGAACACTGCTTATGTGTTTAGGGGTTGATCCAAATTAAAAGAACAGTTAAAATATATTTTTCAAAAGATAATTTGTCAAAGTGATTTTTCAAAAGATTTTATCAATTTTTCAAATATTTTCGCACATATAATTTTTCAAACGCTAGATTTTTCAAATATTTTTCATAAAAATAATTTTTTCAAAAGATGTTTTAAACGCATTTCTTTAAAATTTTCAAAAACACCTCCCCTTAACTTGACATACCCTGGTAATCCTTGTTGACCACAAGGTAGTCTACCTAAGTGTCTAGGGGACTAAATTCTAGTTTTGACATTGGGATGTGGATTTCTAAGTATTTATCAACAATCAATGTTTTGCAAGTATATAGATTTTTCAAAATTTATATATAAATACACTCAATCAAGCATGAAATTCATTAAAACATTATTATGTTAAATCACTATTTTAAAAATAATTTTTAAAAAATTATTTTTGAATTTTGAAAACCTTTTTAAAATATTTTCAATTTAATAGTCCTTATAATTTCACCCATTCTAAGTGTTTCAGCACAATTAATCAATGTACCCTTACAGGTTTTATGAGATGTTTTGTCAGTTTTATCTGATTTAAAATTTAAGTTGGAATCTAAGGATTAATTTACACTTGAGTTAAACTGAGGTTTAACAGTTAGTTAAATATCCATTTCAATAATTGACTTCCAGGCTATGGCGAGGCACGAGGCCTTCTTGGGTATTGGAACAACAACCACTTCTAGACAAAGTCTTTTAAAGAAATTAAATATTTAACTTTATTTCTGAGAACCCTTGGTCTAACTAATCAAGTATCGATCAAGTTTAAGTCCTTAATCATTCTAGATTAAGTATACTAGTATAAATGACATGTCATCTTTCGATAAATTAACATTTAATAATACATGTACATAGCAAGTATACATGTATCAAACAAGTCAAGCAATTTAGAGTTAATTTCTAAAGATGCATCAAATTCTCAATTTGATACATTTCGTGTGAACCCACGAATGTATCAACCCACTTTGACACATTTTAACTATTTTAATTGTTTCATTGAGTAAGATTTATTAATTAGTTTCATAATTAATTTTGATGTAATTTTTGAATTTATACCTCATAAAATTTGTTTGTTTATTGAAATTAATTTTGAATTTTAATCTTGAATGTATAGCCTCATTGTAGAGAGTTAATGTATTTATATTATAATTAAAATTTCAACTTTTGTCCTCTAAATTTTTTGGTTTTAATTTTGAATTATTATATTCTTAAGATAGAAATTATTCAAATTATATTTAGATTTATTTTAATTATTAATTAAAATTTTATCTTAGTTAGTTAAACTATTAGATTAGTTTTATCTTGATTGTTGAATATTTTTTTTAATAATTATATATGAATTTTTTTATGATTTAATTTCAAATTTATTGTATTTATTATTATTATTATTTTTGGTTTAATTAATAAAAATTAGTAAATTCTATTTCTAGAATTTTTTGTAATTAAATCATAATTATTAATATTTGAATTTTTATTTCCTAAATTTTTAAAATTTAATTTTAAATTTTTAAGACTTGAATTATTTATTGTATCATAATTAAAGTGCACTTTATTATAATTAATTACATTTGAATTTTTAACATTAACATTTGAATTAGTATTTTTAAAATTTGAAGATTTAATTTCTGGATTTTTGAGTTTTAATGTTGAATTTTTAAGATTTAAATCTGTAAGATTAGAATTTATCTTATCTTTTGAATTTGTATCTTTAAAATTATCTTTATCAGTAATTAACTTAACATTTAATTTTAAACTATTTACTAACTTTTATTTATTCGAATTAAGTTTATCTTGTTTAGTTGAAATTTTAATTTGAAATTTTAATTAAGTTGGAATTTGAATTATCTTGATCAAATAGATTAAAAAATTTATTAAGATTTCAGGTAATCTTATTTACTTCTAGATTAATTTGATCATTTTCTTGACTAAATATTTCTAATTTTTTAAGTTGTTATTTATTTTTAAATTTTTTATATTTTTAATATTTTTATTAAATAATTTATCTGAAGTTTTAGATTTATTAATTAAATTCTCAGAGTTAATAATTAAATTTTCAGAATTATTTATTAAATTTTTAGAATTAATAATTGAATTTTCAGAATTATTATTTAAATTATCAAAATTATTAATTAAATTCTTAGAATTATTGTTTGAATTTTTAGAATTATTATTTAAAAAAATAATGATCAACACAGAATTCATATTGTTAAGATTTGAGGTTTTATCTTCTAAAATTTTGATATTTAATTTTTAATTTAGGAGAATTAGAATTCATCAAATTATTTTTAGGATGATCTTGACTAATTAATTCATTATTTAATTCTAAGTTATTAAAATTTTTAAGATTAGAATATGAATTAATTAAAATTTTATCTTGGTTGGTTGAATTATTTATTAGGTTAGATTTATCTTGATTTATGGAAAAGAGAAACGAGAGACGTTAGGAAAAGATCTCTCTATATTATCATTAATATGCTTACATATAGGTATTTATATAAATAAGGAGAGAAGAAAATCAATCTTAATCCCTATAGTCAAGGGAATACAATCAAGATCAATCTCAATCCCAATAATCAAGAGAATTTAAATCAATCATAATCCCTACATTCAAGGGAATCTTAAGAAGTATTCAACACTCTCCTTCAAGCTGGAGAATATAGATCATATGCACCAAGCTTGTTACATATGTAGTCAATTCGGGACTTCTCAGTAACTTAGTGAATATATCTGCTAGTTGAACATGTGAATTGACAAAACTAGTAGACATTTCTCCAGATATGACTTTCTCTCAACTTCAATATGTTTTGTCCTCTTATAAAAACTGGGTTCGAGGCCATATGCATAGCGGCCTGGTTGTCACATCTAAGTGATACGTGTGTAACCTCTATATACCTTAGTTCCTGAAGCAACTGTTTTAGTCATATATGCTCTTGACTGGCTATAGTCATAGCTCGATACTCTGGATCTTACCATAACATTCTATTTTTTGCTTTTCCAAGAAACAAGGTTATCTCCGACAAATATACAAAACCCGGAAGTGGATCTTCTATCAGTGGGAGATCCTGCCCAATCTACATCAGAATATCCTACAACTCGAGTATGTCATTTGTCTTCATACAAAAGACTCTTTCCTAGCGTGCCTCTGATATATCGAATAATGCAAGTCACAGCATCCCAATGTTCCTCACATGGAGAGTTGAGAAACTGACTTACTATACTCACCGCAAACGAGACATCCGGACGAGTAACAATAAGGTAGCTTAGTTTTCCTACTAATCATATGTACCATTCGGTATCTGGAAGGGGCTCCCCCTGATTTGGCAGGAGCTTGACATTAGGATCCATGGAGTTATTGACTGTCTTTGAGTTTAACATTCCTGCTTCTTCCAGAATATTCATTGCATACTTCCTTTGGGATATGATGATCCCATCTTTAGACTGTGCTACTTCTAGCCCCAACAAATATTTGAGTTTGCTGAGATCATTTGTCTGGAAATGTTTGAAAAATATTGTTTTACCTGTGAAATCCCGAGATGATCACTACATGTGACGATGATATCATCAACATAAACCACTAAGTAGATGCAACTAGTAGACGAGTAACGATAAAAGACAGAATGGTCAGTCTCGCTCCGAGTCATGCCAAACTATTGAATTACAATACAAAATCTACCGAACCATGCCCTGGGTGACTGCTTGAGATCATATAAAGATTTCCGCATGCGACATACAAGACCAGAAGACTTCCCCTGAGCAACAAAACACGGAGGTTGCTCCATGTAGACCTCCTCGAGCAAGTCACCATGTAAGAATGCATTTTGATATTCAACTTATAAAGAGGTCAATGTCAAATCGCAGCAATGGATAGGAAAAGACGCATAGAAAACATCTTGGCAACAAGAAAAAAAGTGTCCCCATAATCCAATCCAAAGATCTGAGTATAGCCTTTAACAACGAGGCGAGCCATAAGCCGGTCAACCGTACCGTCTGGACCAACTTTCACTGTATACACCCATCGACAACCAACAACTGACTTCCTAGATGGTAGAGGAACGAGGTCCCAAGTCCCACTGCGCTGGACACATTTCATCGAGCATAGCCCGTTTCCATTCTAGATGGGCAAAGACATCACCTGCAGTCTTTGGAAGAAAGACAAACGACAAGGAAGAAAGACAAGAAAAGTAGGAAGGAGAAAGACGATGATAACTCAAGGAAATATAATGAGAAAAAGGATTACGAGTGGAACGCATACCTTTCCGAAGTGTAATGGAAATATCAGACTCAGGAGACGGACCGGGGGAAGAGGCAAAGGACTCGGCTCCAAAGATGTGTCCATGGCAGTGTTAGTGATGGGCGACGGCAAAGTAGGGCGAGGATGACGTTGATAAACTTGCAAAGGAGGAGATGGGGCTGGAGGTGATGGAGATGCCCCGGAGGATAAAAGACAGTCACTGGTACAGGCAGAGAATGAGAGAACGCGGATGGAGATGCGTGAGGCCCAAAAAAGGGAACCGAATCAAAGAACGTGACATCAGCAGAGATAAAGTACCGATAGAGGGTAGGGGAATAACACTTATACCCTTTCTGATACTAGGGTATCCAAGAAAGACACACTTATGAGACCGGGGAGAGAGTTTGTCAATGCCAGGATCAAGAGCATAAGCAAAACATATAGAACCAAAGACCCTAGGTGGTAAAGGATGAAGAGACTGATGAGGATAAATTACATGATGAAGTATTTTACCTTGGAGAGTTGACGAAGGCATGCGATTGATGAGAACACGCAATAAGTATATCGTCGATCCAAAACTGATGAGGAACGTGAGAGTGGAGAAGAGTCCGAGTGGTCTCAAGGAGATGACGAATCTTACGTTCTGCAATCCCATTCTATTGAGAGATATGAGGGAAAGATGTGCGATGCAACACACCGTGAGATGCCAAGAAGGTACAAAACTGAGTAGATAGATACTCACATGCATTATCACTTTATAAAGTTCGAAGAGAAATACCAAATTGAGTTTTGATTTCATGGAAAAAAATTGAAAAATCGGAAACAATTCTGAACGATCGTTCATCAAATATAACCAAGTACAATGGGAAAAATCGTCTATAAAAGTAACAAAATATCGTGATCCCAATGTAGAAGAAATACGACTCGAACCCCAAACATTAGAATGAACCAGAGCAAAAGGGGACGTAGTCCGACTCACGGTAGGAGGAGAAAAAGAAAACATGCTTTCCTAATTGACACGACTCACAAGACAAAGACTCTAAGTGAAAGAATAGGACGTAATTGTTTCAACTTACCCAGATCTGGATGTCGCCGCCGAACCAACAAGAGAGGGTTGTTGAAGCCTGTATAGGCCATGAGACTCACATCCAAAGCCATGAGGAAACAAAAGTTTTAATCAAAGAGATGACACAACATAAGACCCGAGTAAGTTGACTTATTGACAATAAATTAAAGGGAGCTCTGGGGACATAAAGAACATTATGAATAGAAAGAGATGGGAAAGGATGAGCAATACCAACACCCTGGGACTGAGTTTAGGAATCATTGGCCATGATGACAAAGGGTAAATAACCGGAAGTAGAGAGAGAAGAAAAAAGGGATTTATTGCCAGTGATATGATCGGTGGCCCCAGAGTCAAAAACTCAAGTACCCGAAGAGCGAGAAATGCCAGCAAAGGAATTACTAGCGTGTGCAACGGCAACAGTGGAATCTGAAGCCTGACGATCCTCGTACCATTTCAAAAAGTCATCGTAAGAAGGTGGTGGGGTCAGATCCGGTGGCAATTGTGCAGCGGAAGCTGAAGAAGCGACAACACTCTGAGCAATCTGAGCAACGCGAGGAGGTTGACCATGGAGACTCCAACACTTGTCAATTGTATGTCTTGGTCGATGGCAGTGATCACACCAAGGACGACTTTTGCCACCCTTACAAGGCGGAGATCTGTTGTTGTTTCAAGAGACCAAAGTCGATGAGTCAACAGGAACGGAAGGAAGCAATGTTAAGACTTTCGCAGGGACACGGAGGAAAGTTGTCAGGTACTGTCCATGGTAGCTTCTGTGGGACTACCCAAGACCTGATCGCGAACATGAGAATAATCTGTGGGTAGACCATATAAAGCCAGAGACATAAAAAATTTCTTCTGATTTTCAAGCTCCGCAACAGGAGTGGCCGCGGATGGAAGTAGTTCATTGAAGTCACAAAGAAAGCTAGAGATTGAACCTAGATAGGTAGACATTGAATCCTTAACCTAATGAGGACTGAGGATGGTCATGAGACCTTTACAAACCTGATAGAGTCACCGAGAGATGTTTGTAAAGAGTTGTTGTGCCTGTAACCAAACATCTTTACAGGTTTTGTGAGTGCGGAAGACATCCCTAAGGGATGGATGGATGGTGGTTCGAATAATGCAACACAACTGGGCGTCAACCTTTTTCCATAGAGGACGATCGGCGATTTGAACATCCTCTTCAATATGAGTGAGATGTGTCTTATAACCCTGTCCAACAAGTCAAAGCTCAATGTGAGAGGCCCAAGAAGAGTAGTTCTTACCATCCAACTGCTCGGAAGAGAGTGATGCAGTGAAGTGGTTGGTAAAGATTGAAATATCCGACTTTAGAGTACCGGAGATAGCCATTAATCAGCTCGGTGAAAGAGGGCACACAGCGAAGAAAGGCTCAAGCGATGCAAGAAGATAGGTGAAGACGATGGAACTACAGGAAGAATAATCCCTACCGTCGCCAAACTGTTGATCTCCCGAGCTTCTCTCTATCGTCAGACTGCAAGAGAAGACGAAGGACGGTGTGCTCACGACGCTGGAAAAACGCCGACGTGAGTGAGCGAAGAGGAGAGGAGGGCAGCAGCGTCGGGCGGTTGTCGAAAAGGAGCTGCGATATGCGTGCGAAGAGGCATGCGTGATGCTGCGACACAAGGAACAGCGGCACAGCAAAAAATAGGGTTTGTCTTTCAACCTTGCTGTGATACCATGTGGAAAAGAGAAACGAGAGGCGTTAGGAAAAGATCTCTCTATATTATCATTAATATATTTACATGTAGGTATTTATATACATAAGGAGAAAAAAGAAAATCAATCTCAAGCCCTACAGTCAAAGGAATACAATCAAGATCAATCTCAATCCCAATAATCAAGAAAATCCAACTCAATCATAATCTCTACAATCAAAGGAATCTTCATAAGTATTTAATATGATTATTAATTAAGCTATTTGAATTTTCAAGCTAGAATTATCTTCATCATTCTTATTTAAATTTTTAATTAAATTTGAATTAATTTTATTATTTATATTTGAATTTTTTAGATTAATTTTTTTTAATATTTCTTTAGATTTATTGAATTAAATATTTTATTAAGTATTTTATCAATTTCATCCATATTGACTCGGTCATTTTCATTAATTGAGTTTTTAATCATTTTAATTATTTATGAATTTTTAAGATTTAATTTTTGAAATTTTAGGATTAAAATTTTTAAAATTCGAATTAAAGTTATTAAGTTTATATTGATCATTATTTAAATTAATTTTAATTTGATGATTATTAATATTTGAATTAGTCAAATTATTTTTAGAATTATGTTGATTAACTAGATTTATATTTTTAATGTTTATATTTTTATTAATTAAATTTAATTTTGAATTATCATAATTATAGGAATTTAAATTTTTCACGTAAATGTTTTTATTAATTAAATTAAATTTTAAATTATCATAATTATTTAAAATTTTCAAATCTAATTTATCATGCATAGCATTATCTAATTTATTGCAAAAATTATTCTCTAAATTATCATGCATAGGGGTAATTTCGGAAACAATATCTTCATGCAAGTTTATTGACCTATTTTTTAATGTACTACGATTAAAAAAAATTGAATTTGTATGAAATATAAAATTACTAACCTTTTTCATAATTTTCCTTGTCGGCAGCGGTTCTTGTAGTGTTTGAACTCCTGGCACTTGATGTTGGATAGTGAAAGTCGATAGAGGAGGGAGGGTGAATATCGATTAAGAAATTTTAAGCGAGTACGCAGCGGAAAAATAAAAATAAAACAATGCTAACACAAATCAATTTACTTGGTTCGAAGTCTTGGTCGACTCCTACTCCAAGGCCCGCACTCTTCAAGTGCTTTCGTTGGGCAATCACTAATAGTTCGTTAAAAAAGTTTACAAAGTTAAGTACAAGAACTATAAAAAAACAAACAATACTGACAACAATAAAGAGAACTTGAGTCGTAGGTTGTCGGGGAAGCAGCGTCGCAGAAGCATAGCACAGTAGAGCAGATGTCGTTGTTGTAAGTTGCTTCAGGGCTCACCCTCCTTATATAGGATGCTCCGGGCGCCCGGATCCCTTTCGAGCGCCTGGACCATGACGTAGCCAAGCCAACCAATGAGCTCCATGTGCGACGATTGCGTCAGGATGAGATTTGCTTTCTGGGCGCCCGGACCAATTCCTGGAGCTCGGACCACCTTTCTCCAGAATGTCCTTCTCCTGCAAGAAAGAGTTAGTCCGAGGCAAAAATAATAGTTTAAACTACCCTGCAAAACAAAAGTTAGCATAATAGAAGAAGAGTAGTAATTAGATTCCGTCTCACCGAGACCGGAATCTAGTCAAGATCTCAACTTAGATTTTCAAAATGCTTCTAAGTTGGATCGGCGCCTAAGTTCCCTTCCCGGGAACGCGTCCTCACAGTCACTCTCCTCCAGTGACTTATCTTAACTTACTTGCCAGACGTCCGGTCAGCCCGTCGACCCGTCAGGACTTCGTGCCAGCTATCAGGTCAACCCGTCAACCTAGTTGGACTTCGTGCTAGACATCCGGTCATTTTTAAAACTTAGCTTTATTTTCAAATTTTAAACTTTCAAATTCAATTTTGAAAATAACAACTTCTAAACTTAGTTTTTGATTTAAATCTTCCAAACTTAGGTAAAAAGTCGGTTTTGAAAATTGGATTCTTCAGTTTGAAAATTATGGTATTTTTGAAGGATTCTTCAGTTTGTAAATTATGGTATTTTTGAAAATTGGATTCTACTTGGGTTTCAAAACGTATTTTTGGAAATTTATCTAAAAGGATACAAAGTCAGATTTAAAAATAAATTTTACTTCGTTAAAGTTTTACTAACTAAAACTTGATTTTACTTAGTTTCAAAATCTTGACTTGTAAATTGAACTTAACCCTAATATTTTTTTACTATCTTTGCAAATTATGTTTCCAAATTGCAAGATTAAGTTAAAATTACAATTATCTTTCTAAATTTAAACGTAACTACTTTTTGAAAAAGATAAAGTTAAAAGCTTAAATTATTTTTCTATGTTATACTCCCCCAAGATAATCTGACTTACATTTCTAAATTGTTTTTACTTTGCATTTTTCAATTACTAGTTGTTCTATGTTAATCTTTTGATGAATACCAAAGGGGGAGGGTTAGGTGGTTAAGTTAGTTAAACAAACAGCAAAAATAACAAAATTTAAAAAGCTAACTTAACAACCTTATGCTTGTTTTTACTTGCATATTTTTTCACTAACTTAACCAGATTGTCATTGCATCAAAAAGGGAGAGATTGTTGGTCTAACTCAAGTTTTGATAAATGACAAATAGGTTAAATTAGTTTTGTTGTTATCTAACACTCTGACCGAGTGTGCAGGAGAAGCCCAGACAGGTCGACGGGCTGACCTGATGTCTGGCACGAAGTCCAAACGAGTCGACAGGCTAACCGGACGTTTGGCACGAAGTCCAGCTAGGTCGACGGGCTGACCGAATAGCTGGCACGAAGCTCAGACAGGTCGAAGGGTTGACTGGACGTCTGGCAGGTAAGTGAAGGTAAGTCACTGGAGGGGAGTGACTGTGAGGACGCGTTCCCGGGAAGGGACATTAGGCGTCGATCCGACTTAGACCCATTTCGGATATCTAAGTCGAGATCGTGACTAGATTCCGGTCTCGAGGAGACAGAATCTAATTAATATTCTGTTTGATTTTTAACTGTGCTAATACTCTGTTTTGCAGGATATATATCTTATATTTGCCTCCGGACTAACGTTTTCTTGCAGGAAGGAATCTGCTAGAAAATGAGGGTCCAGGCGCCCGGAGGTGAACTTTTATCCGCAACGTCACTTCGCCACGTGAAGTGCCCTGGTTGGCTCGGCTACGTCATATTGATGGCGCCCTAGAGGTTCCAGGCACCCCAAACCTCCTATATAAGGAGGGTAAAGGCTGAAGCTCCAACAACAACTCACGATCTGCTCTTCTGTGCTCCTGCGACGCTGCGAAAGCTCTCCGACAAAATGCTAACTTGTTTGTTTTTCTTTTATTGTCGGTTGTTTTATTTTCTAATAATTCCTGTACTTCTTTTGTAATCCATATTTCGAATTATTAGTGATTGTCCATCGAAAGCACCCTTGTGTGCGGGCCTTGGAGTAGGAGTCGACACAGGCTCCGAACCAAGTAAAAAATTACTTGTGTCATTCTTTTTTGTTTTACTTTTTCCGCTGCGTATTTACTCACTCGAATATTTTTAATCGATATTCATCCCCCTCCCCCTCTATCAAACGCTTCGATCCAACAGAAAGTTAAAATATTGAATTTTTATTTGAAGACTGAGTTTTGAATGGTTTTAGATAGTTTGTTTAGACTTATATTTGTGTGACTTACAAATTTGGATTTTAATGCAGTTGAGATTTTATTTCAAAAATATTAGTAAAATAATTTTAAATATTGATTTTACAAGTATAGGTTTCGGCCATAGATATTATAAAAAAAATACCAGTATAATTTAAGTAAAGTAAGAATTAGGGTCGTTTCATATTAATCGATTAATATGATCCAATCGATTATCTCAATCGATCTGAAAACCTATTATATGCGACTACATGATTATATATAGAACCCACACTTAAGAAGTTAAAGCTTCCTTTAAGTTTTATAATTAAATAACATTATTTAATGCTCTTTAATCATTCATGCATTAATAAAAAATAATAATATTTTTTTTCTTTGCACTGTTACACATTGAAACCGTGTTCATCGTGGTCTTCTTTTTTTTTTATTGCATGAAACACTGTTTCACCCAAAAACAATGTTTAATCGATTAGAAATAAAATGAACCGAAAAAGAAATATTCTAATCTATTAGAAATCATTTAATCGATTAATAATGCTTTTAATCCACTACCAAATGCTCTTAATCGATTGATAATCGCTATTATCGAAAATTAAGATTGTTAATCGATTGGATTTCAATCCTAATCGATTGAAAGCACCAATCGATTAGTTGATCGATTCTAATCGATTAATTGATCGATTCTAATCGATTTCAATCAAGTCTGTCGTGATTTTAGCATGTTAATCGATTAGGAAAAATTCTTAATCAATTAATACCAAAATTTTATCGCGACCCAAGGTTTTTAATCAATTGGAAAAAATTCCCAATCGGTTAGGAAAGTTTTAATTGATTGGTTGATTGATCCCGAATGATTCTATTTGCAATTTTAGGTTTGGCAATCGATTGGCTGACTAAGCCAATCGATTAAGCCATCACGATTTGACCTAATTTAAATTAGGTTAAATGTGACGATTCTTCTGACCTTCTTCATGTTCTTCACAAACACATAAGTTTTGAAAAACAAGCATATCCTAGTTCTTTCTTACATGTTTTTCGACGATCAAAAAATTGTGTTATACTAGGAAAACATGATCTAGCATACAAAAATAAAGATCGACACAAAACTCAATCTTTACTATCATGAAAACAATAAAATAGAGTCTTGGCTCTGATACCAATTGATAGAGTTAATTGTTTTCCTTAACCACATGATTTCTAAGAACAAATAAAGAAATCTAATGAGATAAACAATAAACCTAATCGAGATCTAGTTATGTCGTAAACATGGCAACACATAAGAAAGCACAATAGACAAGGATTGTCCTTGTCTTTAGCATCATCGGTTTGATCCCCGTGGAAAAAGATGCGGCGGAAAAAAAGGTCTTCCAAGGGGCTTAGGGGATGACAGCACCGAAAAACTCTAGGTTAATAGGGAACCAAAAGCTCTGTCAAAATTACCCTAAACCTTGGGGACCTCCCCTTTATATAGGAATTCAATCCGTTATCAGCACATAGATAATAACGGATTAGGCTAAAGAGTTCTACACATTGAACCCACATCCAATAATCCGAAACCCAATAACCTTAAATTAGATCACTTATCGGGTTTCGGTATCGCAAATCTCTTAAATCACATGTGAGCCCACCTTAAGAGATATTAAATTCAACATAATCTTCACCATCTCTTTGGGTTTAATTTGGGGTTGAGTAGGGGTGTTTTCAAATTCCAAGTTCCTAGCATCTGAGGAGATTAAGTCGGTCATAAAGGTGACAATAGTGATTGGTTAGGTCTGATGTATTCTGATTTTTGTATGGTTATATGTGGTACTGTTAATTTGTTTAGTGTGGATTGAAGCAGTGGTCAACTGTATGAGTAGGTGTTTGTTAAATGTCTTTGTTTACAAGAGATTGGTGAGGATGAAGCAACCTATCAGTTGAACTATATCATGCTCTGAGGAGCTTGATTAGTGGCTAAGTAAGGTGTGCTTAGATCAGAGATTTCGTGGTTATGTTGCAAGCCTACTCATAGAAACATGCTGAATAGTAAATTTATGCATATATACGGTAATATGACAGACTTCTTTGACACAGGCTGCGTAAATGGTCACTTCAATAATTTTCATTATTTTGAATCAATTACCTTAGATGATGACCGAAGTTTAAAGGCAACAAAGCACCGCAACAACTGTAGCTGTCCAGTAGTTGCAAAACATGAAACTAGTGGTTCCATTGATTCATTGCCCATCTTGATCTGTAATACAAATAAATAATAATAATAATAATAATAATACAACAAAAACATTTTTTCATGAAAAGACAATTTTAGAATGATAAATAATTGCATAAACACAGAAGGATTGTGGAGAGCATGGCAACTCCTGCCATGGGAGGGTCTGCAGCAAAACTAGGTATTCATAATTTGAATTGCCAAGAGGCAACATAGCTAAAGCACCAAGACATTATCTTAATTAAGCTAAAGACAATATTGTCAATGGCCTTGGATTATTAACATTTGGATCAATGCTTATGAGATTCTTAGAAGCTAAAGCAAAACCAGTTCTACGTATAAAATTTCGTAGCAAAAGGTAAATTATCAGAGAACTCCAACTACTCATACCATGCTCTTATACGACGTCCAACCTAGCAAAGGTAGAGATGGTGCAGGACCCAAATTACCATCCATTTTACGTAGTTCTTCCAAAATTCTACAATCCAACTGGAGAAAAGAAATTACACTACATAAATAATTAGATAATAAAACACAACCAGAAAGAAAAACATCTATTAGTTATGTTGAATTTCATTTGCCAAATAATTACCATATTTCAAGCACTATTGTGTGATTATATGCCAAAAAATCTAAGTCTTCTTGGAAAGCTGATAGAAGAAATCCTGGATTAATGGGACTGCAATTTTTTGTTCTTAGAAGCTATTTTTTACCTATTGTATTCTCCCATCATTATGAGGATTTGTCACAATCTTTGTTATTTTAGAACAAATTAACTTGAATTTGACAGAATGATGCATGGAGTATTCTCCATATCTGATCCTTGTTTCACATTACCAGAGCCCAAAATAATCTTTCTGGCATAACAAGAAACGTGGTATGATTCCCCTGATACCTCTATCACACCGACAGCGAGCCTTCTGCCAAGCCTCCAACTTTATTCTTTAAAAACCATTCTTTGCAGATCCCAACATACACTGAACAAAGAAAACATCCGAAAATTGTTCAGTCTGTTCTTCTCATAACCAAAGGCAGAGGGAAGCATGACTGTCTCTTTGGAACTTGGCCACCTCAATATGAGAAGCAGAGCCATATTCATGGAGCGGTTGATTAACTAATTGAATGAACCCTCCTCTTTCACATTATGTGTTATGGATTTGTGTAAATATATTATGAGTAAGGGTTTGTAATATTCCCTATTCATAATAAAGGTAGAGGGTCTATGATCGCCCACTATGCTCTCGTGAAACCTTTAAGTCATCCAAAGGGAATTTTAGGTAATCATGTGTGGTACATCTTAAGAATGATTGTGCAATATATATAAAATATAGTAAAATTTAAAATCTCGAGCCGTTTTGCCTGATACATGCGAAACATTTTGTTCTACCTGCGGATCGGCACTAGCACAGGCACGCCTCTAGTGCTTGCACACCTCGAGGCCCCCGGACACGTCGCAATAGCCTATCGATGTGTCTAGACTCATCACGCTAACCTCGAGTGGCATGGCCCCACGGTCACGCGATGGTGGCGTGGAACATGATGTCAATTTTAACATAGGTTTATTAGATTAATAATTTTAATCAACTCCTAACTATGATTAGAATAATTTAGATCAACTTTATTAAAACCTAATAAAATTATCCAATTAATATTATATATATATATATATATATATATATATATTTAATTTTTAAATATTTAGATTAAATTTTTTATTTTAGTTAAAAAAATATCAAAACTATATCAACACAACACGATACGGTACCAAAATTATATCGTTTCAATCCGAGACTGAAACCTCGGCACGGTTCAAGATTTTAAACCATGAAATATACCTTAAAACTTTATAAGAATTTCCCTATTTACTTGTACAGCACAATAACTATTTTGTGTTTTCCTAGTAGATTTATCATTACATTCTATTGATAGAGGTGTTATGTTTTATTATAAATTGTTTTAACACTTGGAGTTAGTATTTCAAAAACTAATATCACAAATGACCAAGCATTTTCAGGTAATATCTATCATTTGATGGATTAACAACTAGAGGGGCACTACAAGATACACCTTTGTTTGCTAAATCCAAAGCATAATAATTACCTAGGATCTCTAACATAAGCATCTATTTAAGTAATAAAAATCATATTTTATTTTTTCTTTCTTTTTCTTAGTTCTTTCATTAATTATATCTTATCAAGTAAATACATAGTTCATCTCATAGGCATGAAATAAATAAATTCTAAAAAAAATTTGTTTCATCTATTATTCTCTCTCTCAATAACCCTTTCAATTTCTTGCATATACAATACAAGCTGAATGTCTATTGGCCTTATAAGAAGGCATTCTCTGTCCAACTTAGCATCAATAGCTTCAGAAAATTGAAGGAAAAGACAGCAGACAAATAAAGCAATGTGGATCTCACCCTACTGTTAAGACAACTCAATGCATGCTCCAAACTGTTTTTGACCAATATACATAGTAGCGAATCCAAGATGCACAAACCAGCCTGCCCTATACTGGAGGGAAAAAATCAACTATATTATTAACTAAAAATTTTGCAGTCATAAGTAGATGCACTGAACATCTAGAAAAATAAGAATGTTACAATTGCATATTCAAGAACATGTACAAAATGCAAACCATAACATGGTTAGTGTAGATATTATAAACATAGCAGCATAGGATAAAAAATGGGTGGTTATGCAAATTGGCTTAAGGGGTAGGAAAATATGAAGGTAAAGAGTTTATGAAAGCCATGTATTTTATAATGCTAAAAAAGGGGCTTGAAGGTACAGAAGCAACATAGATATTAGGATTTGGAAAATAACATATATACAGTAAGAAATTGTAGGATTCTAATTAGGGCTGTAAACGAGCCGAGCTGAGCCGAGCTTTGGGGTGTTCAAGCTTGTTTGATAAGGTAACCAAGCCGAGCCGAGCCGAGCTTAAAATGAATCAAGCTTTTGAAATGAGTGTTCAAGCTTAGCTTGGTTTATTTTTTATGAGCTTGAACTTGTTTGAAGCTTGGCTTGAGCTTGGTTCGTTTAGATATTATCAAGCTCTCAATTCGAGCTTGGCTTGAGCTTGGTTCAAGCTTGGCTTGAGCTTGGTTCGAGCTTAGCTTAAGCTTGATTTGAGCTTGGTTCAAGCTTGGTTCGTTTAGATGTTATCAAGCTCTCAATTCAAGCTTTTTTAATTGTTTGAAACTTTTAATTATTTGATTGGTTATTGAGTTTGATAATTTAAATTTATTTATTTATTTTATTTTATTTTATTATTTATTTAACATATTGAAAATAATTTTATTAATGAATATGGTTCGTGAACATTGTTCACGAACGTTAATGAGCTGAACACATATGTGTTCAAGCTTGTTTGTTTAACTTAACGGGTTGTTCAAGCTTTGTTTGTTTAATTAATCTTATGTATATTGAACGAACATAAACAAGCTCTTACCAAGCCGAACACCAAGCTTATTCACGAACGCTTAGTTCATTTACAACCCTAATTCTAATTATAGATGTATCAAGCTGATGAATTGCATAATGAAACTTAAAAAAAATTATTAAATATAGAAAAAATAATAATAAGACAATACAACAATAACCAAGTCTTATCCCACTAGATGGGGTAAAATAATAATAATAATAATAATAATAAGACAATCATTAATGAAAATCAATTTAATTCATCTCTGAATCAATCATATATGTTATTTATTTAATAAGATACAAAAAAGGAAGTATAGAAAATCCATCAAGTTTTGTATATGATTTTTATCAATTTAGAAGAAAAAAAAACTTATTATAGTCCTTAGATAACAATTATGTTGGATTTTGGAAAAGACATGAAATCTAATCAATGTAATCATGTGATAAAAATATATGCACATAAATTGTTACTAGTGTTAGAGATATTGGGAATGCAACTATAATTGAAAGTTGACATCAATAGTCAATACAGGCAATTCTAATCTAGTGCAAATAAGGAATTGAAGTTTTAAAAGTTTTAAATTTTCAAATGTTTATTTTGGTAACATCTCGTCTTTGGGAAAATGAAGTCTTTAGTAGTGGTTTCCAAGTTGGTATGAACAAAGAGAAGTAGATCTATTCTATACCCGATAAATACTAATATGCAATGGGAGGATTACTCCTTTCTAGAAACAAATGTATAAATACTTGTTTATCATTCCAAGGATTGATATATTAGTTAAATTTCTATTTTTTTTTAATTCTGTTTAGGGACTGTATACATTCCAAGGACTGTATACACCTTTCAAACAATGTATCCGATACAATAAGGAGAAAATGGGATAAAGATGATAATGCTTTTGTCCTATTTAGGCTGGCAGAGAGTTTGGATAAAAATGATTAAACATCCATTACTAATCAAGGGGGAGAGTTACAACCACAGCCTGAAAAACCTGTGGATGTGTATTCCAGAAAGCTGTTCCTCAGCCAAATCAATTGCTTAAACCAAAGATCTGACTGCAAGGGAAATGCTAGGTGTGGAAAATGAATGTGTTGTTGCTCTAACAGAGGTAAGATCCTACACCAAACATTCCATCTCTAATTTTTTAACATACCCTAAGCTGAGGCTTCACCACACTACTTGATGAAGGCTAGATTCCAACAAACATTCAAAGCCTTAGAGGACACAAAGTGGAAGGTCACAGTCATGGAGGTGATGAAGCCTTAATCAGGAATCATATGTGGGATATATTGGGTGCAAGAAAGTAATAAGATGCAAATGTATATTTAGTATGAAATACAAGTCAAATAGGAGAATTTACAAATAAAAAGAAATTTGAATAGCGCAAGATTTTAGATCAAATTATAGGATGCATTATAAAGAAATATTTGCACTTATAGAAAACTAAATTTGATAAGTTTCATTGTTATTTCTAGCTACTCTTGGCTGGGAACTCTTTCAGCTAGATAATAAATATGCTCTCCTCAATTGGGACCTAGAGCAGGAAATCTACATGAAAAGTCTTCCTGGTTTTGAAACAGAAGCAAGAGTTGGAATGTTGTGCAGATAGAGAAAATCCCTTTAGGGTTTGACAGTCTCTAGGGATTTTTTTCACAAGATTCAGCTATACTCTAAGGGTTCGATTACTTTGATGGAAGACACAAAGGAAAAGAGGGAAAGTGATAAAACAAAAAGCGTACAAATGTTGGAGCTCCCTATGTAATTTTGTGATTCTTTGCCTCCTATCACTCATATCTTTCATCCAAGTAATGGGACCCTAAAAGACTTCAGGTATAAGGCCAAACTGATCATACCTTACTCACTAAACAAACAAGTGATAAGAAGGCTATTTTAGTGTGTATTTTGATTATGTCAAAGTAGTAAATGATGACATGAAGGAAATTGTAGGGTATATGTAATGAGGACTGAGTTTTAAGTCGATGATCTCAGCCCCATGAAGTTCCTATTGGGAATGGAGGTAGATTTTCTAGTCAAAAGAAATAGGTCCTAGTGGCAGACTGGAAGAACTCAATTATATATCACTAATGCAGTGAGTGTGATAAGTCAATTTTGTGCACTTACCATGAAAACATCAGTTAGATGCTGCATCCCACATCCTAGTCTATCTAAGAGGAACTGTTGGAAAGGAGCTGATATTTTGGAGTGCAAAACAAATGACAGAAAGCTTTGCTGATGCAAATTGAGCAAGCTCCATCACTGACAACATCTCTACTTTGGATATTGCAGCAAGCTTTAGGGTATCTTGATTACATCAAAGAGTATGAAATAATCTATTATATCTAGTAGTAGTCTAGAGGCAAAATTCTAAGCTAACACACATGTAATTTGGGAGCTAATATGAATGGAAAGATTGATGAAAGATCTTCAGATCCTAGTGGTGCATCCTAAGGCTTTGCTTCCTGGTGGTGAAGGAAAATAAGCTAGAAAAAAAAATAGTGGTAACAGCAAATAAATGTTGCAGAAAACAGCTGAAATCTTTCTCTTCCTTGTGTTTCCTTTAAAGGGAACAACTGACCTGGAAACAATTCACATGTTTCCTATGCAAGATGGAAAATCAAATTTTTCCATCAATTTTTCCCAAACTGCCCTTGGTCTCTCCATAACCCTAGTCCGAAGACTGTTGTCAGAGAAGTATGCGGAGGCGTTGGCAAAGGTGATTTGAGAGATTCTTTCTTCAGTGATTCGATCAGCGCAGTTACCGTGCAGAGTTAGTGAAGGCATAGATGTTGCCGAAGCAAAGTTTCCTCTTCATGCAGTTTTGAGTAATTAGATTAAATTACTCTCTGGTCAGGAATGACACAAGAGGAGAAAGATCTTGAGAAGAGAGTAGTTTTTACTTGCTACTTCTGCCAAGAAGAACACAAGCAGAGAATGGTTGTTGTGGAGAAGATCACACACAGAGAGAATAGGCATCAGTCTAGGGTTGGGAACTTGTGAGACTTCTTGAGGTTCACAAGTGTGGTTTCTTTCTGGTTGTTTTGCCAGACAGGTTTGACAATTTTGGAGGGATTTGGTTCCCAGTTGAAATCTTTGCCTTGCACTTTTCCCTCTTAAGGAATCAAGAGAAAATATATACCTTTTCCATCCCAGCATTTTCAGCCTTAGAAAAACAGAGCCATAGTGTTTTGCAGTGACTGCGAGTTTGTGATCAACATTGTGAACCACCCAAATCACCAGGACTAAATGAAGCATGTGAGAATAGATAGAAGTTTTCACTGAAGCTATGTGTGCTCCAGGATTTGAATCATATATCCAAGCTGGGAATATTTCTCTTGATTTGTGGGATTAGTTATTGCTTAATATTGCCCATGCATAATCTCCTTATGTTCTTCCTAAGGAAACTGTCTGTCGATACAGTCTCCTAACCTGAACAGCATTCATGTATTTTTTTTTAACCCTAATGAATAAAGCACTGATTAAAGTCTTTAACCCTTTTCATTCTTTCTCAAAATCAGAAAGACTGAGATCCATGCTTTATGAAAGACTTCAACTATTTCAGCTTCATAATTTGTCATATAAATTGGGGCTAATAGAAAACTTAGTAACCCAAAGTAAATGTTACTGGCTTTGTGTCATTCTATTGCATGACTTGAAAATTCTAACTATAATGTAGAGATCTGCCTTCATGGTTGTGTGTTCTTAATCATTATATTTTTAACAATTAGTTGAGAGCAAAATTAACATAATTCTCTTCACGTTGAATCCATAGGTCAACTAGGTTGTATATGACAATGAGAGAAAGAAGTTGTAGATACAACCAAACGCCTCATCACATAAAATGAGCATGGCTTTGTTCTTCCACCATTTAAAGATAAATGCAAAGATTTAGTTTTCTAGCAATATCTAAAAACCATCCATCATCCATTATGGCAACATCTAAAAAGATTGTTCTACCAACAATTGTTTGGTCTAGTGGTATGAGAGCTAGATTTGAAGTCTAATAGTGCTGTTGGGAAAATTGTAATCTTATTGTTCTCTCTAAGAATGGGAAATAATCTCACATCCAATGTGGTATGTGGGCATCTCATGGTCAAGACTAGAAATACAACAACAACAACCTTATCCCACCAAGTGGGGTGAGCTATATGGATCCTTCTATGTCATTGGACTCTATCCCCTACTATATCATCTATATTTAAATAAATTTTATCTTATTTCATTGTTGCTAACCAAGTCTCTTTTTTTTGTCAAGACTAGAAATAATAATAATAAAATTATATTGGAGTATGTAACTTGGAATGCAATTTCAAAATAAGAAATTTGTTTAATTTTCTAGCAAAAATTTTTAAAGCTGGAAGGAAATAGCTAATTTACATAGAATTGGCTGAAAAATCATCAAAGGACTGTGGCATATTCTAGTAATATCTAAAAGATAGTGTTAGATGGAAGCAAGTGGTACATCAAATAATACTTTGCAGTCAACAGTTTGTATAGTTCGTAATATTAACCATGAAACAATGATGATGAAGTTATATCACTTGTTCATCATTCTAGTGTCAGTATAGTAAGCATATTGTACAGGGAATGTCATTGTTGAAGAAATCTGTTAGCAGATACATCAAGAGTTATATTTCCAGAAATATGTTACTCTAAAGGTTGCATTTCTCTATTTGGGAACTCCAAAACCTACCAGCCCTGTGATTTGCAAAAAGGTAGTTCTCTCACTGAACTATTACAGATGGGATAAATTACAAGGCAAACTACTTTGAATAATTCAGCCAATTATTGTTGATTTCAGATGGAAAAAGAAAAGAACAGATTATAAAAGTAATTTTGAAGTCAACAGCAAGCCACAAAAGACTGTCTATGTGCAAAATTAGCATCCAACTATGAGTTCAATAGAAAATTATAAAAGATTGGCCCTATAAAATTAGCATTCATTCGCAATGTTAAGATTTCAGAGATGACAAACTTAAGAGGTGCCAAGCAAAGTCTGCAAACCATGAATCAAGTACATCAAAGAAAAGCAACCCCAGTAATTCATTCCCTTCAGCATCAAACCTGAAATAAAGATCCTTAATGTCAGGAAACCCTACCATGAAGGGTTCATTTATTTTGAAATAGTTAAATTTAGTTAAGACAGATTTAGCCAAAAGACATTATATAACTATTTTATACAGGAATTATTTAATTTGAAATTAATATATCCATTGTCCAACCAAAACCAAAGCCAAAGGCAAAAACTATGTTAACTCATCAATCTGTCTTGTTGTTAACTTTTTGATGCGGCTTATCTCTGGATTGGCCATGTGTAAGTCCTGGACTACAACTTAGCTACCAACCTCATAGAGCGTGGTATATCAGAGTAGAAGAGAATTGCCACCATCTTCCTGAACAGCTTCATCTTCATATCACCATCATCTATGTTATTTCCTACATCTTCAGTGCTTGCTACAGTGTGTCAGTGTCAACACCACTCTGCTTTCAACATACAGGATGCTTGCTTCGGATCCATGCCATGTTCACTTCTAGTTAAGATGGCATCAAGCCTAGGATGAGCCATGGTTTCAAGTGTGGATCATTATACATCCTCTTGGCCAAAATGTATCATTTAGGATGCAATTGATGTCAATACAATGTCTGCGCTAGTAAATATCCCTATACCTGTGCTAACACAGTTTTGATGGTACAAACCGAAATATATAAAATATTATATTTTAGGTTTAAATTAAATTTTGAATTTTGTAACTAAATTTTATATAATTTATCAATATAAAATCTATAATAAATAAATAAGAAACTCAACTCAATCAAAATTTAAAAATTTTAGATACAAATTCTTTTCAATGAAATCAAATTTGAATTTGAAATATATATATATATATATATATATATATATATATATATATATATAGCTTTAAATTGAACCGATGGATATATTCCAATGAAATAAATTTAAAATGGTGAAAAATTAATTATTTTCTCAACTTAATCTAATAAAGCATCGCATCCCTTGTTCATGCAATCTCTTTTGGTTTAAAAGTCTAAACACAAAAATAATCCTTACCGGTGCATCGAATTTTATGTTATTTAAGTTTTTATATCTTAAATTATTATTTTTAGATGACTAATTAAGCTAAACCAAATTAAAATTTTAAGTTTTGGATTGATCAATACTAAATTTAGGGTTAGATAGAGCTCATCAAGTAGATATATTGATTAGCAAAATCGAGAGCTCAATTTAGACTTATTCAGTCATAGTCTAGTTTAATTAAGTTTAATTAGGTTATAGATTTTTGAGACATTAGGAATTATTTGCATTCCTTGCCTCTCCCTCCGCGTACTCTCCTCATTCCTATGTCCTCCATAAATTCCCCTACCTCGCCCAATGCCAACCTCCCATCGCACGCCGCTAACTATTCATTGCACATGACATTCACCGGAGATCCCTAATTCGCTTTTTCCCTCTCCTCCAACAACCCTTCTCTTTCCCTCTTGTCTCTTTATTTCCATTGCGTCAATACTACTTGGGAAAGCAAGAAGAACACTTGACTACAAGTTGATATCAAAGTCATCTTTTGTGTTAGTCAACAGATAGCAACAGAGCTCAAGACTTTAATCTAATTTGGGATATTGCAAAATCCTTATGTATTTACGTGTGAAGACATTGTAGACCTCACACAAAATTATAATGGACTTGTGCAAAATCATTATTGCATTAGAACCTCACAAAAGCCTCACGAAGTTGTTGCTATATTTCGCCGTAGTCATTATCGTTGGTGCGGGAAGCACCAAATGATCGAATCCAAGTTTTGATAATGGCAAAGGGTTCAAAGTTAAGAGTTATTGTGGTTCCTAAGTGAGTTTAAGCAAGGTAAAAATCCTAGTTAATACTAGACAGGTGAAAGCCCTAGTTGTGGCTAGGTAAAAAAGTCCTGGTCTGAGGCACTGGGCAGAAGTCTTAACAGGTCGAGGACATCAAGCAGAAAATCTTACTAGTCGAGAGGACAGTAAGTGAAAGTCCTGGAGGTTGCGGACACCAAGCAGAAGACTGGACGGGTCGGAGATCAAACGTCCAACAGAAAGTCCTGAAGTCTCGGATGCTGAGCAAAAGTCCAAACGGTATGGAAGACCGGTTTGGCATCAAGTAAACTCTCCCGAAAGGAGTAGGTGAGGGCACGTTCCTCATTGAGGAACAGTAGGCGTCGATTCGACCTAGGATTTCACGGAAATCTGAAAGTCAGAACCGGGCAGTCCCAAGATTGTCAAATTCATTCAAAATGATATATTTTGCTTGTTGTGCTAACTCTGTAGTGCAGAAAATCGAAGTTGAAAGATTGGGCGAAAAAATGGGCATCCAGGTGCCCGGATTGGGTTCAAGCGCCCGGACTGGGTCAGGCGCCCGGACGTCCAGGCGCCTAGACTAGGTCAAGGCGCCCAGACTGGCCCAAACTCAACCGTGCATACAAATGAGATGGCGAGTTCCGATTGGTCGACACACGTCAATGTCCAAGCGCCTGGGTAAGGATAAAAGTTGCTAGATAGAGTTTCGACAATAGGATGTCACGTGGGGGCACCCAGAACCGGTCCAGGTGCCCGGAGGTGGCCTATAAAATGGACTTCGACCTGCACCTCAAAGAAAACAACTCTAACGATTTACTCTCTTTCACGTTGCTCCAAAGACGACTCGACGACGCTATAACGCTGCTCTAACAACTGAAAGCACGAATCTCCGAATCTTTAGTTGTCGGTATAATTTCGTTTATAGCAATTAAACTATTATCACTTTGTACTTGTACTTATTCGGAATTATTAGTGAATTGTCTAACGAAAACGATCAACGATCGCGAGCCTTGGAGTAGGAGTCGCCACAAGCTCCGAACCAAGTAAAAAACAAAATGTTAGCTTTGTCTCTGTTGATTCTTCTTTTTGAATTCTTTCTTTTCGCTGCGTATACTATTGATTTACGAAAAATGTAAAAAAACCACAAGCGTTATTCACCCCCTCTAGCACTTTTCGATCCTACAATTGTGACATCTCAAACTTGTTTCATGTGTTAGTTGATCAACAGAACACCAACATGGAATAAAATTTTAATCATGCTTTAAACATTGCGATGAGCATTAAAGTGTGTCAAAGTAACCAAGTATCACAATGATAAATTAAATCATTCCATTCTAATTGATGATTAAAGCTTCAGCATAGAATAACACTTTAACCATTACGGCTAAGTAGCTTGATCGTTTATCGCCTCTTCCTATCCCCTCTGTCCCACTTAGCATCCTCCTTTGCTTTCACCTAACCTCCAACTTATATTAAATTTTATCACTCAAATTTAGCTACTACATCCACTTCTCCCTCCTCCAACTCATCATTGTGTGAAACATGGCTGGATGGCAAGGTCTTTGCCCCAATGCTCATCCTATGTCTGCTTCCTCTTCACTCACAATGGACAACTACAATGAGAAGTCATTTGCATCATTGTTCCTCTGCCTTTTCTTATTCTAGTTCATCTTCTTCCCTTCCTCACTATGTTGTTAGCATGACTCTAGCTAGAAATAGCAATATGGCCCACCCTGATCAAGAGTTACCCTAACCTGACCTGATTAAGGTCGCCTGCCTTCCTTGAAACACAAACGAGGCAATACGAAATGAACTAATTCGCATATGCGGGGTGGGTATATGATAGAATTGTTATGCCTTGCTCCATCCCTCTCACTTGCCTCTCTTAAATTTAATTTATACGATCTATTTTATGCACATTATATATATTCATTTTATTTTACTATTTCTCTGCCTTGAACCCAATCCACATAAGAAGCAAAGCAGGGCAGGGATGGGGAAGAGAAATCCTTCCCTTGCTCCACTCCGCTTCCTATAAAAGGTGGGGATGAGAATTGAAAACCTTGTCCTGCCCCATCTCATTGTCATCCCTAGTCCTAATATTCCTCGGGCTCCTCTGCAAAGTGAGAGCGATAGAGGCGACATAGGAGATCTTCTACATCTATTATAATGTGCAGTTCTTTGTACTCTTCATTGCAACATTTGTTTGGCTACTAGGGTTGTGAGTGAGCCAAGAGTTGGTGTGATCATGAACCTTGAAGCGGCAAAGGAGCCACATCTTGAGACCCTTACCCACCAATAATGGAGTTGTTGGAGGTCTTCATCTAGGCTGTTTGACTCCTAGGCAACAAGAATGTGATGTGTTTTTAACTATCATTGAATACCAAGTCAGCAAGCCAAATCAAGAAATTAAAGTGAGATTAATTGTTACTATTAGAAAATTAGTTACAGCTTGACTTTTAGCTCACTCAACTTCTGGCTAGATTTAAATATCACCCTTTTTGAATCAAATAACACCTCCAAAGACATGGTAGCATCTCCAGGATGATAGTTAGAACAACATGCTATAATAAGTTGACAAATTAAATTGCCAAAGAAAACAGGAGATAAAACTTGTGCTAACCAACCACTCATAGGCTCTATGAACATTGAACGAGATGGATCAGTTAACTGCAGTACTTGGATCAACAAATTTCCTGGAGAATAAATAAAGAAGAGAAAAAAGAGCAATAATAACAATTATAAATACTGTCATACACTTGATACCACTAATATACTTTGTCAAATATTGGATTTTGATTTGTAGCTATAGTGAAAATGCTTTAATTTGATTGGCATATAGAAAATGCCTATCTGATTGGCCATACCAAAAAAGGTCTTTGACTTAGAAATACTATTCAATAAAGCAGATGAAAATTCCACATCTCTCTTCTGTTTTATAAGTTCACTGTGTTCCTGTAAAAACTAAAAAGAGACATGATTAATATATGCTATCTTCAAAGCTAATTAACGGGGGGAAAAGAGCGTATGAGAACAAACTACTTGTACATACATTCCGAGCAGATTCTTTCAAGAAATTGGCTAAAACTTCTTCCCAAATGGATCTCCCATTTATATGAAGTAAATCCTGCATTTATTTACAAGCATGGTTAATAGTATTCTAGCTAGCCATAAAATTTGATCAAAGAACATAATTTCATTTTGGAGAAATACTCAAGTTCCACTAGAACTTCTTTAGTTAAAATGATTCCAATTGCTTCATGCCAAAAGTGATGCATGGCTGTTTGAAGTTGGAAACTTAGTTAATACTTTAGTGCTTGCTGTATGAATTATGAGCAGAGATACAATAGTCCCCCACGTAATAACTCTGCTTTGTCTTAAATTGAAAGTGATATGAAACACCAACTTATACACAAACATCAGGAAAAATTACACATCTATCTAACAATCATGTGCTTTGATGAAGCACCAACTTAGCTCCAGTTCTTGTTCGATCATACTGGCTATCAAGGCTAAATAGCAATATTCCACTTTCTTCACTTATCTGTTTCCATACTTCTCTTCCTGATTATAAAACAATATATCAAACAGCAGATAACTGCCAATCTCAGGAAGCTTAAAGTCACATTGAAATTTTAGACGCCACAAAATTCTCATTATCATTTTAAGGAGATAATCATCCGTTAATATTGAACTTATCCTGTGGTTCAAAAAAAAAAAATGGTCAACACAGCTGGGCCAAGCTAATCAACAGGTTCACTAGAAAAATCTCTTATCTGTGTTAACAAGCCCAAGCTATAGAGACATCAGTGTGATCCTCCATTCTCATTGTTATCAACAATGCTATCATCCAAATCAGAACTTGAAATTGAAATTGGAACAGGACGCAACAATGAAATTGCTAGTTCATGACATGGCGCCAAATTGTTGCTCTTTCACTAAGACTTTGATTCATTGATTCAAACCATATTCTCTATCTTCCAAGAGTCTGATCCCCACTATACCTCTTCCTAAGCACCTTTGGAACTTAAAATTCTTTCATCAATCAATATCTTCCCTTTTAATATTAGTTCGTCTTTTATAAACCTTTTTCGGAATTACGAAAAGTATTAACAAGAAAATGACTAACCCATAGCCATAGTTTGATGATGATAATAGAAAAACCTTGACTAATAAATATAATTCTAAAAGTTAATACTACATGGACTAAAGTCGAACCAAGTATCTAAAACTGAAATATTGAATCTGAAGACATTCAGCATTCACCTGAAGGATCTCCATCATCTGCATTTGTGATTGAATATAAGTGGATAGCATCCTCATATCGATTTCTAGAGTTCCACGAGAAACTGCAAGATTGAACAAAAAACTTTAGCAAGTTATTATGTTATATCTCATATGGTCAAAGTTTTTGTGTTACCTTAAACTATGTTCATATCCACAATAAATAAGTCCCTAAAAGTCCATGCGAAACAAAAAATTATAATAATAAAATAGTTCAGCAGATTCTATAAACAATTTTCAGATATTCACTCCCCTAAATCATAATTGTTGAAACAGCATTGAGTCTGTAGGCTAATCTCTAGGCAAGTGCTTGTGCAGTTACAGCCTTTTATGAGATATGCAAGAACAATTCAAAACTATTTAGAAAAGAAACAATATTGGTTCGATAATTTGATAGTGGCCAAGTATATATAGGTATGGATGTCATTTTTTCCCCCTGAATCTTGAAATTCTAATTTTAGGCTACTTTGAGATTTCGATAGAGAGAATTGCGTTTACATTGACTTCAAACCATGTCTAGCCTAATCCATCAGGGACTCCATAAGTTTAAGATAAAATTAGTATTAATAGACCATTAGAGAGGGTATGAGAGTTATTTGTCTCTCTTTGGCAAAAGGGAGCCGTGAGCAGATAGAGGAGCATTAAAGTACCACAAGGAAGCACCTAGAGTTCTTTCCCATTGACCGAGAGAAATTGGGAGAGCTTTAAAGTGGGTAAATAACTCTCAAACCATCACTCTCTTAGTTTCACTAAAATTGAAATGAAATCTTGAGTGAGTTTCTAGTAATCCTCTTTGTTGAAACTTTAATCACTGCATTTGAGATGTTGAGAAAATGAGATAGTATGAGAATCTAAAAGGACACAAGATGTGGGGATTTCAAGGAATAAATAGAGAGCTATCAAAAGGTGAATACATAAATCATATCCACTGTGCAAGAAGGCTATGTCACTAGCAACAAAGTTTCAATCTCCAACTGAAACGAAGGAATTTTGGTCATGTTCTATTCTAACACTCAACACCCTTTAAATCATTCATAGATTAACTCAATGAATTTTACTTCTATAACCTCCATTCACTTAGCTTGCTCCAATTATAAGCATGTAGAAATTATAAATTGACTTTAATGGAAGAATTGGTTTTGGTGTATCCTACTAAAATTAATTTCTAATATAGTACTCAAAGGACACACAACCATAAGTATATCTTTGTTAATCGCTACAGTTAGCCACTATAAATTAGACTTGGATTGACATTAATGAAATTGAAACAAGCATAAGTTATGGATATATCATGATTTCTTTGCCTTCGGCATCGCCCCTCTTTGCTATTGTTGATACTCCACTCGTGCATCTCCTCTATCCTTGCCTCTTTTTTTGGTGTTTCATCCTCTCCGTGTGACCAGATGATAGAATTGAGAGATGAATCATGGGAAGAGAAGATATTTAGGTGAGTAAAACTAATAGGTACTTATCTTCTCCTCCCTCTTTTGACTAGTGCCAACAAACGAAATTGAAGTATAAAACATGGGAGAAAATCTTCCTATCTTGGTCAGAATCACACAATACCAGGCCGAGACAAGCATGTTAGAGCAAGCAACACAATGACATTTACCCAAGCTGACACAATATCAGTCGTCAACCGAAACCATACGTCTTGGTCATGTAGACAGATAATAATCAGCACTTGAAATCATGGACAAAAAGTAAATTATGCAATTTTAGCACTACTTCTTTGGGGCTACCAGCACTCTCAATGTTTTCATCTGGACTTAGGATTGGAATTAACAGTTATCTAAAAGTCACAGACATATGTTCACTAAGGTGCATTGAGAATGATAAGGGTGTCCAGGACCTAGTTATAACATATGCTAATTCTTGGGAAAGAGAAATCTTTTGAAGTTCAATTTTGAAGAAGCATGAAACTGTTTAACAACTCAACAATCCAGGTAAGATTTGTTTGTTCCTCCAAGAACAAAAGTGGGTTTCCATATGTGCACAATTAAATCAAAGGATAATTTATGAAAAAGAAGATAATTGGTTTCAACTCAATCTTAGGAAAAATAGAAGAACTGAATTTGCACGTAAAGGTCCAGGAGAACATAAACATCTACAGCTTGCAGAGAATTTATGTGCCAAGGGAAACAGAGACAGCTTTTGTTATACCCCGAAGGTTTTGAGAGCCAATTAGCAATCCCAAAGTATTTACAATTGTATTTCTAAGCGGAAAGAGCTCCATACCACTAGATGAGAGGAAAAAAGAATTCAGTTTATTTTGAATTCGCATCTTCAGTCCTTTTATTATCTGCTCCACTAACCAGTCTTTGAGGTCCTAAAAGACAAATAGTCAAATATACAAATTGCCTGACAATATCTGTAAATTCTCAAAGAAAAAGGAAGCATGAGAGAAACATGCAATGTCAGCATTAACATAGTTGGATGAGTTAGCCAGAAAACCTCATATTACATGAGAGCAACCTGATTTCACAAATTCTCACAGAGGGCCCATGTTTCCATGCATCCATTATTTCTCCTAATATAAGCTTGTAAATGGAATTCTAGAGGTAAAAATGCCAGTTTTGAGGTCTAGTTAAGGCACACTTTTCACTAGTAAAACTATAGACACCACTTTACTAGTTAAGATACCATTAAAATATCTCATGTAATAGTTTCCAAAGTTACACCAACTTGAAAGTGCTCAATGCTACATTTTAACTTATAACGCTACAAAGACTTGATTAATCTAAGAGCAGTGTGATTAGAATGTACCATGTTGATAAGGCCAAGGAAATTCCTCGAGATAACCATTATTCCCTGCAACGATATTAGATTAACTTTGTAGCAAAATTTCTTAAACCACATCATACTATAAGGCAATACATTATCAATTTCCATAGAATTCCAGTCTAAGCTATGAAGCAATAAAAGAACATCTCTTGCCATATTCTGAATATGCTTGAAAATAATTGTTAACATAAATATTTTGAAGAATCATCCAATCAATACCCCAACAAGAGTTTCCAAAAATCAATCTCATCAAAAGCAGTGGCAATTTCTGCAGTTATGCTTATGCTATAGTTTGATTTGTTAATATTTATTAACAAAAAATAATAAAATCTTGTCTCTATTGGAAATTGAGAAATTTTGACTCGAAAAACTGAAGCCCATTCAGACTTTTTGAAGAACAGATATAGACTCCTTGGTTTCTAGCTCCTTAAAAGTTGTAGTGGTGGTTTGAATTGGAAGTAGGATGATCTAATTTTCTTGAGAAAGTGATATTTGTCTTTTAATTTTCTTCACAAAAGACTCTAAATATGGATGTGACCTCAACTTTGTCAAATAACAGAAAATTGTCTTGTTCCTCCAACTTTTCTTGAACCAAATGGAAGAGCCATCTAGTTGCTACTAGCATTGCCACAATATAAACACTCACAAAGCTGAAAGTATTTTTTGAACCAACCCAGGCCAAAAATTACTTTACAGATATATATGTATGTATTGAAAGGGATACAGGTGGTGGTTGATAACCAGTAAAAACAAACAGGAAGAGATCATGTATTCCTTAAATCATCCAACAAAAGTTTAGTGCAATAGTCAATTTATAAACAATTTGGAGGCCTTCACAAATCCTCCCATTACTTCTTTTCATCCATTTTGTACCTCTGATCCCACCTCTAATCCTGTGCCGCTGATAGCAAGATAAGACCATGTGATACCTAAGTCATATATTGGGATGAAACTAAACTGTCTTTGTCTTCTCAGACTAAGCACTTTCAGTAGCATAACTAGCCAAATTAAAAGCAATGAAATTCTCATCTAGCTCTATGCTACCATGTACTAATTGCCCCAAAATTAGCATAGTATGTGCATGTGGAATTAAGTAATTAGATTGATTATATGGTACCTCATGGTTCATGCAGTAATTGTAATATGAGCACAGTGTAAATGGGTCACATCCTTTTTCTACAACAGAAGATGTGAGCACCAACTATTTGGTCACTAGATGATTCTCATCTCACTATATTAAGATCCATACTCATGTTGTTGACATTATTTTCACTAAATGTTGTTGTCAAGGCCTAAAAGAAATAAGCAGATAATGGAGATAATTTTTCAGCACAATCATTCCAAAATAGTTTATTTCCCACAACTCCACATTGTCCAAACTTGTAGTTGATTTTAGCCATTTCCATGTTGAATATGTTGAGTGTCTTATAAGAAGAACGATCATGACAATGATGACTTGATTTTAGTAATTAGTAAGACCAAAATATTCTACTTCTTTATAGGTAATGTAGAACAGCATAACCCCATCAGTATCACATGTCATACACCACAAGGGTAGTCAGAATTTCACAGAACTAGGAGATCAGATGTATCTTCCATTGGAAACCCAAAATTAAACATTGTTTACCTAGAAATGGATGGATTGAGAAGGATTGATGCCAAACAAGATGCTTCAAGTTCAGAGTAAATAACCATGAAATAGTGTTGCGATAATTAACCATGAAATGTGGTCCGAATTTTAGCATGCATTAGTTTAAAACTGCAGCTTCACTGAAAAACATGTCTAGTTCATCTATATTTAAAAAAATTCAATATAACTCTCAATGAGCCCTCAATAAGCAATTTGCTTTTTGTTTATCAAAAAATATACCCATATCAAAAACAAATTATGTTAGTCCCACTCCCAACTACTCAGACTCAACTAAATGGATCTAGTACTTTTACTATGCTATATGAAAGATTAACTGGTAATGTTCAGATATATTAAATTATTTTTTAATTATGTTATTTCTTAGTTTCCCTCTAACTCTCACATCTTCAACTCAAGTCGACACAAGTTTTACAAATATATTTGAGAAAATTGCACAACTGACCTGTGAGATGACACATATCTTGTTGGCAGCCCTTCCTGACTTTAGCAGAAGATCCATCTGTGACGCCAATAACAAAATAGCAAATAAATTTTATCAGATAAGAAACAATAAACAAATTATTATATGTTGCAACTGATCATCTTTGGTTATTGTAATATTTGCATTTCTTCAAGATAATAGTATCATTTGGAAATATAATTACTAGCAAATCTTCTACATATCAAACTTACACAAATGGACATAAAGATCAATTCATAATACATAAATGTTAACTATATGTATAGAACAAAAATGTTCAGAGTAAATATCTGATGACAATTACTGAGATTAGTCCACAAATAAAAGTTACAAATTCTGTCACAAAATGTATGTGACAGAAATTGACCCATTTTTTTGTTTCTCACTTCCTTCATTCTATATTTTCTCAAGTTTGGTAGAACTATTCATGTCTACCACAAACATTATTGTGACTCCGCATACATCCTTGATGCAAATAGTGTCGTTAGTGCAGTGAGGATTCCTATCTAAACTTATTAGGACAATGTCAAAGTTGTTGAGTCTTTTAAAATTTATATTTTATTATATTTCTGAAAGACTTGTTGGAGATTTTTTTAAAAATTGTCTATTTTTTGAAAAAAAAAAGTATATTGGGAAAATTGAATCATTATTTTGCAAAAATTAGTCTTATTGCTAATCCATAAAGGAGAGGTTAGGATTCCATGGACAATTTTCAATTAATAAAAGTTTAACATCTATCAAAGAGGTTAATGCTTATTTTTGTTTGCTTTATTAATTTTGTCGCAATTTTGATGTTGCATCAATTAGTACTGAAGTTCCTTTATTCGTTTGTTCGTGAGTGATACCAATCCCGTAACTCCCTTGTGAAAATTCCTAAATCACGATTCCTTGTGTGGGTGGCATCTCTTCCTTCTCCACATGCACTAGCACCCCTTGCACAAAGCAAGGCACCTTATACCCACCAGTGTAGCACGGACACGGATGAGACACGTTTCCGGACACGTTTGGACACAATTGCAAAAAAAATAAAAATTTTGAGGGTAAAATTGAAAAATAATAAAATTACGAGGACTACTTATTCAAATGGAAAAAAAGCCCTAACTTACTCTCCCCACTCCCGATTCTTTTTTTCCATCGCGATAGAACTGTTTCACGCAACCATCTCCTGCGCTTTCGCTGCAGAAGCCAGCAGCAGCCCGGCGCTGCTCATAGAAGCCTATCGCTGCTCGCAACAGCCCGCCGTCGCTCGCAACGGATATTATGGTTGATCTAATATGAACATAGTTTTCTATTCTAGGATTTTTAAAATTTTTCGTATCGCCGTATCCGTGTCGTATCCAATACGATATCCGTATCCGTGCAACATAGATACCCACCTTTTTCCCCGACTACTCCTCGTGCTCTCTACCCCTCCTACTCCAAGAGAAAGAGAAGCCACCTTTATTGACTATGACACCACCCTCCTCCTTAAGGAACAAAAGCCCTCCTCGTATGAGTTCCTCTTCCGCTAGCCACTATTGGGCCGAGTGTCCCTCCTTCACAGCGTCATTGCCTTGTGAATTCCCTCCAACTCTACTCGACGCTACTGTTCCTACAATGATAAATGAGTTGGCCTCCACAATGGCCGTCATCTGCCCTAGCGAAGCCCAACATCAAGTAATAGCGATGATTGCTAGTATTCCAAAGTGGATTGTGCTTGTGCGCCTCTACAATTATAGTACAATTTTAATCATGGTTCAAAATCTCAAGTTGTGCCTAAGGAATGATCTTATTTCAGTATCATGCCAATGTTCCGATGTACAATGTTGGTGACAAATTCAAGATGGAAGGAAGATGGAGATAAAAAAAAAGAAAAATATAAGATTACTAAATAGTTAGGTTTGGACTTTGTGTTACATCTGAAATGGCACACTTTTGACATTATCTTATAATGACACAAGTTACAAAAAATAAACACATTATCATCTTGACCTTTGTTTTAGTATGCCAAGGCGCCTCAAGTGAATTTATGGGAGCGATATGTTTTAACCGTGTGACTTAGCATAGTATGAGATTTCAAATTATGCTTTTAATATCATATGCCAAAATGTCTTAACATTGTGCCAGTGGTTAATTAATGGTAGAGGAAGAATACAAAGAAGAAAAAGAAAAAGAAAATGAGGCTATTCGATGACTTCTTCCACAATTGGTGAAAGCTATTCAAGACTTCGGCCTTTCTGGAGTTGTTCACAAGCCAAAGAAAACACTCACTAAGCTCATGATCGTCATGGTTGTATGTGAGCTAAAGAAACTCTTGCAAAGCTATATCACAGGTAGCGAGGTTATGGTGAAGCTGTTTCACAAGTAATTGTGATACTTGCAGAGCTATATTGAAGCTTGAAGAAGCTTCTTAACTAGTATAACATGTTTGCGAGTTATGCAGAATTGTTATGAGTTGTCATAGAGATGAAGCTAATCCAAGTCCTCTTGCTTGCAAAAGCATACATACAAGTTCTACTCATAATCTTCTTTCTTTCCGCAATATGTACATATCAGAACTCATATTTACTAGACCACATAAATATCAAGTCATGCCCCATATAAAGACCAACGCACAGATGCACAAGGTTCTAAAAATTGGGGTCAATAACTTAGGTCAGGTCTACCTACTAGGACCAGGATTGGTTGATCACAGGTCAATGTTAGACCTGAGTTGGCATGACATAAGACCAGCATAGCTAGCACAGGTTGGGTTCGCATGGGTCCAGGTCAAGTCAAACTCAGAAACTCCAGGCAGCACATCAGTCTGCATAGAGCATGAACTGAGTCCACAACTTCAACTACAATAAAACTATGGAGGGAATAATCATACCTTCTTGTTATGTGCAAACAACAGATATAAGCTTTTGGAACATTTCCTGAAGTATTTTGCTACAAAAGGAGTCATCAATTACTATTTAAGTTTAAAGGAGTTTGTGTGCTCACTCTTCACTAGCAAGTTGCACATGAAAGAAAATGAAAACAATACTACGAAGAGCTTCTTTACCTACCAGAACTGATTTGACTTATGTTCTAAATTGCACCTTCTAAAATGTGCATATAGTTAGATCTATAATACACTCATGCAAGAATAAGAACAAACAAATGTTAGAAAATACCAATGGGTGGAACTTTCTGGGGAATCAATGCAACTTTAAAAAAAGATGAGCAGTGTTTCACTTCAATAAGAGTTGCATTTCAAATTGAAAATAGGCACCTAGGCATGAGGCACCCAACTCAAGGGGATATGGAAAGGTCATGACAAAGGCAACCTACCCACATGACATATCAAGAAATATGAACGCGTGCCATAGTAGAACAGGTCCAAACAAAAAACCATTCAAGTTGAATGAGAAAGAGAACCACAATAGTTTGAGGAACTGAAAGATGCATGGAAACCTTTGACTCTGGGCAATGCGTGAAAGTGGCACATCCATCCATTTCTTAAATTTAAGGAAGAACATGTGCAAAATTCGCATAACTGAAGGATCTCCCTCAATCATCCTGCCAAGAAGTCCACCTAACCTTGAAACATACCCCCATGCATATGTGGCATCTGTAATCTGCAACATAAAAATGTCCATGCAAAAGGATAATAAAAAACAGCAAATTGAAGGTTAAGATTAAATATAATATGAAGTAATCTGCAAACGCAAAGTTGAATGCAGCAGGTCACTGAATCATTTTCATAGTGGAATACACAGTTGTTAATTGTTAAATAACAGCTCAAAATTGGAAACGTTGAAAACCATGTGAATGTCCACTTTGGTTAACCAGGATGCTTGAAAGGCGCTGCAAAGTCACATTTAAATGTCGGTATCAAATCATGACAGATTTTTCACAAAAGACACCCCATACTTTATAAGATAGTATTACAGTTGCAGTTCAACCCCAACTCGAAAAATAGTTAGTCTCGCTACAAAAATATCTATATCTACTCTCCCAGTGCCTTCTCCAAAAGTTTTACTAGATATTTGGGGCCCATCAAAATTGATTTTCCACCAAAAATTCCGAGCCAAACTACACCCTGGTCCCAAGAAAAAAAATAGTACTATGTACCAAAGATCCCATCCATGCATGGGACAATTGGCTTTTAGTTATATGATGTGATACTGTACTTGTTAGGTGCAAAGATAATTTCACACACAAGTGATATACACTTAGTCAGGGCTCTTTGTTTCATGGAAAGATTTTGCAAAGGAAAACATCTCAATAAAAATAGACATCGTGATGATAAAATGAGATTTTTTTTTTTTTGTTGATGGTTAGTCCGCCCATGATGACCAGTCATGGCCGGTCCCAAGCCCGGATAAAGGAGGAGGGTTGCGTTAGGTTGCCAGCCAGCGTCAAACTATGGCAAAATTTCATGAATGAATCCATTAAACTATTGTGCTAATGCTAGGTTGTTCCCCGGAAGGAACGCGTTGCAGGGTCCGACTGTAACGTCTCGGCAAGGACCGCTACATCTCCAGAACTCGGGTGTAGTGATAAATATGCAAGAGTTCGCGTTACAGGTCCGACTGTAACGTCTCGGCAAGGACCGCTACATCTCCAGAACTCGGGTGTAGTGATAAATATGCAAGAGTTCGCGTTACAGGGTCCGACTGTAACGTCTCAGCAAGGACCGCTACATCTCCATGAGAACTTGGGTGTAGTGTTAAATAGGCAAGAGTTCTCACACCATAGGTTAGATAAGAACAAATATGATAGGAAAACTAATAATCTAAGATTTGGAACATGGAATATAGGAACTCTCACTGGTAAATCAATGGAGGTAGTAGATATGATGATTAGGAGAAAAATTAATATTTTATGTGTACAAGAGAAGGCAAAGATGATAGAAAATTCGGGATTTAAGTTATGGTACACTGGAAAGAGTAAAGCAAGAAATGGAGTGGGTATTATTATAGATAGTTTGTTAAAGGATGAAGTTGTAGGAGTAGTTAGAAAAGGGGATAGAATTATAGCCCTTAAAATAATAGTGATGAAAGAAACTATGAATATAATTAACGTATATACACCACAGGTAGGATTAGATGAAGCTACCAAATCAAGATTTTGGAAGGACTTAGATGAAATATTACAAAATATTCCACCAAATGAAATGATTTTAATAGGAGGTGATCTAAATGGGCATGTCGGAGTGAAAAATGAGGAATATGAGAGAGTACATGGGAGTTATGGGTTTGGAACGAGAAATGAGGAAGGGAAAACTATATTAGATTTTGCGATAGCATATGACCTTATATTAGCTAATACGTTTTTTTAGGAAAAGAGAAGAACACTTAGTCACATTCAAAAGTGGGAATAATAAATCACAAATTGACTTTCGTATGGTTAGGAAGAAAGATAGAAAGATTTGTAAAGATTGCAAAGTCATTCCTAGATAAAGCTTAACTACCCAACATATGTTAGTAGTGTTGGATATACGCCTCAAACATAGTATCAATAGAAAGAAAATATATACGATTCCTAGAATTAAGTGGTGAAAGTTGAAGGATGGAAGCAACGTATATTTAAAGAGAAGGTATACAAGCGTTAGGTGAAATATACGATGACTCTAATACCATGGGATAAGATGGTATCAAAGTTGAAAATAGTAGCTAAGAGTATCCTCGGTGAGTCGAAGGCATGCACCATAAGTAAAGAATCTTGGTGGTGGAATGAGAAAGTACAAGAGAAAGTGAGGAAAAACGAATAGCTTATAGGAATTATATATTTGTAAGAACGAGGAAAATTTAAAAATATATACCAAGAAAGAAGCTAAGAAAGTGGTGAGTGAGCAAAAATGAACTTTTGAACGGTTATATCAAAAATGGATCAAAGAAGGGGAAAAGATATTTATAGAATAATTAAAGCGAGAGAAAGAAAAACAAGAGATCTTAGCCAATAAAATGTATTAAAGATGAATGTAATAGGTATTAGTAAGCGATGAAGAAATAAAAAGAGCGGTGGAAGAGGTATTTCATCGACTTTTAATGAAGGTTTAGGAGACCAACTTAACTTAGTAATTTAATTAGGTCAAATGAGCGTGAAATTTTAATTTTATCGTAGAATTCAAACTTCGAGTAAACAACTAAATAATCACTAAGATTTTTTTAGTTATAAAATATATTAACTAAAAATAAAAAATTTAATCTAACTATTTAAAAATAAAAGTTATAAAAAATAAAATATTTTTTAATATATATATTAAATTCATGAGATAATTTTATTAGGCTGTAATTAAGCTTATTTAAATTATCCCAGTTATAGCTAGTTGTTGATTAAAATTATTAAAGACTAAGTTTATTATTAAGCCTAAGTTAAATTGCTTCCGCTGTCCCTGCTCTGCAACGACTGCAAGCACACCGACACGTGCGACGCCTCTAGACTCATCACTAGGGCAAACAATGGATTCGGATGAGTCGCCGGGGTCGAGTGACGTGTCCGGATGCGTCGTCGGGCGACGGGGCTGAGCGACGAGTTTGAATACGCCGTTGGGCTCGCGTGATGCATTTGAACACGTCACTAGGCTCGCGTGACATTCGTAGGTGTCATTAGGCTGGCGCAACACGTTCGAACGCGTCACCAAACTCGTAAGATGCTTTTAGACACGTTGTCGAGCCTACGCATCGTGGTGTGCTTGCATTGTGTCGGTCCGTGGGCAGAATGAGATGTTTCACTAGTATCGGGTAAAATGAAATGTGATTTGAAACCATGAGTGAAAGGTTTTAGGCTTAGTATAATAAAAGAGAAAATATGAAATTTAAGTTTAGCAATATTAACGTAATAAGATAATTGTTAAGATAAGAGATGACAAATTAGAGTTTTAAGTATTTGTAATCGTTTTTGTAATAGGATGGAGGGGTTGAAAGAGATTTCTTACATTGAATATAAGTAGGATGGTTAAAATGGAGGAGAGCATCAGGTGTTCTTTGTGATCGTAAATTATCTTTAAAATTTAACAAGATGTTCTACAAAATAATAATTAAATCTTTTATGTTATATAGAGTTGAATGTTGGCTTATGACTTGAGTACACGAGCAGAAGATAGAGTCACAAAGATGAAGATGTTAAAGTAGATGTGTGGACATATGAGGATAGACAGGATAAGAAATGAGAACATTAGAGAGAAAGTCGGGATTGCATCTAGAAAAACTCGGAAACGTTTAAGATGGTACGGACATGTACTTAGACGACCAATAAATTCTCCAGTTAGGCGATGTGAAACTATGATAAACATGCATATAAAACGAGGAAGAGGAAGACCAAAAAAGACTTGGTTAGCAACAATAAAACAAGATAAAATTTATTTAAATATAGATGATGCTATAATAGGAGATAGAGCTCAATGGCGTAAAAGGATTCATACAGCCGACCCCACCTAGTGGGAAAAGGCTTGGTTGTTGTTGTTGTTGTTGTTGTTGTTGTTGTTGATGGTTAGTCAATGGTGGGAACAAGGAGAATGATAAGAGAAGTGACAGTATGGATGAAGGATGGAAGTAGCACCTTGGAGTGTAAAGCCACCTGATGTTGTATAGAGAGATACTTACAAACGATATCAAAGTACAATTGTCACATGCATTTTGTTTGATTATGGAAAGAAATTTGATTAGTTGATATCAAGGTTTAAAATCTCAGGTCATCCTAGAGTTTCGGTGTGTAACTAGAATGTAACAATTTCAATACCATGCCGAAGTGCCAACAAATACTATGGGTTTAAGATCTCAGGTCATCCTAGAGTTTCGGTGTGTAACTGGAATGTAACAATTTCAGTACCATGCCAAAGTGCCAACAATACTATGGGTGGCAAATTGATGATGGAGGAAGATGATTAAGAAGAAAAGAAAGAAGCGAACTCAGGCATGTTAGGGTACATACTTGGGTCAAGTTTTAAACTATCATTCCATGCTAGAGTTTTAATCTCTGACTCAAATAATACAAGCTCAGCACCATGTGGTGTTGACACTCTATGTTTTGGCATGTCGAGATGAATTTAAATGTATTCAATCTTTTCTTAGCTATAGTCCTTATTACATTTATGAACTTCTTCTAAAACATGAAAAATATTCCCTAAATTGGTTGAGCGCCCATAAATTGATTCGAAGAAATACAAATGTCCACTAGATGAGACCGTCTATATGGATTCTTCTACGCTATTGGATTCTATCCACTACTATCATCATCTATATTTAAATAAAGTTTATTTTGTTTTATCCTTACTAACCAAGTCTTCTTTGGTCTTCCTATTCCTCATTTAATGTGCGTATTTGTTTCACATCGCCTATATGGAACATTTACTGATTGTCTAAGTATATTTTCATACCACCTTATATGCATCTCCAAGAGTTTAGGTTACCGCAACAACAATGTCCATTTCAGGTGGCAATTACAAGGTGAGATTCCAAGTGGACTTCCATTGTGCCATAGAATGTGCAACTTCATCTTATTTCTCATTTTTCTTACTTTGCGCGGTCAGTTAGAGACTAAGCAGCTAACCAGAAGTCCTCTTTGTTGGTGCAATCGTCCTCGGGTCAAAGCTGACCAGTTTGACTAAACTCGGGTTGGTCCGAGCTTATCAAGGGAGGACCATATACTTGATTGAAAAAGTCCGAGGTTAGGTAACAGAAAGTCTTAACTGAAGATTAGACAACGGGAAGTCCTAATCGGAGGTTAGGCAAGGGAGAAGTCTACTGAATGGCTGGTCCTAACTGGAGTTTAATCAAGGAAAAGTCTAAGTGGATCAAAGGTTGACCGTGATCAGAAGTTCAACGGGAAGCTGGCAAGGAAAGTCGAAGTGGTCAAAGGGTGACAAGACACTTGGTGATCAGAAGTCCAACGGAAAGTTGGCAAGAAAAAGTTCAAGTGGATCAAAGGGTGATCGAAAGTCCAACAGAAAATTGGCAAGAAAAAGTCTTATGTGGGTCAAGGGACACTTGGTGAAAAAGGCCTGACAAGTCAAGGTTGACTGGATACTAGGCAACAGGAAGTCCGAAATAATCACGGATGACTTTGGGGTTGGACAAAGGAACCCTAAACTCGGGTTCGGAGTTTAGAGTTTAGGGTTGGCAATTGATTAGCTCAATTATTAGCCCAAGGCTAATCGATTAGGCTAAATAATTGGGAATCTTTTTGCAAGAGCAGGACGAAATCGATTGGTTAATCGATTGGGCTTAGTTCAATCGATTAGGCTAATCAATTGGTAGTTTTTTCACAAGAGCACAGTGAGGGTAGGAATCAATTTTTTAGCCAATCGATTGGGCTTATCGATTGGAGTGTTTTGGTTGAAATCGATTGGTCAATGGCCAATCGATTGGTCAATCGTCAATCGATTGAGGCAATCGATTAGAGTGTTTTCATAAACAACGAAAAGTTTCAGAATCGATTAGAAGCTGGTAATCGATTAGTATGGCTCATAAATCAATTACGGGTGAAAAAAAAAACATTTTTTGAACGATCGATCTGACGTGGCAATTAATTAGGGGTAAGGCAGCGTTTTCCAACTGAAAGAAACCCTATAAAAGGGGATGTCGCGAAGAAAACGAGCTCTCAGTTCTTGAGAAGTTTGAAGCAAAGTGTTACTCTATTTCCAACCAATCAAGTGGCATTTCCAAGCAACAAAATAGCAAGCTAAGCAAGATTTCATTATTGTAAAGTCGATTTTGATTTCCTTTGTATTTGCTTTTGCTCTTCTTGTTGTATTCTCGTGTTCGAATTTGTATGAGGCTTCTCCGCCTCCGAAAAGTTTCCGAGGAGGTGTTCATAGTGGATGTTGTGTGTGAGTAGACCCTTGGATTAGTCACCTCACGAGATGGATACCAAGTAAATCCAAGTGTTAGCATTGGTGAATCTTTGCTTTATGTTTCCGCCGTCGATTAAGTTCAAAGAGCAAAGCGAGCTATTAACCCCCCCCCCTTTCTAGCTCATAAGCAGTGTTCTAAATGGCGGTCGAGGCGGCCGCCTAGGCACCGCTTAGGCTGGAGGCAGGCATCAACCGCACCACCTCAAGCCGAGGCGGTGCATTAGGCGGTAACTCACCTTCTTCTGCCACAGCCACGCCTGGAGTCGCTGCTGCTGCCATTTCGCCACCGCGACACGTCCGAATACATGGTTTGGGCCCGACGATGAGTTTGGATGTGTCGCACAAGCCCAGACATGGCGTCTGGCCCTACGATGCGTCCGAACACGTCATGCAAGCCCGGACGCGTCGTCCGAGCTTGGCGACAATCCTGGAAGCATCACTCGGGCCCAACGATAGGTCTCAACACGTTGCTCGGGCCAATGATGCGTTTGAACTCATCGCGCGGTCCCGACGATGTGTCAAACTCATCGCCCGACTGAAATAGAGTACGCGAGTAAGTTGCAAGTTAGGGTTTAATTAAATTATTTTATGTTAACAATTTTAAGCATAACTATAAAAAAAAAAGGCAGTCCGGTGCACGAAGCTCCCGCTATACGTAGCCTTACCCTGTTTTTTACAAGAGGTTGTTTCCAGTATTCGAACCCGTAACTTTTTGTCACAAAGCAACAATTTTACCGTTGCACCAAGGCTCCCCTTCAATTTTAATCATAATTATGATTGGGATAATTTAAATAGACTTAATTAAAACCTAATAAAATTATCCTCTTAATTATATATATATATATATATATATATATATATATATATATATATAATTGTATTTTTTTATTTTTAAATATTTAGATTAAATATTTAAGTTTTAATTAATATATTTGATTAGAAGTAAACATTATAAAGAATAATGATTATTTATAAAAAAAGTAAAAAATTTAAACCGCCTAGGCGGCTGAGGCGGTAGGCGGTCACTGACTGCCCCGTCACCACCTGTCGCCATTTACAATACTGCTCATAAGTGTCCTAAAAAGTGATATCAGAGCAAAATCGCTCTTCACGACTAATCGTTGGAAGGAGCAAAGAGCTAGAGGAAAAAGAAGAAGAGCCCTAAATTTCAACAAGTCAAAGACTTAACATCAAAGGAGCTCAAGTTCGAAAATGGATTCTCGAAATGGGTTCGGATATGACATTTGGGCACCTCCACCTTTCAAATTGGGATGATTCGCCCAATGGAAAGTTAGGATTGAGAACTTTTTCATGATGAACATAGAGGAATGATGTGTTCTAATGGAGATATTTGAAGCCCCCGTGGATAGCAAAGGGAAACTCCTCAAGAAGTGCAAATGGACTGAGGTGCAAGTGAAGAGATCCGAGGCAAATGATTAGGTAACCAAAATTTTAGTTAATTTATTACCTAACAATATTTTGTGCAAAATAGGTAGCTATGAGGATGCAAGTGAGTTACGGAGAAAATTAGCCAAGCTTCATGAAGATTCATCCTCGACATAAAGTGAAAAAAAAAAATTCAACGAGGGGAACTCTTTGATTCAAGAACATGAGGATTCGGAGGTTGAGAGGCGTTCAACATCCGAGGATATTGAAGAAGCAACAACCTCAAGGATTGAGGGGGAGAGATCATTGACACTAGAACAAGAAGAACCCTCAACGTCCAGAACCAATGAAGGATCATGTGCCGCCCTTACAAACAAAGATATAATAATTTCAATTGCTAAGAATAAAGATCACATCATTTGTTTCGAGTGTAAGGAGAAAGGGCACTATAAAAACAAGTGTCCAAAATTGACCGAGAAGAAGGTTCAAGTGGCACCCTAGGTCTAGGAAAAATCAAGGGATGCTAGAACCTTGATACGAAGGGGCAAGGAGCATATAGTGTGTTTCTTGTGCAATCAAAAGGGGGATTATTAAAATCAACGTCCAGGGAGACATCAAAGAAGAAACAAGGGAGGAAGCTCAAAGCCAAAGGGGGCTTCTAAGAACAAATCTAAGATACCACTAGTTAATGGTTTCTCTATTTCAAAATAATAAGCATGCTAGACTTAAATTTTATGATTTTAGTGCATTTTATCATGAAAATAGGAAGCATAATATTTCTAAGGAGAATTATAAATTGTATCATACTAGAAAACAATATAGGCAAAAACCATAAAGAAGTTAGACTCATGCCTAGAAAAAAAAAAATGTCCAAAAGAAAAATGAAAAATCAAAGTTTGAGGACTTAAGGTTTGAAAATCATATCTTGAGGTCAAGACTTGAAAAATTGAAGAAGACCCTAAAGAAAATGATAAATAATGTCAAAGGGTCTAAGAAGCAAAACATAAGGTTAGGAAGACAAGAGTCATTTATGGACAAGAAAGGTTTGGGATACAAACCTAAGTCCAAAGACAATGTGTCCTCATACCATAGAGTTCTATATAGCTATGAAACTAACCCTACATCTAGGAGTCAAGGCAAGGTTATAAGGGAAGTTATCCCTAGAGTTGACCTTGAGGAGACTAGTATGGCTAAGGCTTCTAAGAAGCCTAGAAAGTCATTAGGAAGGTATGGAAGTTATCTGGTATCTAGTACACCAAAGAAGCACCAATAGGTATTGGATTTCTAAGAGTGTGATTGTTTCACACTAAATAGGTTTAGAGTGTGTCAACTCTAATTTGAAGGGTAGTTAACACAACCACGATGAAGTTAGCATTTTAGGGCATTTTAGGGCATTATGACATCTTGAAAATGAGAAGTTAATCTTTACTCTTAAGGAGTTTGAAATGTGCCAATAAGAAACTTGAAGTTTTGAGCATAATCAAATTGGCACAAATATGATAAAATTCAAAGGAATGTCAAGTTGGGATTTGTGGTATTTTCTAGGGAGACAAGGCAGCTTATGCCTATTTTGGCTTAACAATCAGTTGATAATACTTAGATAGAAAATCTAAGTAGTTTTCTTATGAGCCATAAATACCATGATTGTGTGCCCTATCACATGTCACAACATCATATATTATATTCATATTATTATGAAAAATACTACATGTCATGTCATACATATATCATTATTTATGATGATCTTTCTTTTAAAAGTATGCATTATGATGTATGCTATAGTCATTGTCATGCATTGTTTTTAATTCTTAGTAATTAAGGACAATTGCATTAATTGACATTTTAGATAGAATGGTCAAAGTTAAAATGTCTAGTTAGCGATGTATGATCCATTAGTTTAGGGAAAACCAATGTTTACATCTCACAAGACTATAAGATGACTTGTATGTGCATTGAAACATTAGATACAAGGGAGATGTTAAGAGAATGAACAAACCTATGTTGATTTAGTGTTTTAGTTTCATCAAAACACATAGATTTTGTGAAGTAAATGTGCAAATCATGTGTATTTAGCCCAAAGATCGTGGTTGAAAATTATTTTTGAAAATCATTTTGGAAAATCTTGGAGAAGTTTATTTGTTGATAGGAATCACTATTGATTAGTTAGATACAAAGTTCGAGTGAAACATTGAAGTTTTCAATGATTTCCAATTTTGAATCATTCTTTAAAAAAAGGGTATACTTTCATAGAAAACTATTTTTCCCTGATAATATATGACATAAGTAATGTCTACGTGAAATTTTGTGATTTTTCAAATATCATAGAATTATTTATGTATTTCTGAATTTCAATCAGAAATCAGGGCACCATTGTCAATTGATTGGTCTGTGCTATAATCGATTGACAGAGCTGCCAATCGATTAGCACAAACCAGAATCCATTGGTAACTGATATCAATTAATTGGGAGTTGCTGATTTCGATGGTCGATTAAGCCATGTTTAGCTAATTTATTTATCCCTAACCCTATAAAATGCGTGGACAGTTTAAGGGTAATTTTCTTGATGAAAATAAGAAAAGAATGGTTTAAGGGGACAAATTTAGAGTCAAGGAGGAGGTTTAGATTAAAGGTTGAATTTTTAACCTCATAACTTCAATTTTGGGATTTTCTAAAGGTTTAGGAACTCCAAAATCATTGTTGATGCAATGATAGAAGTTGAAGCATACTTTAAGGGGAGGTAACCCTTAAAGGCATGATTTGGATATGAAAGGAGATTTGTAGATGGATGTATGCTAAGGTTAAGTATTGAAAACAATTGAAGGTTGGAACCTTCATTATAATAAGAGGAATGAATCTTGGAGAAGATTTTGATGTGTCAAAGGGAGAAAATGTAGGATTTAAGTTAGTAAACTCTCATTTATGCTTTGACATAAGATGAAGAAGGAAGTTGGGCTAATATGGATTAGCCTAATTTAATCGTATTGTTAAACATCAAAAAGGGGAGATTATTAGTGCAATTGTTCTCGAGTCAAGGTTGACTTAGTCCGAGCTTGAATTTCGATGTTTGACAATGTGTAAGAGAACAGTCAAGTAGGTCAAGGGAGGATCGGATACTTATCTGGGAAATCCCTAATCAGAGGTTAGACGTTAGGAAATCTTAACTAGAAGTTAGGCAACGGGAAGTTCTGACGAGAAGTTAGGCAGGTGAGAAGTCTATCGAGTGACTAGACATAACTCAAGGTTAGGCAAGAGAAAGTCCAACGAGAAGGTTGGCAAGGGTAAAGTCCAAGTGGGTCAAAGGTTGACGGAACACTTGATGATTGAAAATCCAACGGGAAATTAGCAAGGAAAAGTCTAAGTGGGTCAAAGGGTGACCAGACACTTAATGATTGAAAGTCCACAAGTCAAGGTTAGCCCGATGTAGGCAACGGGAAGTCCCAACAAGTCACGGATGACTTTGAGGTTGGGAACCCTAAGCTTGGGTTCAAAGTTAAGGATTGGGCAGTCGATTAGCTCAATCGATTAGCCCAAGGCCAATCGATTAGGTTAATCAATTGGGAGCTTTTTCGCAAGAGCTCAGTGATGGTCGAAATTGATTAGGCTAATCGATTGGTACTTTTTTGCGAGAGCACAATGAGGGTTGGAATCGATTGGTCAATCGATTGGGTCGATTGGAGTGTTTTCGTGAGAGCACAAGTGAGGGTCGGATCACTAACAACAGAAAGCTTCCGAATCGATTGGTTAATTAATTAGAAGTTGGTAGTCGATTGGTATGGCTCATCATTTGATTAAAAAAGAAAAGCAGTCCGGTGCACGAAGCTCCCGCTATGCGGGGTCCCGGGGAAGGATCCATTGTATGCAGCCTTACCCTGTTTCCAGAATTCGAACCCGTGACCTTTTGGTCACAGAGCAACAACTTTACCGTTGCACCAAGGCTCCCCTTCGGCTCATCATCCGATTAGACGAACGAAAAAGAGTTGTTTTTTTGAATAGTCGATCTAACGTGGTAATCGATTAAGGGCAAGACTAATCAATTAAGAGGCATTTTTCAACCCGAAAGAAATCCTAAAAAAGGGAGTGTCGCGAAGAGAAGGAGTTGCCAATTCTTGAGAAGTTTGAAGCAAACTGTTGATGCTGCATTTCCAACCAATCAAGAAGCATTTCCAAGATAGCAAGCTAAGCAAGATTTCATTATTGTAAATCTTTTTCAATTTCCTTTGTATTTGCTTTTGCTCTTCCTGTTGTATTCTCGTGCTAGAGTTTGTACAAGGCTTCTCCACCTCCAGAAAGTTTCCGAGAAGGAGTGGGCCTTGGATTAGTCACCTCAAGGTGGTAGATACCATGTAAATCCAAATGTTAGCATTGTTGAATCTTCGCTTTAAGTTTCCGCTACCAATCAAGTTCAAAGAGCAAAGTGAGGTATTCACCCCCTCTAACTCATAAGTGTCCTAACACTCCTTAATGCTATTATTGTAGTTCTAACTCCGGTGATTGTTTTTCTTGTTAGTAACCAAAAGAAAAAAACATCTACAACAACATACAAAATATTTTGTGATTTTAGAATGATGAATGGTAAGCCGAAAGAATGTTGCAGTACCACAGAAAATGTCAAGAGAGAATCATTGCTTAAACTGTTAGCTTTGATCATATCTTGCAGATGTTTTTCCATCTCCAATAAAGGTTTCTTTACTTGTAGGTTTTCTTCAATCTGAAATGTAGAACACAGAAAAGAAAAAAAACTCAATAATTGCAAGACCAACTTAATTCTGCTAAAAACCAATACTCAAAAGAACAACTGAAAAATTAATAGTACATATATTTATGTTAATTTTACAGCTAATTATTGCAAGATACAAGACTATTCAACTCCTTTAAGCATCATAAAAGAAACATTAATTATATTAAATGGCAAAGTACAGAATATTGTCTATAAAGTCCTACTACTCAATTTATATGCTGATACCAATTGGTGTACACAGTATATTAAGTATATTACTTACAATAACCTATCCTGCCTGAAGTTGCAACCTGTCTATTGTCCCCTTGGCACAAACAGTGTATTAAGTTTTTTTCTTTTTTTTTTTGCAAAAACAGTATAATAAGTATATTCTTAATCAGTAAACATATCACCATCAATGGTGACAAAGATCTCACTTGGTGCAACTTCAAAATGTCCTTTAATGCAGATATAATACGATAAACTATCCTGCCTGAAATTCCAGGTTGTTTATGGTCCAATGAGTAAACCTGTTGAAAGAAAATGTACATTAGATCATCAAGAAAACATAAGATTACCATGAGATGAATAGATGGATGAATAGATGGCATGCAGACTATCAGGGACTCCATGTTTAGTGGCATGTTAAAATTTTAAATGCATATTAACATAATCATAGATTGATCATTCCCACTAATTTATCCATAGATTCACAATCTACCTATAACCACTGAATAGATGTCAACTAGCACCTGCCTCAAGAAGTAGGACAACTATTCTCAGGACTAACAGTTAGGTCAGGCAATGTACTACTTAGATATATCCTACTTCAATACTGATACACAAAGGAAAAAATTCTCTGGATTTATTAGAAACAGCAAACTGGACTAACAGTTAGGTCAGGCAATGTACTACTTAGATATATCCTACTTCAATACTGATACACAAAGGAAAAAATTCTCTGGATTTATTAGAAACAGCAAACTAGTCAATAGCAAAGCTTTTGTTAAACTTTTGCTCTTCTTTCATGATGTTTCCGACAAATATACAAGAAAATCATAGAGATAGTGCAATCGCAAACCTCCACAGACAGCTTTTCGAACCAATCCTTCAAGTTCTCATTCTTAATCTTGTAGGATGAAGCCTAAAACAGATAAGAAATTGATTATGGTTAGAAAGATGCCAAAGCTTAGAGGTAGTTAAGCAAACTAGATGAAAGCTCCATTATATTTATTTGATAAATCAGATGTTTCGAAATGATGTGATGCATACGGCAACACAAAACTCTACAGCATTAGATATTTGGCAATAAAAATAACAAATTCTGGCAACCAGAAATCAACATCAATTAGCTGCATCAGTCCCTGCTATTTGGGGCAGCCACATGGATTGTGTCCTTAAGGCTATATGATTAGTAATATCTAGATCTCTTAAATCACTTTTCTTTTTATAAGTAAAATTTTATAGCACGAATCAGAGTACAAAAACCAGTCTTTAGGAGTTCCTCATGTCTAACGAAGTATCAAGTCAGAGAAAACACCCAGGGAGATCAGATCTCTTAAATCACTTGTATTTACTTATGTTAACCAGAGTTTTTTATCCCCTCAAGCATTCAACTATGCTCAATTCAACTTGTCTAATATAAATTATGGTGGTCGTCTTTGAACAAATCTTCATACTTATCAGATTTATTCATTTTAGGTTATATTGGATTTTAATAAGCCAAAACACTATAAACAAATGACTATCAAAACACTACTAAACCATACACTACTAGATATTGAACAGCAATTCTCATAATCTCATGAAAAGCATCATGGAGAAGCACACAACATAGATTGAAACAAATAGTGTTGCAGTATCATTGGCAAAGTTAAGCTTGTAGCTAAGGAAACACCTATATCTCTCCTCTGGCTGAATGTTGAGAAAAAGGATGAGTAACTATCAGGAATATTATCCTTTTCTTTTTAGTTTTTCCTTGAATAGAATTGCACACCAGATCTCACTTATACAAAATCCTTTCAAAAACTATCGTTAACAAAGAATTAAAAGATAACTCGGCAAACTATTAAATTGCATCAAACTACAAGTATTTACCCAAGATCTGGACAGGTAGCCAGATAATTCTTCAATGCATCTAGAAACACAATGTTTCTTTTCATGCCAAAAAGATTCCTTGTTTTCCAAAAGCTCTACAAATAGTTGTTTCAACTGAAATTCAAGCTGTTTTAAAAAAAAAAACATGAATAACTTTCTGTACTTTATAAGAATGAATTTCACTAATGAGATGTCTTAGTGAAAGAATGTTACTTGGGAGGTCCTCAATAGTAACACTAACAGGCAGTCTTCATCAACTTGTTCTGCAATGCCTACAGAAGTAACGATCTCCCTTAATTTCCTATCAATGCACTACAAGTTAAAAAAAAATATCAGAATAGGTAAGAAGATTTGTAGAAAAATCAGTCAATTAAGATTATGGAAATTGGCAAGTGAAATAGAAGCTAGAAACAAATATCATTTGAATAGTTGTCATGTGTTTATAAGTATTAAAAAATTCTCCTTTCAAGATCATCAAAATGTAGATGCAGTCAAAGTCAACTGCTAAGAATAAGGAAAAGTGAATGTATAATTTAACTCAGAGCTCACAATTCTATGAAGCAAAAGCCAGCGCAAAGCAACATTGCAGTCTCTGACCAGTGAAAATAGGTTCTGAAATCTATCCAACACGTAATCTTTGGTCAAAACCCCATTAGAGAGAATCAACTCTATCTCAGATGATAGGTGTCTAACCTGCAAAATAAGTAGAAGTATTTTTATACAACCAACATGAAACAAGAAATAAAAGGGAGATTAATGACTAAATTACAGTGAGTTACAGGCGTAAGGGCAGATATGACATATTCCTTTGTCCTAATATGGTAATAAAGAGAACTAATAACCAATAGGGTAGTTATCAGTAAGAGATACAGAGATTCCTGAAGGTTTAAAATCTGAGATAGATGGAGAGAAAGTAATTCGTAATACACAAGGGCAACCAAAAAGCATTCTCCAGTGTACAGATTGAAAGAGAATAGAAACTAGTGTTTCCTCATATGAAATAAAGAAAGATTTACATAATTCATCATCGTCCACTAAATGGCCCATTTACTCTGGTAAGAAACATATAAACATGCACTTTTACTCAGGTATCCTGAAACCATTGCTTAAACAGCACAATAATGTTACCGCCGAGGATAAGAACCAACCAAATTATGCTAACTTGGTTTTAGAGTACCCGGCCAGCAAATTAAAAAGAAGAAAAGCACATCTTAACTGATAAGCTGCATAAACAAAAGGAGATTAACATTGACCTAACAGATAACTGATAGAAAGCATCAATTGAAGCTATAAACAACATGCAAGCAAGCAATTCAGGTTAAGGTGGTAATATCGAATTCACTTATCGTACAGAGACGGTAAAATGACTCCAATCTACTTTACTATTCGTTAATGGACAAATACCTCTACCATCAAAATTTGGATCATTTATAATAGCTGCTCTAAGGAAAAAAATACAGGCATTAAAAATGAAGGATAGCCAAATATATGATCCTTGATCAGAAATGTAGCAAACAACCAGGTCTCAAACTTCTAAGAGATAAAAGTACAGAGTCCAACCTTCTTACAGTGATTTTGGCAGCAGTCACGTACTAATGTGGGAGAATGACAAGAGGATAATGATGACTTTGCTTCTTTAAAGGCATCCCATGAAACAAACAGATCGACCGTGTGGTGCAAAAACAAAGGAACCACCCAATGGTCTTTGAAAAACCGATCAACAATTTCTCGCATGATAAAACCATCATGCAAAAACTCAGGTGAATAAAACAGTAGAACATACATGCATCTGCTCTGCAATGACAGTGCCATCGAGCGATGTTGTGGATCAGGATAGTGGCGTATTTGATCGTATAGGTCAGCATTCCGTAGAGCACAGATGATAGCATCAACCACTAACTTAGGAAAAGGAAATCTTGCCAAAATATCTTCAGGATTCTCTATGTAAATCGTTGTTGACCTTAAAGAAAATGGATTAACATCATACTTCATGTCAGAAGCAGCTCGATGCATACGGCAAAATAAGCATATGTGCTTTATGTTAGGAGAATTGAAGCAGCGACTGAAGCGTAAATGAGTGACCAGAAGTTTCTCCCTTAATAAACCACCAATTCGGTGTTCCACCAATAGTAGAAAGCATCCAAAGAGTTGTATGGATTCTGTTAATAGCTGTCTGCTGCATTCATCATCGAGCACACTATCTAGAGTACACTGCAAAGATAACCCTTCCTGTGCAAAACACCATTCTTAGCAGCCTTGGGGAAGAACAGAGAAGTAAAACTCAGAAAATTAAAAAAAAAAAAAAAAAACTGTGTTCTTATCCGTTTAGTTCAACGAAACCTATTAAAAAAAAGACCATGAAGCAAAATAGCAGCTAAAGTGATAAGGCAGTGTATCTTGGATTTTATGCAGAAAATACACTGAGTGGTCATAAGAACTGAGCTACGATAAAATGGTCCAGTTGAGTTTGTGATCTTCTACAGAAATCTTATTCTGCAAAGTATAGTTCAGCAAACAATAGGGGTGGCCATCCATAAACAAAAACCAAACAAAAATTCAAACCAAACAAAAATCAAACTGAAAAAAGTTTATGTGCATCAGTTCTGTTTCAGTTGGATATTAGCAAAATAATTCAGTTTCAGTTCAGTTTGGGTTTGGGTTTGGAGCATAGTAAATCCATAAAACCAAACCAGTAAGGCGATGTTCTAATGTATCTATATATGCACATACATATACATGTGTATAGATATACTTATCAAGTTAATAAATTTGAATTTATTATTTGATGGATTATTAAGTATTAGAAGTTAAAAAGAAGTTATTTTATTTTTCTGTTTAAATTAAACCAAACTGATTAGTTGATTTGGAATAATGTGTTTTGGTTCAAGACTACCAATAGGCTTAAAAGTTCAATTCAGTTTGGAATCGCTTGGCAAGCAGATAAACTAAATTGTCTACCCTAGAAAACAATGACATAATCGCTAAGTTTATTCTAAACAAATTAGTTGTTCACAATCATTGGGTTGCAAAAGCATCATTAGGTAAGCAGCTAAAGGATGCAAAAGCATAGTCAATTAAAACTGTACTATGAATTAGGTTGCTTCTTAGTTCTTACTGTTATTTCCCATGTTGACTTTTTGCACTACTCATCTATTTCCTTTCCACCTGCAATCCACATGTCCTTTTCCCTTTTTATTTTAGCACTCTTTTTCTACTTACACTGAATCTGGTGGGTATTGCTGCCACTAGTTCTAAAAAAATCATGCTTATCATAATTTGTAACAGGATAAATTTAGAACAACTAAAAACTAAAAAAGGGCCAACAATAACAAAGTCATCAGTAATGTGAAACTGAAACGTCAGAATATGTCTCCATAACACATAAAACATTGTCTTACAGGAAGATTTTACATTGTCAAAAACTACAGTCGACTTAGGGTAACAGACAGTGGGGAGAAAATGACGAGAGAGAGAAGTACATGAGATTTGGCATTATCGGATTAGCACTATTGACCTTACCTGCATGGAATTCAGGTACCTAAGGAGCTCCAAATAATACAGGACCGCGCCATTTGCCAAAAGAAAGAATCTTTTCAAGAATTCTGAACAGGATTCACGAACTTGGTCTTCGAGTGCTTCTAGTGCAGCATTTCCCTCAATCCTTGACTCGAATGCACCAGGAGAGTCCAAGTACCTGAAAACAGATAGTATAACAACTACGAAGCAGCTGGACATATATATCAATCATACTGGAACATGGTGAAGCTTAGTCAAAAAGAAATAGGACTCAAAATGATCAAAACAAATGCTTATTCGGAAGATAAGTTAAATATGATTATACGCCTACAAGAAGTCGATAAAGCAATCGAAGGTACATGGGACGATTTATCCAGTATAAATAGATCACAAACAAAGAAGAATTATGAACTCAAATCCAACACCAACCCAACAACGCCATACATTTTCCTGACCAACTACAAAAATAAATTTCAGCTACAATAATCTGGTACACTAGGTCACGACCGGCGCACCTGAGATCGAAAAGGACGGGATCGAAGCGACGATCGAGGAACTCGGAGGGTATTCGATCCGAGAGAAGGAAGAGCTCGGAAATCAGAGTTTGAGCTCTACTGCAGAACTGGAGCAGCTCTGGGTGTAAGGGACTGCTTCCATCGCCATCGCCGTCGCCGTCGCCTCTCTTGGGCTGGGACGAATCGGATGACGACGCCATGCTTGTGTCCGTTCACAGGCTCCAAAAAAAAACTAAAGGGCAAAAAAAAAATGAAAGACAACTTTCACTTTGCCTCCAAAATTTATAAGAAATTTGACTTCGCCTCAGGGGATTAAAATAATACTAATTTTGTAATACCTCCAATCTTATATAAATTAAATCTTAATTTTATTATTAAGCTTTTTAATTTAATTAGATAAATTGATGTAATTTGTTGAAATTAATTCTTCAAAAGTTAATAACAATCATTTGAGACACCAAGCATTATCATTTTAAAATTAAAAGAGTGTGCATTCACCTCAAATTAAATTAGATTAAATCAACATTTTCCATATTATTTTTCTAAGATCTTAGCAATCTTAAAAAACCAGTAAACCAATTGAACCATTTGTTTGGTTTAGATAGATTCACTAATTATAAATTTTACAGAGTAAATTATAGCATATACATGTAAATATAATAGAATAAATTAAGTAAATTATAGCATATACTAATTTGAAAAGCAAATTGGCTTGGTGTAAACTAAAAAAAATGGATTTTTTAGCACCCTGTTGGACTTTAAATTAAACCGAACTTTAAGTCAATCTAGTGAAAATCAAACAAACTCGAATATTAGTTTCAGTTATTGGGAAAAAAAATTGATATCGCTCCCCTCAAATGATACAGTATGAGCTACACAATAAAATACATATAAATAAATCATGATGGATATTTTGTTCTAACGCATGCTCTATGTATAGGAGGTATAGGAGGTCAAGCGCATGACAAGGAATTTTGCACCCACTAGTCATGCAGAACAAATATATTCATTAATAAATAAAAAACCACCCCAGCGTAATATTGTTGAGATGGCCGAGTTGGTCTAAGGCGCCAGATTAAGGTTCTGGTCCGAAAGGGCGTGGGTTCAAATCCCACTCTCAACAATTATTCTTTTTGAAAATGTTTTTAAGGCTCATTTATAAATAAGTTTAGATTAGTTAAATCTGGCCTAACATTACATTGTTGAGATGGCCGAGTTGGTCTAAGGCGCCAGATTAAGGTTCTGGTCCGAAAGGGCGTGGGTTCAAATCCCACTCTCAACAATTTTTCTTTTTGAAAATCCTTTTAAGGCCCATTTATAAACGGGCTTAGACCAGTTAAATCTGGCTTCCGTGAACTCTATCAAATTGGAGTAATCGTTTTACGACGAGAATCTAGAGAAATTTATGTATAAATAGAACACTGCCATGCAGATTAATACCTAATAAATACGAGCTAAATTGAATTAGGGTTTAAATTTTAAATAAAATAAATAGTTTAGAAATCTACTTTTGAAAATATCTAACATTTTTGTTTTAACTAGCACCATATATTTAATTTAGATCAATTAATCACATAATCATGGGATGATCGATCCGACTTCATAAAAAATTTCCATCGATTATAGTAATAAATCTAGAAGTGTACATAATGGTCGATCCAGCAACCCAATATCTTAGGTTTGCCATCTAACTCGACTAAAATATCCTACAATTTATCATAGTTAGAAATCAAATTTATATAATTACTTAGGAGATTACATAAATATTTTGTCGCTACATCATAGCCGGGGTGGGAAGATCTAATAATTACAGTAAAAGGTGATAACTCTCACCCTGAACCCCTCCAAAACTATCCCATGCAATCTTAAAGGGTGATAAATCACTGGGGACTTGTATTGGGTCCTTTGCACGAGTTAGCAAGGTCAATCCTTATTGTTTAAAAGCTCTAGGCGAAACTATAAATTATACCCCAATTTTATCTTCCGAGCACTACTTCTTCCAAAAAGAAACGTTTACAGCATCCATCATAGAATATATACACCTATAAAAAAACACACACAGAGGTAACTTATTTAAAGTGTCTTCGTGATGCACTTTTAAAGGCAAAAACATGAATAATAGTATCATATTCAATGTTTTATAAAATATTCTTATCAATACATAAAAATACTAATCTATTTATGTTAGAGTGTATACTAAAAGCCTAGCTTTTGGTATAAACATTAATCTAGAAATAATAATCGCATTGGTCAAATGTCTACATTTATGATAAATGTAGTTGCTCAATTAATTTATATTGTAGATAACATGGTGTGTGGTGTCACATACAGAAGATCATGTTATCGGTTCCTTATAAATTATAAACAGTAGCTCACGACCAAGATGGAAAGGAACAAACCATTGGAAGGTCGTAGTGTAATTAGGTATTAGTTTATCTTAACTATATGATTACACTAGTACACTTAGAGTGTATTGAGTAGGACCATTTGAGGTCGTTCCTTTTATACTGACTTTATAAAAGAATAAAGACCTCAGTTATTATGGAAGTGTGTGCTCTTAATCCTAATATAATAACAAGCACATATATTTGATATTTATTTCTTTAACTTATCAATGGGTGAGATTTAGTTCGATAAATCAATAAACCCGATAAGTTGGGAAATAGTATCACTTATAGTGTGTGTTGTTGATTATAGAAGGAAACTGTGTCCTAGAGATACTAGGTTGATAATGTCCTCAAGAAGAGCTCATAAGGATTGTCATGTTTAACCCTGCAGGTGGACTTAGTCCGACATGATAATAAGGTTGAGTGGTACTACTCTTGGACTTAGATATTAATTAAATGAGTTGTCAGTAACTCACTTAATTAGTGGACATTCGATATCTTAAACACAGGGAGACTAACACGCTCATAATAAGAAGGAGCCCAAAATGTAATTTGGGATTGGTGCGGTAGTTCAATAATAGTTCTTTAGTGGAATGAATTATTATTGATGAAATTAAGTTGTGTGTTCAAGGAACACGGGATGCTAATTTCATCGGAGACCAAAACCAATTCCTCCTCTCGGTCCCTATCGTAGCCTCTAGTATATAGAGATTTATACCCACCGATACCCACCTTCTTACCCATCCAATGGGTCGGCAAGCAGCTTGGAACCCAAGCTAGGCCGGCCAAGAGTGGATGAGTCAGTTGGAGGTGGGCCAAAGCTTGGGTCCCAAGCTTAGGTGGCCGGCCACTAGAATATTAAAAGGATTTTTATTAAAATTATTTCTTATGTGGATATCATGATTTTAAAAGAGAGTTTAAAAATTAAAAATTTCCTTTTATAACTTTCTACAAAAGATTAAGAGAAGAGATTAATCTCTTTCCTTATTTGTAGATTAAAAGGATTGTTTTAATTTTTGGTAAAAACTTTCCTTATTTGTAAATCATCTATATGTTTAAAATTTGAAATCTTTCCTTATTTGTTGATTAAAGGAGGATTTTAAATTTTAAGAAAACTTTCCTTTTAACCATGTTTATGATTTAAAAGAAAGTTTAAAAATTAATAATTCTCTTTTATTAGTTTCTACAAAAGATTGAGAAAAGATTTGATATCTTTCCTTATTTGTAGATTAAAAGAGATTTTAATTTTTAGATATAACTTTATTTTTATCCACATGTTTAAAAAAAAGATTTTAATTTATTAAATTTCCTTTTTATAAACCAATCATGAAGGGATTAAATTATTGGAGAAATTTTATAAATTTCTGGAGACAAATTAGGAAGTTTTAATTAATTAAAACTCTCCTTGTTTGTAGCTTTGGTGTGGCCGGCCATGTAAATTGAGAAAAGGAAAATTGTTTTTAATTAAATAAATTTTTCCTTTTCATGGCAAAAGAATTAAGGAAGTTTTTAATTAAATTTCCTTATTTGCCAAGACCAAGGATTATAAAAGAGGGGTAGAGAAGGCTTCATGGTGAACAACCTCTATTATTTCTCTCCTCTTTTCCTTGGTGTTGTGGCCGGCCAACCTCTTCCTCTCTTCCTCTTGGTGGTGGCCGAACCTTCTATTTGCTTGGAGCTCGTGTGGTGGCGGATACTACTTGGAGAAGAAGAAGATGAAGAAGAGAAAGCTTGTATCCCTGGAGCTTGGTTGGTGGAAAAGATCTTCATCTTTTGGAAGCTTTGTGCCGAAACTTGAAGAAAGGAGAAGAAGGTGCTTTGGTGGATTCTCTCGGAAGATCGTTGCCCACACAACGTCCGAGGTTAGAAGAGGAATACTAGAAGATCAAGAGGTCTTTCTAAAAGGTATAACTAGTATTTTTCTTTCCGCATCATACTAGTTATTTTGGAAATAATACCAAATACAAGAGGCTTACGATTCTAGTATTTCGAATATGTTTTTCGAAGTTGTGTTCTTTTGTTTTATTTTTCCTTGTGATTTGATTATTCTTTTCGGTTAACCTAAAGTTATTTTAGGAAATTAAATATTAGATTTCTATAAAAGGTTTTATCTAGTCGGTGGTGGTTGCTCCCATATCCAAGAAGGCCATGTGCCTCGCCACGTCAGTACTGGGAACCAATTATGGAAATTAATATTTAATGGAATTAATAACTTAAGGTGATTTGGGTCGAACGTGTTAAGTTCCGCAGGAGATCCAAGTCAAAACCTAAAAGAACAAATAGATTAAGTTTTGGATCAAACGTGTTAAGTTCCGCAGGCGATCCAAAATTTAATTTAAAATAACACATGGTAGCTAGGAAAAGGTTCAGACCTTTGTACAAAATTTTTGTACAGTGGAACCTCTAGGCTTTCCGAGTAGCAACCAACAATTTAGCCTATCTTGAGTTATTGTGATACATAAATAAGATTATGTTAATTTTAATCATCATATTTGGAAACATATTCATTATTTTTAAAAATTATAATTTTTGAATAAAAGATAATTTTTTATTTGTTTCATAAGGTAACATTAGTTGTAAAACTTATATTTCTGAAAACATATAGTTCACATCAATATCAGAAGTATCATAATTTCTTAAAGTATTTTCAAAATTCATACAAGAATTCATCAATTCGTTATCATCCAATGAAATTAATTTTACAACATCATACAATAACTCAGATATAGATCATTATTGCAAATGTTCAAATATGCTCTTCAATTGTCCAAGAGCAATATCAACCACTAAAATAAAATAATCTATTTGAAAAGATTCTTCCGGTAATTTATTTTCCCTTTTAGTGTTAGCAATCTCATCAAAATGTCTCTTTCTGCACATTTTATGTTTTGTAGGAAATACAAATTTAATTTTCATATCAGATGATATTGTTTTGCATCAACCATAGCAGAAGCAAAACAATTTTCTCTATACTTTTAAAAAAGGGAAACAAAACCAAACAATTATTTTACAGCAACATGCCAACATCAAGATGCATATCTTATGACTGTCATTTTTTTTTTAACTAAGTTAATTTTATTCAAAATATCATGCAAATAATAAAGTTTAATATAAATTCAAAACTTGAAAGTTCACCGGATACTAAAGTTTCAGTATCTCTACTTAATTTGTTGTCTTCACTTATTTCTGCTAATTTGAAAAAAGTTTTTCTGATTTGGGAAGTTTAAGATAGTATTGCTTTTACTGTTTCAATATAGCTTTCCCATCTCGTAGTTACAATGATTTTAAAGTTAATCCATTAATATATTCATGCAAAATATTCCATATTTTTATTGAATTATAAAACACAGTATACATACATTAAAATGCTCCAAAAATGATTTCATTTTAGCACAAAAAACTGTCATGTCACAAACAACTAAGTTAAGAGAATGAGAACCACATGACATATAAAGTGCTCTAGGATTAATATCAAGCAATCTCATTTATACACCTTGATTTTTACATTTCATATTAGATTTATTATCATAACCTTGCCCTCTCACATTATCAATATCAAGTTCTAAAGATTATAAAACAACTTGCAATTCATTGAAAAAATCTAAACTAGTTGTATCTTCTACATTTACAAATTTTAAGAAGTACTATTCTATTTTAATTGGAGTCTCTGAAATATCTACATATCTTAATATGAGAGCCTTTTGTTCTTTGTAACTTGATCCAATGTACAATCAAGAATTATTGAAAAATATTTTGTGTCTTTTACTTTTTTTAATTGTTGCATTATTAACTTTGGAGGCTAGAATAGATATTAGCTCATTTTAAATTTTATGACTAAGATAATGATAATGAATCTTTTATTATGTGATATTGCCCGAAAGCGTGAAGCTGGAAAGCTGGGAGGTGACGGCTTCGCTGACCGGACGTGGACTTCACTCCGCTCTATAAAACAAATGATGTCAGTGTCGGGCTAGGGAAGGGGGTCCCCGACGTTGACCCTCTAACGCTCAAGTTAGTCACCGGAATGTGGAGAAAAATAGAGCAACATTAACAACAGTAGAACTCAAGAATAATGTGTACCTCCGTCGATGATGGACCCCCCTTTATATAGAGCTTTAGCGGGTGATGTGCATGCTTCCCAAGGCATAGACACGCTCTCTAATATGTCCTATGAAAGAACCTGTCAGGAAAGTACCTCTGACGTCATATCTTAACAGGGATGCATATCCCTAACAAGACAGTAGAAGCTTCCGCCGTACAATCCGCCTGTCGACCATGCCTCGTGTCTGCGGCACTACCTCCCAAAAGGATGTTAAGAGATACTACAGTGGTCTTGCTGCTGGGCCAAGCGAGGTAACGGTTCGGTCGGGACACCGCTCCGACTACGGCCAAGTCCCGCTGCTTGGTCGAGGGGGGTAGCCGTTCGGTCGGGACCTCTCCGTTCTGACGATCTCAGGTGACTCTTCCATGTGGTGACTGTGTAGTAACATGTCTTCCCCCATTCGGACTAGCTATTTGGTCTCCCTCGACGTCCTGCTACTCCGTATTGGGCGTCGGTTGTCTTACATCTCATCCCGAGCTGGACGGTTGGTTTGCTCGAACATGTCACATGCAGGTCGGGCCTTGACTGCCTGACCGGCCATTACCATGGTCCTCCATTCGATCCTCTGGCACCCGGGTGTTGACCACCTTAACTTTGACCTCCATCTTAGCAATTGACCCTGTGAGGCCTCCCCCTATTGCCGCATCATAAGTCTCCCCCTCAAGTCTAGTTGAAGGAGGCTGCAAGTCTGACTAACTGGACTAGTAGAGTCTTCGATGACTCCCACGCCTTCGCATTGTTAGATTGGGTATATAACTGCCGCTCGACCCAAGCCTTTCGAAGTAAATTGCGTCTCAGCCGTTTGGTCGTGTGATAATCGCTTATCCGTGCCACTTGGGAAATGGGTGGAAACACTTGGCGAAAAACTTTCTTTTCCTTTTCTTGCGCTCCTCGGCCGAGCGCCCTGACGTCAGCTAGATTTCTCGAAGACCTTGTAAATCTCTAATCATTATGGTTGAGCACGCGACTATACCTTTTAATTAAGCCTCATTAATGTCGTCGTCCGATGGTTGAGTGTCGTTTGTCCTTCTTTCTACCGCCGCACGTTTGACATGATAGATGGATATCCGCTAGCGATGTGACAGACGTCTTTTCATATTCAATGACGGGATCTTCTCCTAGTTTTTTTACAACCCTGGATCGGACGACTTAGGTCGAATGGTCGCGAGGTTTATAAACCTCGCATGCGTTGTCGTCTTCTTCACTTCGCATGCCTTCGTCTTCGAGCTTCTCGACGACGTTTCACTTCTTCTGCCTCTCCGACGATCCTTCCTATAAGTAGCTTCATCTTTTCAGTCAAATCTTTTCGTTGTTCTTCGTCATCCTCCTTGTTTTTGATGGCAAGCTCTTCACAACCCCCTACCTCCGTCACTGGGCTCTGGCACACTTCCACCGAGTCCAGGTTCTATGGGAGTGATGCTGAGAGTTTGAAATCTGCTTACGAATTTCCATCTGACTATCAAATCGTTCTTCCTTCTACTTTTGACCGGTCGCATGAACCACCGCCAGGTTTTTTCTATTTCTTTAGGGATCACTTCACCGTCGGTCTATGGTTCCCTTGCCCACCCTTTTTTCTCCGTGGTCTATAAATATTTTCGTATTTCCCTTAACCAATTAGTGTCAAACTCTTTTCAACTGCTGTACGGGGTCGTCGTCCTATTCCGCCTGCACGACAATTCTCTAACTCCTGGACTCTTCCATTATTTCTATTATCCGAAATTGTCTGAGCCAGAGACTTTTCTCTTCCAAGCCCGAATGGGCTTAGTCTTCTTTGATAAGATGTCATCTTCTAACAAGCACCGGAGAGACTACTACTTCTTCATTCACTTTCCCGAGCTGTCAGATTTCTCGACCAGCTGGCAGCTATAAGTGTCAAACCCTCTGGAGCTCAAGAAGTACAATAGTCGATCGGACTATCTCCATGCAGCCTCCAGCTTGGCTGGTCAAAAGTACCATATCCATAAGTTACTGCTGGAGGGTATCCTCTTTGTGTTCGGCTTGAGTCTGATCCGCACGAATCTTCCATCCAGCCTAAGTATGCTCTTTCTGTAGGATCGTTAGATTCGATAGAGGGGGGGTGAATATCGATTCGAAAATATCGAGTATAAGCGCAGCGGAAAAGTAAAGTAGACACAAGGTTTTTTTACTTCGTTCGGAGCCTGTGACGACTCCTACTCGAAGGCCCGTACTCCTTGAGTACTTTCGTTGGGCAATTCACTAGCAATTCGGATAATTACAATTTAAGTACAAAAAGATGCTAATGAAAAGAAAAACAAAGTTGTACCGACAGACAAGGTATTTAAAAGAGCGGGATCGTGTCGTCGGAGCTTTGTGAGCGTCGTTGGAGCGCAGAGCAGCAGAGCGAGTAATCTCAGAGTTCTCAGATGTGAAAGGTTGATTCTGAAGCTCCTGCCTGGGGCTTCTTTTATATGTTGCTCCGGGCGCCTGGATTCCTTCCGGGTAGCTGCTCAAACAGAGATGCTCCACGTGGTTACGCGCGAGTTTGGATGAAGTTTGCCTCCCGGGCGCCCGGACCTCCGAGCGCCTGGATTCCTTCCGGGCGCCCGGACCCTGTTTTCTCGCAGAATCCGTCCTGCAAGACAAACGTTAGTCCGGAGGCAAATTTACCCTGCAACACAGATTGTTAGCAAAAGCAAAGTGAGTATGAATTAGCAAAAAGGAGTATGACTTAGATTCCGTCTTTCCGAGACCGGAATCTAGTCACGATCTCGACTTAGACATCCGAAATGGATCTAAGCCGGATTGACGCCTAATGTTCCCTTCCCGGGAACGCGTCCTCGCAGTCACTCCCCTCCAGTGACTTACCTTACTTACCTGCCAGACGTCCGGTCAGCCCTTCGACCTAGCTGGACTTCTTGCCAAGCGTCTGGTCAGCCCGTCGACCCGCTTGGACTTCTCGCCAGCTATGCGGTCAGCCCGTCGACCTAGCTGGACTTCGTGCCAGACATCCGGTCAGCCTGTCGACTTGTCTGGACTTCTCCTGCACACTCGATCAAAGTGTCAGACAACAACAAAACTAACTTAACCTATTTGTCATTCATCAAAACCTGGGTTAAATCGTTAGTGCTAACCGCACCAACAATCTCCCCCTTTTTGATGGAATGACAACCTGGATAAGTTAGTGAAAACATATGCAAGAAACAACATGCATTTATGTGGTTTTAAAGTTAGTTTGTATTTTCAAATTGGTTTAGCTAACTTAACCACCTAACCCTCCCCCTTTGGCATTCATCAAAAAAAATAAGCAAGGGTAAACAATCATAGTGTAGAGTTACTGTAAAAAGTAATCAAATTTTGAAACATATCTAAGTTTGGTTCAAAATTGAAAGATAAAAGTACAATTTTTAACACCAAGTTAAAAAATAGTCAAGTTGACTTGGGGGAGACAAGTTGAATTTTGAAAAGTATAAATTTAAAGTTAATCAAGTTTAACTTTTCAAGCGTGTAAAAATTTTCAAATCAGGTTTTTCAAATTTACTTTTCAAGTTTAAGTAACATTTACTTTTCAAAAAAGGTAAATTTTCAACTTCGATTTTTCAAAATAAAGCAAAAATTAAACAAGTAAGAATAATTTTTCAAGAAGTAAAATTTTTGCCAAAATAAATTTTTAAGGCTAATTTGATAAAAGCTAAGTTTGGAAAGTTGAATTTTCAAGCATATGTTACAAAACTGAATAAGTTTAAATTTGCAATATTCAATTTTTAAAATCAGGTTTAAAAATTAGGTGGGATTAAACTTAGTTAAATTTAACTTTTTGAAAACTGGTGTTTTAAAAATAAGTTAGTTTTAAAATAGATGTACAAAAGCATTTTTCAAACACACAAAATTTTAATTAATTTCTCCCCCTGAACTTGATACTTAAAATTAAACAGCTGTCTAACCAATTAGGTACTAACTAACTATCAGAAGATAGTAGCTTTCACTTGGTTAGTCAGATTAAGGTGATTATAAGCAGTCAGTGTTTGACTTGACTGATAATCTTAATCTGATTACTGTCTGATTTGTATTTAACGTCCAGACTTATGCTGATGCACTAAAATAACAATCTTAAGTCCAGACAGTTGGCCTATGCATCTCGCCCCTTTCTATGTTTGTCAAACACAAGCAAGGTAAGCCTAAGGTGTTGGTGAGATGCTCAAAAACTAGTCCTATGGGTACATGCTTTCTAAGGATTCAAAACTAGTCTAAGGCCAAAACTGTTTTTAAAATCTAAAAATGGAAAGTTTTGAAAGCTGACACATGTTTGAACCTATGAGTTAAAAACAATCATCTTTGAAAATATTTCTGAAATTCAAAATTCCTAGGCTACCAAGATAGAACATAATCAATGCAAGTCTGAAATATCACTAGATAGATCCAAAATCTTTTACAGGTAGTGTATCTACAGAAGTGAGACATAACTAAATCTACTGAGATGATGAAGGGGGTGGTCCAGATCTCAAGGATCGGAGAAGCGCCATCAGCTCAGTGTGTCGGGTGTCCCCGGCAGCTCGTAACTCGGCAACCTCTCGCCGTATGTCCCGATGAAAATCAGAGTTCTCCTGCTGGAGACTCACCATGGCTCTCTCTAGTCCGGTCATACGGTCGGCTAGAGTGCGGGGAGCATGACGTGGTGCCCGTGCTGGGGGCGGTGGTGGAGCCGGTGTGGCTTCCTTTGGAAACAGTGCAAGCATGAACTCGTCCACCTGTGCGTCTGGATCGGGCTGGTGTTGTGCCCCCCTCCGCCAAGACATAGTCCCGTCATCCCTATCTACGTGGATACCAGCTAGGGAGAAGTTCTGAGCTGCTATAACATCGAACTCGGTCATATAGGCAATGTCTCCTCTAGTGACATCAATGTGCAACGAGGACATATAGGCTGTCAGAATGTGACAGAATGGCATGTGGACTCGTCTATCAGTCACGTATCCAGCCGAGTAGATAATGGTGGAGAAGATATGTAGGCTGATGTCAATGTCTAACCTATGACTCAGGGCATAGAGTAAAAATGAATGGAATGGGTGCATCACAGCGATGTCCCGAGTAGTCAGTGGTAAAATGCAAAGGACTAATACCCTATAAAGTGCGTAGTCCTGGACTCGAAGTTCTACCGACCTAAACTGCGTCACAGTGGGATCTCGTTCTCCCCAAAAAAAATACGAATAAATCGTATCGAGAGTAATATGTGAGTAGGGATCTCCGAATGGTAGATCCCTGGGAGGATAGCACACAAAAGAACAAGTAGATGGACGTAACTCTAAAAACTCTCGGATAGTCGTAGGGGAAAATGTGATATCAGTACCCGCTGCCCTAGTGGTATAGGTGAGATCGTCTACTTTCACTAGGTTATTGCAAAATTCAGCACACAGACTTATGTTTACTGGACTGGTACATTCGACAAGGTTTTTTAAGTTATAGTGGTTTATAACCTCTATAACGGAGGGACATGAACCTAGAAAGAACGATCTATCTATGCAGGTAGTCCTAATGGCCTTATAAACAGTTGACTCAAACTTAATCCTTAGTTCATCTGCGGGAAACCTAGGGTCAGTGCTAGCATTAGAGGGTCCAGCACCAGTATTTGTTCGTTTCCTACTGTATATTAAAAAAATATTCTAAGAAAACATGAGAAGACAAATTTTAATAAATTTTCAGATAGGGGAAGAAGATTTACCGAGGAGCCATCGACAAAATATAGATCTGACGACCTCGGTTGAATCGCAATAGCGTCTTCACCGCAAGAAAATTTGATTTAAAATACTTTCGCACTGAGGTTCGAAGTGAACCTTGGCAAAAGTGAAGGAGTTTGTGGCAAGTGTTGGGGGCGCCTGCTGCCCCCTATTTATAGGGAGCTCCGGGCGCCCGGAGCCTTTCCGGGCGCCCGGGGTTGATTTTGGGCGGGGCGCCCGGATCCCCTTCCGGGCGCCCCGGAGGGAAATATCAGGGGCGCCCGCCCCTGGTGTTTGACCTTTTTTTTTATTTTTTAAGTTTAAAATTAAAATTTTGAAATTAATTTTTAAGTTTAAAATTAAGATTTTGAAATTAATTTTTAAGTTTAAAATTAAAATTTTGAAATTAATTTTTAAATTTACAATTAAAATTTTGAAATTAATTTTTAAGTTTAAAATTAAGATTTTGAAATTAATTTTTAAGTTTAAAAATAATTTTTAAGTTTAAAATTAAAATTTTGAAATTAATTTTTAAGTTTAAAATTAAAATTTTGAAATTAATTTTTAAGTTTAAAATTTTGAAATTAATTTTTAAGTTTAAAATTAAGATTTTGAAATTAATTTTTAAGTTTAAAATTAAGATTTTGAAATTAATTTTTAAGTTTAAAATTAAAATTTTGAAATTAATTTTTAAGTTTAAAATTAAGATTTTGAAATTAATTTTTAAGTTTAAAATTAAAATTTTGAAATTAATTTTTAAGTTTAAAATTAAAAATTTGAAATTAATTTTTAAGTTTAAAATTAAGATTTTGAAATTAGTTTAAAATTAAAATTTTGAAATTAATTTTTAAGTTTAAAATTAAAATTTTAGCCTTATTCATCTCACCCGATCTATATTATCAATCAGGGAATCCTATGATTTTGCGAGATGAAATTGGATTTTTAATTATGGAGTTTTGGTTTAACTTGTGTTAGATTTAGATTTAGCTTTGGTCTCCACAAATAGGCATTCTTAGGATAAACTTCTAAGTTTGGTGAGTCACATGGACGTCATTAGTAGTAACCAACCTTTCGAGGTTTTCCGAATAGTCCTATCCACGGAGCTTAGTACTAAATCTTGGTCTAACTGGTTAGGATTCATTTAAGGGTAGCTTCGGTCAGTTCCACTTGGCCAAATGCACCAGATCGAAACCATATCTTTCTAGACATGCGATGCCCAAGTTTCCCTAACGTACTATCATCCAAAAACTTTACCAGTATCATGATTCAAGTTAAACTTGGTCTCTTTTTAATAATCCTAATTACCCTGCCGGGTTAGTTAATTTTGGGTTACCCTGTCGGGTAAGTTAGTTTTAGAGGTGCCAGCTATTCTGGAGCCTCCCCTGAATTATTGGCCATTAATTTAAATTTTGGTTTTAGGTTTGTGTCGATTCCTTTTATAGTTATGGTTGACTTGGTGATAATTTTGTTGATTTTTAAAGTGTTTAAATTTTGATTTAGATTTGTATTTTGGATTTTGGTTTGGTTTATTTGATTTTATATAATGTATTTTTTCTTTAGGTATATAATATTGATTAAGTCCTTTCGGAACCCAAGCTAGATTGGTTGATTTGTATTGGGTTATTAATGATTTGAAGGTTTTATTTGAATTCGACTTATATCCTAGTCCGGTTTTATTATAGCATGTTTTTTGATTATTTAGGATTAAGTCTAGATTTTTTGATCTTGTTGTGAATTTTTCTAACATTTCTTTTAAATTGTTAATCTCATTTTTTTAATGATAAATTCTCCTCCTCAAGTGTTAGATCTTGAGTTGGAATTGAATTTTTTATTTGTTCTTTGAGGTTTTGATTTTCCTCAAGAAGTGAATTGTTTTCATTTTCTAGTTTAATTAATTTACTATTTAAACAGAAAATAATTCTAATTTTTTTTTGTTTAAATTAAAATATACCTCATTCGGGCCTTCGGAAACGAGTACGGACTCGTGGCTTGTTTCGGGTTCAGACCCGTCTTCATCTTCCGACTCGTCTTCTGTTTCAGCTTCGCGAGCCATCAGTGCGAGGTGGCTCTGATGTTTCTGCTCTTCTTCCTCTGATTCGTCCGAGAAGTCGTCCCACGTTGCTTTGAGGGCCTTCTTTTTGTTTGGCTTCGGTTTGTCGAACTTCAGTTTTGGGCATTCGTTCTTGTAGTGTCCCTTTTTATTGCAGCCGAAGCAAGTCACGTTCCTTTGTTCTGAGGGAGAACTGATCTTTTGAAGGTCCTTTTTGCTGAAGCTCCTTTTTCTCCTGGTGAACATTTTTCTTACCAAGTTCACTGGTGTTCTTCGTCTTGGTCTTGGTCAATCTTCTTCATATTCAGGTTTGCTCTTCTTCTCTTTGGAGGAACCTGCAAATAAAGCTATACCTTTCTCGACCTGTTAGTTTGTTCATGTAATTCTAATTCACAGAAAAACTCGTCTAATTTTAACTTAGAAAGATTTTTAGAAATTTTATAGGCATCTACAATTGATGCCCACAAACTATTACGTGGAAAAGCATTTAATGCGTACCTTATTAAGTCTCTATTTTTCATCTGGTGGCCTATCGCATGAAGTCCGTTGAGGATGTCCTTGATCCTTGCGTGAAGGCGATTCGCCGTTTCACCTTCCGCATTTTATATTAAAATTTTATTTAAAAGCATGTCTCGTTTTGTTACCTTGGCGCTCGTTCCCTCATGTAATTGGATCAATTTGTCCCACACTCTTTAGCATTTTTATGTGGACCGACTCTATTCAGTTCTTCTCTTGTTAGTCACCGTAGAGTGTTGATCGCTTTATTTTACTGACGCCTTTTTCTTTAAATCATTTGATCCAATATTTCCAGAGGTGTCCGCTGGAATTTTGTAGGGTCTCGTAACGCTCATCCACTGGTCGAAGTCTGTTTTGAGGTAAACCTCCATGCGCTTCTTCCAGTACGGAAAATCGTCCCCGTTGAAGAGTGGAGGTCGTACTGTGCTGAAGCCTTCTTGTTGAGACATCCTGTGCACAAGTAAATAACCAAAAAATATCCCAAGACTTGGTCTTGGATTAGTAGTGTGGGCAGAAAAAATAGTAGAAAAATCTAGATTGGTGTTGCACCAATTTAGATTTAATTGCAACAACAAAAAAAATATAAAAAAAATGATAAACCAGTTTGAAATTAAGTGTTAAAGTGAAGACCAAAAAAAAATAAAAGGTTTCACTCCCAGTCTGATTGGTGGTTGCACCAAATCAGAGCGGTACCTGCTCTGATACCACTTGTAGAACCGTTAGATTCGATAGAGGGGGGGTGAATATCGATTCGAAAATATCGAGTATAAGCGCAGCGGAAAAGTAAAGTAGACACAAGGTTTTTTTACTTCGTTCGGAGCCTGTGACGACTCCTACTCGAAGGCCCATACTCCTTGAGTACTTTCGTTGGGCAATTCACTAGCAATTCGGATAATTACAATTTAAGTACAAAAAGATGCTAATGAAAAGAAAAACAAAGCTGTACCGACAGACAAGGTATTTAAAAGAGCGGGATCGTGTCGTCGGAGCTTTGTGAGCGTCGTTGGAGCGCAAAGCAACAGAGCGAGTAATCTCAGAGTTCTCAGATGTGAAAGGTTGATTCTGAAGCTCCTGCCTGGGGCTTCTTTTATATGTTGCTCTGGGCGCCTGGATTCCTTCCAGGTAGCTGCTCAAACCGAGATGCTCCACGTGGCGACGCGCGAGTTTGGATGAAGTTTGCCTCCCGGGCGCCCGGACCTCCAAGCGCCTGGATTCCTTCCGGGCGCCCGGACCCTGTTTTCCCGCAAAATCCGTCCTGCAAGACAAACGTTAGTCCGGAGGCAAATTTACCCTGCAACACAAATTGTTAGCAAAAGCAAAGTGAGTATGAATTAGCAAAAAGGAGTATGACTTAGATTCCGTCTTTCCGAGACCGGAATCTAGTCACGATCTCGACTTAGACATCCGAAATGGATCTAAGCCGGATCGACGCCTAATGTTCCCTTCCCGGGAACGCGTCCTCGCAGTCACTCCCCTCCAGTGACTTACCTTACTTACTTGCCAGACATCCTGTCAGCCCTTCGACCCGTCTGGACTTCTTGCCAAGCGTCTGGTCAGCCCGTCGACCCGCTTGGCCTTCTCGCCAGCTATGCGGTCAGCCCGTCGACCTAGCTGGACTTCGTGCCAGACATCCGGTCAGCCCGTCGACCTGTCTGGACTACTCCTACACACTCGATCAAAGTGTCAAACAACAACAAAACTAACTTAACCTATTTGTCATTCATCAAAACCTGGGTTAAATCGTTAGTTCTAACCGCACCAACACTTTCTTCTCCTAGTCTTTGAATCTAACTAATTTTTCCTCCTTTTGTACCGCTCGAATAATGTTGCGAGCACATTGTTAGGACCTTCGGATGGCTAGAGAGGGGGGTGTGAATAGCCTCCTCTAAAACTTAAACAATCTTCTCACAAAAGTTTGTTAGCACAGCGGAAATATGCAAAAGAAAAACTAATACAAGGAAAAGAAACAACCTACAACTAACACAAGTATGTACGAGGTTTGGGGATAACTTGCCCCTACTCCTCGGCGTGTCCGTAAGGTAGACGATCCCTTGATCTTTCGGTAGATCACACCCCGGATAGATTCCGGCTAAGAATTTCTCCTTCTCGGTGGAGTAACCTCTCCACAAAGTCACAGAAAATATTTAAATGAAGCACAAGACTTACAGGGATTAGTGGCTAAAGGGTATGAAAAATAAGCTTACAGCCACGATGAAAGCAGAGCACAAACCAGAAGAAGTTCTTTAGCCAAGAGCTCAAAAACACACAGCACTCTAGCTTGATCGACCGAGAGATTTCCTTTTACTTTTTTTTTGGTTCTTATCTCGAACATCTCATACTCCTTCTTCTTATGCCTCTGCCTTTTCTATTGCGTTTGCCTGTATCGAATCACTGCAACCTGCACCGAATCGCTGCTGCCAACTCAGGCCCCCCAGGTCTTGCTACGAAATCCTCTATTAGTCTAACCCATTGGGTTCCTCGAGCAATCTGAAAGTCGATTATATGGAACATGTCTTCATCCTTTAGTGCTTCCAATTGCACCATTTGCGGCCAAACACGGTAGAAAAACCACTTTGTCTTATTCCTCCGATACACCTTAATTTGAACTTAAGCACGGCATGATACCGCAACGTAAAAAGCTCACACCGGATGGTTAAATCGGACGAATCAAAAGTTGCAGAGAACGGTGTTGTGGATCAGACCGATCCATAGCTGGACCGATCAGACATATCCGATCGGCGAGGCTTCGATCGATCGTGAACCGATCGGCCTATAGGTGGATCGTCCACGATGATCCCCTATTGTCCTCCGAATCCCATCACTTCCTGATCGGTCTGACCGATCAGATAACTTTCTGATGAACCATTGTTTGGTTACCGATCGGTCACCAGACCGATAATCCAGAAAACTACTGTTTGGTTACTGATCGGTCACCAGACCGATCAGATAACCACAGTATCACTAGATCGGTCTGTTGACCGATCAGATATCCATAGTATCACTGGATCGGTCAACAGACCGATCCAATGCCTATGTAAGGTAGGTTTGGTGCTTCCCAGCCCTAAACCCTAAAGCCTTTCTAGTCCAGAGAATAAGCTACCGAGCCCTCTCTGACCTAGTCCGGAGAACGAGCTACTGAGCCCTCTCTGACTTCGTCCGGTCCAGAGAACGAGCTACCGAGCCCTCTCTAACCTAGTCCGGAGAACGAGCTACCGAGCCCTCTCCGACTTCGTCCGGTCCAGAGAATGAGCTACCGAGCCCTCTCTGACCTAGTCTGGAGAACGTGCTACCGAGCCCTCTCCGACTTCGTCCGGTCCAGAGAATGAGCTACCGAGCCCTCTCTGACTTCGCGTGCCAAGTTTCCATACTTGGATTTTTCCCTTCCACCTGATCAACATTGATCAGTAATCAATCTGAGTTTAATTAATATCTGATACAAACTTAAATCAGTGTCAACATCAAAACAGCAGCCAGGTCAGACCGTATCAACACACATCTGGCCAATAAGTGCAAGATCGCGGATGCAGAGATCAACGTCGTGGCCAAACTGGAGGGTCGTAGCTTGTAGCCGGTCGACTCCCACTAGGATCCACTCGGCGAAAGTGAGGAAGCGCCAGCGCAAGGGAGATAAGAAGGACCTAGCCGGATGGCTGGCAATGGAGCAGCTGGTATAGCCAACCTTCCATCAGAGTGACCCTCGGTACTTCCGGTTGTGGTGGCCTCTGAGTCGGCCTCTTCTGTGGAGCCTCTGATAAGTTGAAAGAGATGCGCGCGCAGAAGCTACCTCCCAATCCACCACCTCTACTATGCAGACCCCCACTCGAGTCGGCTCACGCCCTCCATCTGAACGGGGCAAAACTTCGACACTCGCTCCTCCTGAACAAGTGATGACCGCCCCCATATGTCCCTTTCCTCCGACCGGACGTTGTCGTTGTCGTTGTCCGGGCTACCCAAGCAACCCTCTGTGCGCCGCCGGTCACCTTTCTGCCGCCTACATCTCTGCCAACGACCAGAAAATCTCGCATCCGACCGACATCAGCAACCCAGTCGGCTGGCAGAGCAACCTCTGCCCCATCTGCTCTGAGCGGCCAATGCCAGATAACAACAGTTATCCATTTATCGACAGACGAATGGCGCAACCCGGATAACGCCACATCACAGACCCCCGAGCACCAAATAATTATTTAAGGGTCGCTCGCACGGACATGGGTCGACGCTCGGGCCCGTGCGACGGTCATGCCTCCAGGATCACTCACCGATAATTATACCCAGATGTCCACTGGGGTAAGTATTTTCTGTGTATCTATTTATTTTCGCTAGGTCTTTATAATTTCCTTATTCATTGCAGTATTGGATAGAAAGCCTGACCATGTGCCAAATGCTCGCATTTTTAGAACACGAAGTCCAGCAGCTGCGTGCCCTGAGCGACCAAGCAACAGCTTCGCAGGAGCACTTGGAGCATATGAGCACCGAGATGGCCCAACCAAAGGCCGATCTGAATAAGAGTTCCGAGCTGCTGGAGGCGGAAAGGGGCAAGAGCGCCGAGCAGGCTACGCAACTAGCTTGGCTTAATAAACAGGCTAGCACCTTCGAGTCCAAGATCCACTCAGCCAACACCAGGAAGCTCCAGGCCATCGAAGACTTAGAAATCAAAAACAAAGAGTTTCGGGTGTTGGTACAGAACCTAAAAGAGGTAGAGGCCTCACTAAATGTTGAGCGAGAAGGTAGGCTGACCGATCGGTCTGCAGCGAAAGCCCAGCACGATGCCAAGGATGAGGAGTTGGCTAAGTTGAAGGTGGAGCTGGAGGCATCTCGGTCGGCACTAGAAGTTTACCAGAGCGCGGAGTCTAGCTGGTTCGAGGTGCAGAAAAAGGCTTACCTCCGCTGGAACGCCTTTAATGACCAAGTTACCGATCGGGCGCTCCGTCTTTTCAACCTTGCCATTAACGGGGGAGGCTCAACCAACTGAAGAGCGGTGGCCATATCTCGACCAGCCTGATGAGCAAGGTTATCAGCCAAGACAGGATGATTGAGTCACTACCCGACGACGTACTCGACTACCTCGAGTGAACCTACTATGTATCTTATCTTTTTTTTTATATTGCCCCTTCTGGCCTTGTAAAAACTAGAAGTGTTAATGAATGGTCGCTCGTTCGGTGCACCTTTTTATTTGATGTCGCTCCTTAGTGCTGCGCTGTTCAGCCCTTCGTTGTTTTATTTTTTGACTTGTTTATCCCTACTTTGCCACTCAGGATCGATTAGCACTACGAACCACTTACCATTTTATGAAAGAAAAAGTGTGGCTCCATAGCCCACAGGTTGGTGTTGTACTACTCGCTTGGATAAGTCATTTTTCATGTTTTGGGTTTATAGCCGTCGCTTGGCTGTTAAAGACGCATACTTGGATTTAAGGTCGCTGCTCGACCATTGACATGAGTAAACGAGGATTTAAGGTTGTCGCTCGAGCGTTAATGATGACAAGGGTTTAAGGGTACCGCTCGACCGTTGATGATGACAAGAGTTTAAGGTCGCCGCTCGACCGTTGATGATGATAAAGGTTTTAGGTCACCGCTCGACCGTCGGTGACGATAAGGGTTTAAGGTCGTCGCTCGACCGTTGATGACAATAAGGGTTTAACGCCACCGCTCGATGGTTGGCGAAGACTAGGGTTTAACGTCACCGCTCGACGATCGGTGAAGACTAGGGTTTAACGTCGCTGCTCGACGATCGGTGAAAACTAGGATTTAACATCACCGCTCGACGGTCAGTGAAGACTAGGGTTTAACGTCGCCGCTCGACGGTCGGTGAAGACCAGGGTTTAACGTCGCCGCTCAACGGTAGGTGAAAACTAGGGTTTAACGTCATCGCTCGATGGTCGATGAAGACTAGGGTTTAACATTGTCGCTCGACTTTTAATTTAGTCAATCGTCTCAAGAGTCTGGAATACTTGTGCTTTTATTCATATTTATCCTGCATCCAGAAGACACACACACTTATGTAGATACATCGATATTCACTCGTGCACCTCTCATCAGGCCTTGTAGGGTTACAGATAATTCGCGCTCCATGGCCGCTCGAGTCATCCTCTGTCTTTATCCTCTAGGTAGTAGGTTCCCGAGAGGAGTTTTTGCGCGACCTTGTAAGGTTCCACCCATGGTGCCTCGAGTTTGGTGACATCGTCGACCGATTTTATTCTCTTCTACACCAAGTCACCGACTTGGAAGGACCTCGAGATCACCCTTCGGTTGTAGTTCTGCTTCATCCGCTGCTGATACGACATCAGTCAAACGGTAGCCTTATCCTGCCCCTCTTCTACCAAATCAAGCTCCATGAGTCTCCGCTCGACGTTCCCCTCATCGTAGGTTGTACCCGGTCGGATTCTACTCCGACCTCCACGGGAACCACCACTTCACCGTCGTACACCAAATGAAATTGTGTTACATTGGTCACCTCCTTTGGAGTCGTGCGGAGGGCCCATAGAACACTGGGGAGCTTGTCGACCCAACTGCCTCCTACGTGGTCGAGCCGAGCTCGTAGGCCTCTGAGGATCTCCCGGTTGACGACTTCCGCCTGGTCGTTGCTATGGGGGTAGGCCACAAAGGTGAAGATCTGCTAGATGCCTTAGCCCTTTCACCACTCCCTGAGTCTCCGACCAACAAACTGTCTCTCGTTGTCCGATATGAGCCAGCGGGGGATGCCGAACCAACACAAGATGTTCTATCAGATGAATTTCATAACCATCTGTTCACTTATTTTAGCCAGTGGCTTGACCTCTATCCACTTTAAGAAATAATCCACCGCGACGAGCAGGAATCTTCGCTGAGCGGTCACCATGGGGAACGACCCAACGATATTCATGCTCCATTGATCGAATATATTGGATCGATTACGCACATGAGAGGGGTGGGAGGAGGGGGGTGAATCTCATAATTTAAAAAAAAAACTTATTTTAACATTTTTAAAACATGAATACATGCAGCGGAAATAAAAAAGGAAGCAGCACAAGAAAACATAGGCGGTTTTACTTGGTTCGGAGCCTTCGACGACTTCTACTCCAAGACCCAGGTCCCGCGGACCTATCGATGGGTAATCCACTAAAAACCTCTTCTGATACCTCCGGAAGAGGAAATCCAATACAAAGAAATTTAGAACAAGTGCAACACCTTGCATTTATCCTTTTGCAGTAATTAAATACACAAAATAAACTTTTACCGACACTTAGAGATTGATGTTGAAGTGCTCGTGTCAATGTCGGTCTGCTGGCCACAATCGGAACTCCTCAGAGCAGTTGTCAGACACAGTAGCTTCATAGTAAAGTTGTAGCAAAAGTACAGAGCAGTCAGAATCTCAAAATAACGTATAATAGCCCATTTAGTCGTTGTGTTTCAATGTCTCATCGAGATAGCTTTATAAAAGGAAGGAAAAGCGCCTTCCATAGCCATGGAAGGCGGCTCTAATGAGGCAATCTCGATCCCGATTAGCCCGGTGCTTATCCACGACTTCGACCAGCATTTATCCTGCGGAAGGCGCCTTCCATAGCCATGGAAGGCGCCTTCTATAGCCATGGAAGGTGCCTTCCATGAATAGTATGAAGACACCTTCACTACTTGAAGGCGCCTTCAGACACTGTTCACCCGAAGGTAATTTTCTTCGTTTTGCCATGCAAAACAATGTTAGTCCAAAATACCCTGCAAAATAAGTATTAGGATAATTTAATAAAAATAAAGAGTAGTATTAATTAGTTCATATCCTCCCAAGGCTAGGAACTAGTCAAGGTCTCAGCTTAGGGATTCCAAATGGATCTAAACTGGATCAACGTCTATTGTCCCTCCAACTGGGCACGTCCTCACTTGGTCACTATTCTCCAGTGACATACCTTAACTTACCAGTTTGTCAGATATCCGGTCAGCCCGTCGACATATCTGGACTTCATGTCAGCTATCCGGTCGGTCCGTCGACTTAACTGGACTTTGTACCAGCTATCCGGTCGACCCGTTGGCCTAGCTGGATTTCATACCAACTATCCGGTCGGCCCGTTGACCTAGCTAGATTTCATACCAGCTATCCGGTCAGCCCGTCAACTTAGTTGGATTTCGTACCAGCTATCTGGTAAGCCCGTCGACCTAGCAAGATTTCTTGCACACTCAATCAAGTGGTTACATCATGACAGAGTCTAACTTAACTTAATTGTCATTCATTAAAATCTAGGTTAGACCGTGAGTGCAAAACTGCACCAACAGAGCGGGCAAGACATTGTAGATGCCTTCATCTCCTTGGTCGACCGGTGCGAGATGTTGTGATACTTTTGGCAGGACAGGCAGGTGACTACTGTCCAATCAACATCCTCTTGGAGAGTGAGCAAAAAATATCCGGTCAGGAGAATCTTTCGAGCCAACGAACGACCGCCCGGATGACCTCTACAGGAGCCTTGGTGAACTTCCTGAAGGATATATTCTGCGTCCTCTAGTCCAACGCACTTGAGCAGGGGCATGGAGAAGACTCTCTTATACAGCTGATCCCTAACCAAGATGAACCCTCTGACCCTCCTTTTTTAGTAAGCGGACTTCTTCCTGATCAGTAGGTGACACCTGATCGGAGAAACTCTATCAGTGTCATCCTCCAGTCGCTCGAAAAAGTTATCCCTTCCATCCTGTCGATATGCACCACCAATGAGACTTATTCGATCGGTTGCTCTATCACGATCGATGGCAATGAACTGGCTAACTTAGCCAACTCATCCGTGGTCTGATTCTCTATCTGGGAATCTTCTGTATAAGGACTTCTTGGAAATTCACTTTTAGCTTCTCGAAGGCTTCTGCGTATCGCTTAAGTCGAACGCTGCTTATCTTGAATGTCCCTGATAGCTACTAAGCGGTCAAATGAGAGTCCGAGTGAATGAGGACTTTTGTGGCCCTGACATGTCGCGCTGCCTATAAGTCGGCTATCAATACTTCATATTTAGTTTCGTTATTGGTGGTCTGATAATCCAACCGCACGAAAAATTGCATTCGATCCTCCTACAGTGAAATGAGTAGTATGCCAATCCCGTTGTCTTGCCGGTTAGAAGAATCATTGACATATATTCTCCAAGTTACTTTTGACTTGGCGTTTTGGACCTCTGTGACGAAGCCAGCCAAGACCTTATCTTTGATCACTGTTCGGGACTGATATTGTATGTCGAATTTACTTAACTAGGTTATCCACTTGTTCAGTCGGTCGGACGCCTCTGGTTGAGGAGGACTCTCCTCAGGACGTTGTTGGTCATCTCGACAGGTGTAGCAGGATTCTGTATCTTTCAATATATGGCTCAAAAAATATACAGGCTGTTGTTCGTGTTTGTTCTGCCTAACTAATGTCGAGCCAATCGCATACTCAATGGACGATAGGTAGATCTAGAGCGGCTCACCAATGCTCGGCTTAGCTAACACAAGCAAGGAGTTAAGCTACTCCTTGAGCTCTTTCAACGTCCGGTCGCACTCCGCGTTCCATTGAAACTTTATAGCTCGGTGCAACACCTTAAAGAACGGATGACTTTGGTCGGATGACATAGAGATGAATATTGATAGCGTTGTGATCCGTCTGGTCAGTCGTTGTGCCTCCTTCAAGCTGCGGGGTAGAGACATGTCTTGTAACGCCTTCACCTTTCTCAAATTTGCCTCGATGCACCGTTCGGTGACGATATATCTGAGGAAGCTGCCACTCTTTGCACTGAACATACATTTACTTTGGTTCAGCTTTATCCCGTATGCCCTTAAGGTTTGACATATTTCTCTGATATTTGCACATAGATCAGCAACTCGAAGGGATTTTATTAATATGTCATCGATATAGACCTCTATGTTACGGTCGATTTGCCTCCGGAACACCTTGTTCATTAGCCTCTGGTATGTGGCACTGATTTTCTTTAGTCTGAACGGCATGACATTGTAGCAGTACGTTCTGTAGCCGTGATGAAGCTGACGTTTTCTTGATCATCTCGGGCGAGCGACACTTGGTGGTAGCCCTGGTACACGTTGAGCATGTAGATCAGCTCGCAGCCCGCCGTGGAGTCTACCATCTGATCTATACTGGGTAGCGGATAGAAGTCCTTCGGGCACACCTTATTCGAGTCATAGAAGTCGATGCAGACCCGTCATTTCTTACCCGGCTTGGAGACTAGCACGACGTTAGCAAACTAGCTCAGGAATTGGACTTCTCGTATATAGTCAGCCTCTAGTAATTTCTCTATTTTCGCCCGGATGATCACGTTTTGCTCCACTTTGAAGTCCCTTTTCTTTTACTTCACCGGCCGAACATCCGGTCGGACATGAGGCTCGTGCTGAGCCATGTTCGGTGAGATAACGGGAAGTTCGTGTGTCGACCAGGCGAACACATCGTAATTTTATCGAAGGTAGGCGACTAGTTCTGCCTTCTTCGCACTCTCCAAATCGGCGGCAATGAAGGTGGTTGCCTCCAATCGTCACGAGTGGATCTAAACCTCCTCCTTTTCTTCATAAACCAACGTAGGAGGTTTCGCCGTGATAGCATTTACCTCCAAGCACAGATTTTTCCGAGCGGCTCTTGCTTCTAATTTGACCATCTCGACATAACATCGTCGAGCGGCCAACTGGTCGCCTTTGACCTTGCCCACCTTGTCGTCCATATGGAATTTAATCTTCTAGCAGCAGGTGGACACCACCACTCGGAATTCGTTAAGGGTTGACCAATCCAATATAACGTTGTAGGCCAACAGTGCATCTACCACAATAAAGTTTGTGATCCTTATTCTTTTCAGTGGCTCCTCCCCAAGCGAGATAGCCAACCTGGCTTGGCTAAGCGACAACACTTCATTACCCATGAAACTGTAGAGTGGGGTCATCATGGGCAACAACTCACTCCGGTCCATTTGTAGTTGATCAAACGCCTTCTTGAATATGATGTTCACCAAGCTTTCTGTATCAACAAAGGCTCCGTGAATAGTATAATTAGCAATTACCGCTCGGATGATCAGCGCATCGTCGTAAGGGATCTCCACTCCCTCTAAGTCTCTCGAGCCGAAGTTGATTTCGGGTCCCTCAGCCCTCTCTTTGCTGCAACCTACTGTGTGAATCTCAAGTCACCGAGCGTGCGACTTTCTAGCTTGGTTGGAATTGTTGGGATATACCCAATGCGGTGTGTCCTAAAACACATTTCATAAACATGCGTAGCGGAAAATAAAATAATAATAATTTCTAAATTATTACATCACACGCACCACACGCATACAAGGATAAAAAATGTCAAATATGATCGCATAATTAAATTTTTACAGAAAGTAAACGCTAGGTGTACCTTACGGATGACCTGTAATGAGAAGAGCATCAATTGTAGCGACGTTATCGAATCTCGTATTTATTCGTATCCATGCCGAGCTTCTCGAGACAACTCCTTGAGTACAAGCTTCTTTTTCGGAGGTTACTAGCCACGAGCGGAGAAGAGTGATCAAGAGGAAGAGAAAGAGAAGCATACACGGAAGAGATTTCTTCCCTGTGGTGGTCATGGCAACAAGGGGAAGGGCTTCCCCTTATTGGCGGCGGCAGAGAGAAAGGGGAGAGGGAGAGGAGAAGAGAAATTGGGTTAAGGTTTTTCAAAAATCTTACAAGCCAATTAATGATCTCATGTGTATAATTTTCTCTCAACCATATCAATATATAACACTCATTAATGAGTTGGATTAGAGAGCCCAAATCCAACCCATTATCCCTTTATCCAAAATTAGCTCATTAACCCCTTGGTTTAGTTCACAACTAAACCAAGTTAGTTCATAACTAATTCATGATTAAACCAAATATGGTCTAACTCTTTCATAAGAGATGTAACTCATCCGTGCTTCCATTGCGACAAATATTTCCATATTTGTCTTATGTATGATCCAAACAAATATTTATCTCTTGATCTAAGAATCCTATTCTTTAACTTGTTTTACGTCTTTTAGAGATTCATTAGTACGTGTGACCCAATAGGTTCCTGATTTATTTTGGTCGTTCATAATTAATTACTTAATTATAAAATAATCATGAGTGACACCTAGTAGTACATTATAATCCTCAATTAGTAAAAAAATCATAGTTGATTATAGAATTAATTCTAAACCCTTCAGCAATTACAGCGAGTTGTGTCTCGTTCCTTTCACTCATCTTATACCCACTTGGTTCAGGATATGGTCTATGTGTCTTGTCCCCATTAGGCTGACTACATCACACCTAGCTCAAGTAATACTTCCTAGTTCTGTAGATTCAAATTACTCGTACATATATACAAGAGTCTTGCACTCTTAACATGTGATGCTTTGGCCAAAGACTTTGAGTAATAATCCTAACGAGTGGTCATAGGATATACGTCTTCTCGCAAGAAGTGGTGAATCCTCTGTGGATTATCCAAACACCTTCAGGCACTTCGACTTATACCCAATCATCTTGGGTTCATACCTCAATGAGATTCTTGCTTAAGATGTCAAAGTATAAGTCTCCATGACCAAGGTGACTTGTATACCTCAAGTCGAAGGAAACTTGCACTCAAGTTGCAGTAAGAGCTTCATTGGCATATCTATATATGTAGAGAACCATATGAAATCTTACAGCAGGTCACTCCAATGAACTAGTTACCATAACTAGCATCCACATTTAACTCTTGACATCACAATGTCTCTATCCTATGAGAAAATAACTATTTGGTTAGACCAAGGAGTATAACACGTGCTAGTCTATCAGAATTAATGATGTTTGAACTCATCAATTATTCGACTAGAAAATATTCCAATACATTCATAATTACACATGTAGAGATACTCATAAATTGTGATTCAATCACAAGTTCTCTCATGCTATGAATCGTATCACAAACATATCTATATATATGTAAAAAATCATATGAAGTCTTACAGTGAATCACTCCAATGAACTAATTACCATAACCAACATCCACGTTTAACTCTCGACATCCCAATATCTCTAGCCAGTGAGAAAATAGCTTCTTGGCCGAACCAATGAGTATAACCCGTGCTAGTCTTACATAATTGATGATTTCCGAATGCATCAATTCGACGACTACGGAAATTTTAATATATTCATAATTGCACATGTAGAGATGATCACTAGTTGCGATCCAATCATAAATTCTCTCATATTATGAATTATATTACGGACATTCAGTAAATGAGATTAAGACAGTCAAACATATAATATGCACTCAAATAGTAAATTTATACTTATCAAATAAGTAGAAAAAACTGTAAGGCGATTGCCTTAGGATATCAAATTTTTAAAATCAAATTTTTCTACAATTTGATTGTTTTCCCTATTTTTGATGTATGTCAAAGGAGGAGAGATAGTGAATTTAGGGGGAGATGTTTAACTCAGGGGGAAAGTTATATGTTTACTTATTTTTACATATTTTAAACTTAACTTTGAACCTTAGTTGTCAAACATCAAAAATGGGGAGATTATTGATGCAGGCTGCTCTAGAATCAAACCTAAGTTTTGATGTTGTCAAATATTTAAGTTAAGTCTTGTTGTGATCTAACAAGTTGACCAAGTGTACATGCTATTTACTCAAACGGGAAAATCATAGTTGGAGGCTAGGCAAGGAAGACTTAGCAGATTATGAAACTCAGGTGTAAAGTCCAAGTGGGTCGAGACTCGAGAGGACCCAACACTTGGCAGTGAGATCGAGAGGTCTGGAGGACCGAAGATCAAGAGAAAGTCCTGATAGGAACAATCTAAGGTCGCTGATCCAACTGAAGAAACAGAGAATAGTTTCCAAGTTGAGATCAAGATAGTTTTACTGTCTAATACTTCTCATGCATCATATAATACTGTGCTAACCTCTGTTTTGCAGGAATATTCTGTATAACTCTATTTTACAGGTCTGGCCTGATCGGTCGACCGAACAGAAGGATCGATCGACTGAATAAGACTAACTCAGATCAGAGACAAGTTCAGACCAAAGTAGAGCAACATCCGATCAAGGCCTGATCAGTCGACTAAACCAAAGGATCGGTCGATCGAACACTGATGATGTGACAAAGATCAGTTCAAACAGAAGCAGACATGGGAAGCCAACCTGATCCATCGACCGAATGTAGGGATCGGTTGATCGAACGATCATCACATTAAAGACACATTAAGTATGAACCTCGGCGAACAGGGAAGTTCACAGTTCAGTCGACCGAGCAAAGGGATCGGTCAACCAAACCATTAAATGTAATTAATGTCCGAAGATCAAAGCAGCATCATATCTCAGCGAAGAAAGGAAGGGAGCGGGTTCGGTCGACAGTTGATGATTCTTATTAAAGTGAAGCTCGAGGTCCGAGGCTGTATATATGTTCTGTGTTCATTGCTGTGCAAAGCTCCTATTCGTACGACAAGTCTGCTATTCATCACCAAACAAGCTACTGCTCAACTCAAGACGTACCGATTGAGTTCCATCCAGGGGTGTAAATGAATCGAATCGAGCAGAATATGTAGAAAAATTTAAGGCTCAAATTCGGCTCGAATTAGGTATATTTGAGTTCGAGTTTGATTCGAAGCTCGAAAAATTCAAAATGTTTGGTTTTGAATTCGGTTCGAATTAAGGCTCGGGTTCGAGTTTGACTCAAAATATTCGAACATGTTCGCGAACTATTCGAATTATTGGTCGAAAATAGATTCGAAAGGCTCGAAATTTATTTATTTAATATATATTTAACTTATATTAATAAATATTAAGGCTCGTGAGCAGCTCGCAAGTGGCTCGAACAATATAATTTGGGCTCGAGTTTGGCTCGAAAAAAAGTTCGAACATGTTCGAGTTCGACTCGAATTTGATAAATTCGAATACGAATCGAATATTTTTTGAGCTGGCTCGATTCGTTTGCAGCCCTAGTTCCATCATACATCTAGGGTCGGTATACTTTTAATTAGCTTGTTTTGTACTCTATTTTAAGTAAGATAGTAGGTTGTTACTATCTTACACATTTCATTATACGATCTGCTTCTCTCTGAGGTTTTCGGAAAGAAGAGTTTTAGTGGATTGCCCAATGGTGCGATCAAGGATCGCGAGCCTTAGAGTAGGAGTCGACCTAGGGTTCGAACCAAGTAACCGTAACGAGTCTCTATTTTCTGTTGCGTTACTTTGTTTTAAAAAGAAAATGAGTATTTTTTAAAAAAAGTTATATTCACCCCCCTGTGAAATACGGTACTCAAATAAGCGCTAAATAATAGGATTATTGAGAAATAAATTTATTGGAATTTTTAGAAATTTTCTGAGATTTAATCGGAGCTCGTATGACGAGTTTAAGAGGATGAATTTGTAGGTTTGGGAAAAAGCCTGTTTGGAATACCCAAAGATGGGAGTTGATTGAGGAATAAACTTAAGTTTTGATTTACTAAAGCATAAGTTCTAAATATAAATATCTTTCCCTATTCCTTTCCCCTTACCCGATCTTCTCCCCAGAGCTCTTTGCGTCGAAGCCTTCTCCTCTTCCCCTCTCTGTGCCAACACGCCAATTCCCCTTGCCCTCTCCTTTCTCCACCCGATTCCTCTCCACCTCACGCCGACCCCCTTGCTCCATCTCCTCTTCTCATTGGCACCCGATGACGTCGATCCACAAACGCCTGCTCTCCTACTCGCGTGAGCACCGCGACGCCGTCGTCCTTGTGCCCTAGCGCCGACCGACTCCTCCGCTCTAGCCACCCACGTTGACTATGGCTAGGAGCAAGGAATCGCCAGGCCGTGCCCTAGCTCCTCTCTGCCGGCCATTACAACCCGTCTCCGATCGCCGACTGAGCCTTTCTTTTTCCTCCACCGATCACCCTAGGTTCGTCCGATTTTCTTTTTCCCGAGTTACCGCCCGTGCAAGAAGATCTTCAGCCAAGAGAGGGTAAGGGCGAGCCCTAGCATTGATCTTTCCTTGCTATGTCTCTGGTTATCACATCTCCGATCTTCGGGTTGTACTGCTCTGACCAACCTCTTCCTCCACTCCTCATCGCTGCTTGATTGCGCCAGATCTTTACTTGGCGTCGCCTGTTGACTGTGTTGATGCCACATTATCGCTGTCCTTTGCTTTCTGCTTATCGCCACAACATCATCCTGATTTCCTTCGAGAGAGATCACAGATCTAGTTCAAAGGTAAGTCATGCTAAGTGTTGGAATATTATGGTTTTGATTTCATATTCTGTTTGGAATGTGGAGATGTGATGATTGGCTAGTTTTGTAGAATTTAGGCATTAGTTGGAAATCCACAATTCCGACCATCTTGTTCCAGCAGTGAACCTCTCCAGCTGTGAGTTAATAGAGGAGTAATCCAATTTGTATTTGGGGCTCTTGATTTGCTGTGGCGATCTTTCTTCAGCTGAGGATCAAATAAAGGGGGTTATTAAGGTTAATTTTCATGGTAAACATTGATCCGATCAATAAATATATTGATATTAGTTTTAGAATGTGTTATTATGTGGTGGTTTGGTTAATTGTAGACGAGTGATCAATTGGTAATGAATTAAGTATGAATTAGGGTTAATGGAGATGATCCTAGTTGACCGATGGATTATGTTTAGTGAAGTTATATCGTTAATTAGGGTGAATTAATGATCGTTTGATTAGGGTTTCCTCTATTGGTTTGGGCTTTGGATTTAGCTAGTTGTTGCATATGTAATTAGTTAAACTGTACTGTATATGATTTGCAGGATGTTGTTTCGAGACGAGCACTTCGACGCGGGGATGGTTTAGCTCAATCTACATTTAAGGCGGGTGCTCTTACTTTGACTCTCTTTAGTGCTTTCGAACTTGGTGCATGAGTTATTTTATTTTTGGATAAGGACTGCTTTACCTTGACTCCACTCGTAAATTTTTCCTGTGCTTGATATTTTCACCAAATCTTTGAGATATTCATTTTTATATTCATACAGTTTCTTGTTGCCATCTATGATATTTAGCAGATATTAGATACCAACCTTGTATGATTTGATTGTTGTTTATTTATGTACCGTATTGAGCATGCTAGCTTCATGTAGCATACCTGATTCCTGTTTATATGTATATGATGACTGTTGTATTTTGTGCATCATATCATTGCATGCATGTTAACGACAAATTCTCCCTTGCGGTCGAGAGAGTCGTTGACTAGGGTTGCACGCTCAGCCACTCGAGAGAGTGGTAGCTGGAGCAGATGTCGCTTGTCTTATCGTGTCCCCGCTCGCTCACTCATGAGTAGAGGAAATTGGAGTTGCGAGCAGTAGGGACCCCCCGTCGCAGATGTAACTAGTTAGATACTATGCAATTGTCCACTCGGCCACTCGTGGGAGTGGTAGTTGGAGTGTTGTACAGTTTGTCATTGACCCGATCTCTCGACCATACAGGGGTTATGGTGCAAAGGGGTGGGCGGGAGTGACCATCAGTGCATACACTTTTGTTATTATTATACCTGCCTATGCTGTTGTTTCTTTGCTGTTGCTTTCTTATGTTTATAGTTGTTCGTTTTGCCTTGTAATACAGTTATACTTGTTGAGTTATATATGTATTGATCACATGTTGTTCGACTCTGGTTTAATTATTGATAGAATGTTTTTACCTCACATGATATCTTCGTAGTGATGAATAGTTCAGTAGTCTATCGATATTACTCCTAATCTTCTATTACTTAGCCTAGGATATGGTTTCAGGTATGAGCATATATTATGGTTTTATTTTAGTATCTGTTATTCCTCTTATGAGACTATATACTGTTGACTCACTCTCTATTTGTATATTATGTTCATGCACTATCTTTCCTTTACCCGTTGAGTCTCGACACTCACCACCCCACAAACTGTTTTTTCTTTCGCTAGGTAGCAGGTAGATGAACCAAGGAAGCTTGGGAGAGTCCTGGCTGCCAGTCTTGAGTCACATTCAAGGGCAGTTTTCTTTTCGGTCTTATTTCTATTTGGGTGGTATATTGCTTTCGTGAGTTTGTGTTTTAACAATTGATGTGGATTTTGGAGTCTAGTCTGATAATTTCAGGTATTTTGGGGGTAATTGCTTTGTTGGTTTTACATTCGTATGTTTTTTGTGATTTCCACTGTGTTTTCTTTCAGTCACGTGGGTTGCTTATAAACTGCGTGGTTGTGTTTACTTTTAACCGTGTGGGTTGCTTTTAAACTACGTGGTTGTGCTTATATCCAGCCGTGTGGGTTGTTGAATATGTTGATGTATATAGTTGTGTATGCATATATGATTCATATTGTCACCGGTATAAGGGAGATGCTATCAAAATTTTATCGGTAAGAACTCCTCTGGGGCGTGACAATTTCTTTGGTATCAGAGCAGGTTTATGATGCCTATTTTTTTCGTGTTCTGAATTTTTGAGTTAATCTGATACCAATTTATTGGTATCAGAGCCCAGTTTTACGATGTATATTTTTTGTGTTTCATTTTTTTATTTTTCATTTGTAATTTGATTCCTCGATGTGACTTTTGAGTTTTGAGACCAGACAGCGGAGGAGGCATGTGGCATATTGTTATCATACACTTTTGTTGTTACTTGACTAGTTGTTTATACCATGTATGACTTATGTTGTGTCAGTCATTTGTTAGATCCATCAAACATTGCTAGAGATTAGATATTACAGTCTCATGAGATTTCTCTTACCATACCACCAGTATTATTAGTTTCTGTTATCACTAGTTGGGTAGTGGATAGTATCTGCTAAATATCATGTTGCTTTGGTTAGTAGAGGACCGATTTACCCTTGTTGACTTACTTAGTAAAGTATTAATCTACTCTTGTTGCTTCGGCTAGTAGAGGACAGATTTACCCTTGTTAATTTGGTCAGTGGATGACTGCTTTATTCTTATTGGTTTAGTTAGTAGAGAGCTGATTTGCTCTTATTAGTTCGATCAGTAGGGAACCGACTTATTCTATTTCATGGAGATTCCGATCTTTAGGTTATTTGTGTTTGATTAAATAACCTAGAAGACACATTTGAGTATATGACTTGTACAGATGTAGAATGGATTGAATTAGCTTCATACCATTATCGGCTTGACTAGTATATAGAGGATCGATGTATCCTATTCCATGGGGACCTTGACCATGGACTGTATGTACTTGGTAGGATAACCTAGAAGGTACATTTGAATAGATGCCCCCAACAAATGTGGAAAGGTGTAGAGCTAGCTGCTTAACACTTACGTGATACATCCGTTATATAGTTGTATGAATTGGTGAGTACATTCAGATATATGACTTGTACTGGTGCGGAAAAGATAATGTTAGCTGCGTATCCTTTATGTGACCAGTCACCACGTGAAGAAAGATCCAGAAGACGAATTTTGAGAATAAAACATCTCTTGGTAATTGTTTTGAGGAGTTTTGAGAGAGGGTACTTGCTGATGGTAAATAACGAAATTTAGGGACCAAATTTTTATTAGTGGGGAAAATGTGAAATACGGTACTCAAATAAGCGCTAAATAATATGATTATTGATAAATAATCTTATTGAAATTTTTAGAAATTTTCTGGGATTTAATCGAAGCTCGTATGACGAGTTTAAGAGGATGAATTTGTAGGTTTGGGAAAAAGCTTGTTTGGAATACCCAAAGATGGGAGTTGATTGAGGAATAAACTTAAGTTTTGATTTACTGAAACCTAAGTTCTAAATATAAATATCTTTCCCTATTCTTTTCCCCTTACCCGATCTTCTTGTTAGCTAGAGCCCTAGAGCCAATCATTTGATGATTGTATTTTGGACTTATTGTATCATATTCTATATAAATAAAGGCATTTGGATTTTGGTTATTATACTTACTTGTATTAGTGCCAAATAAACTAAGTATAATAACGTCCTTGAGTAGATGGTTCTCACCTATATCAATCGGTTAGTTGAACCGATAGTGAGATGATATAGGGAACACTACTCTTAATCATTCCTAGTCGAGTATTAACATTCAGGGACAATGTTAATGCAATAAGACTAGCATGTAGGTCAACTCGATGACTTGATCTCACAAGTCATGGATATAGAGATATCAAGTTGACACATGGGTATGCATTGGAGAATGTATACTGAATGACCCGCCATGAGAAAGTATCATGGATTGTTATATGAGTGTCATATACTTTCTCATGTGGCTATTAGTATGACTACTAGTCCTTAGACCTGAAGTCACCATGGATCGCTATATAAGGAGTTATGTACTTTGGTTTCGTCAAACGTCACCCGTAACTGAGTGGACTATAAAGGCGATTACTGGGTATATAACGAATTATAAAGAGGGATGTGAGTGATGTAGATGGGATCTATTCCTCCTATATGACGGAGCGACATCGATATTCTTGATAGAGTGAGACCACGAAGTGCATGGCCATGCCCAAATGAGTCAATATAGGATATTGAGCTCATTTGATTGAGTGAGTCTACTTGGAGTTCAAGATTTAGATTGATTAGAGGATGACACGGTCTATGCATCACATTGATCAATCTAGATGTCTAGGATAGAAGGACACTTGTCATATATTGTGAGGAGTCACAATTAATAGTCACAATGTGATGTTGGATCTCAACATTCTTGTAACTTGGGTAGTAATGATGTGTTGCTAGATACCGCTCATTACTTATGCTCCTAAATGGGTTTAGGGGCATTGCCAACGTTACAAGAACCTATAGGGTCACACACTAAGGGCAATTAGATGGAGACTAGGTTCATTTGATGAACCTAAATGATTAGGTTCATATGATGAACCAAATTGGATTAAGAGTAATCCAAAGTAGGTTAATTGAGTTGGACTCAAGTTGGTTCATGTGTTAAGTGAGTCTAATTTGGACTTAAACTCATTTAATTAATTTAATTCAATGAATAGAGATTCATTAAATTAAAATTGGCTTGAACCAATGGTTAGATTAGATCAACCAAGGGATAGAAGTGATCAAGTTTTACTTGACTTAAGTAGGAAGATGAAGAGTCAAGTTTTTGACTTGACTTTGACTTGACCAATGCCACATCATCAAGGCCTCTTCATTTGGTCAAGTTTGACTTGACCAAATGCCACCTCATGGGAGTTACCAAGAGTTATGACTCTTGATATTCCATGGGGGTTACAAGGCTTAATGTGGCCGACCACTTTTTGTGTGGATGAATGTTTTATTTTCATTCAAGGCTAATTGATTTCATCTTCTTCCTCTTGCTCACAATTCTTCTCTCCCTCTCCTCCTTCTTGCCGAGACCTTGCTTGAGTGCTAGCACACTCTAAGGTTTCTTCTCCATCTCTTGCTTGTGTGGATACACATAGAGAAGTGTCTACTTTGACACTTTCGAGATCCGGCGAACCGAGGACAAGCGGGATTGCGAGGGCACGCTTCAAAGGTAAAAGCTCTCAACACATAGATCTAGGAGTAGATCTAAAGTTTTGAAACTCGTACTTGTATTTCATTCAGTTTTTTTCTTGCACGGATCTACGACTTTGGGTGATTCGGGGTTTCCGCGACGCGAAAAGTGGTTTTCGCGGCCCGAAAAACCCAACACTTCTCCCTAAGCTCTTTGCGTCGAAGCCTTCTCCTCTTCCCCTCTCTGTGCCAACACGCCGATTCCCCTTGCCCTCTCCCTTCTCCACCCGATTCCTCTCCACCTCACGCCGACCCCTTGCTCCATCTCCTCTTCTCATTGGCACCCGATGACGCCGATCCACAACCGCCTGCTCTCCTACTCGCGTGAGCACCGCGGCGCCGTCGTCCTTGTGCCCTAGCGCCGACCGACTCCTCCGCTCTAGCCACCCACGTTGACTATGGCTAGGAGCAAGGAATCGCCAGGTCGTGCCCTAGATCCTCTCTGTCGGCCATTACAACCCGTCTCCGATCGCCGACTGAGCCTTTCTTTTTCCTCCACCGATCACCCTAGGTTCGTCCGATTTTCTTTTTCCCGAGTTACCGCCAGTTCAAGAAGATCTTCAGCCAAGAGAGGGTAAGGGCGAGCCCTAGCATTGATCTTTCCTTGCTATGTCTCTGGTTATCACATCTCCGATCTTCGGGTTGTACTGCTCCGACCGACCTCTTCCTCCACTCCTCATCGCTGCTTGATTGCGCCAGATCTTTACTTGGCGTCGCCTGTTGACTGTGTTGATGCCACATTATCGCTGTCCTTTGCTTTCTGCTTATCGCCACAATATCATCCTGATTTCCTTCGAGAGAGATCACAGATCTAGTTCAAAGGTAAGTCATGCTAAGTGTTGGAATATTATGGTTTTGATTTCATATTCTGTTTGGAATGTGGAGATGTGATGATTGGCTAGTTTTGTAGAATTTAGGCATTAGTTGGAAATCCACAATTCCGACCATCTTGTTCCAGCAGTGAACCTCTCCAGCTGTGAGTTAATAGAGGAGTAATCCAATTTGTATTTGGGGCTCTTGATTTGCTGTGGCGATCTTTCTTCAGCTGAGGATCAAATAAAGGGGGTTATTAAGGTTAATTTTCATGGTAAACATTGATCCGATCAATAAATATATTGATATTAGTTTTAGAATGTGTTATTATGTGGTGGTTTGGTTAATTGTAGACGAGTGATCAATTGGTAATGAATTAAGTATGAATTGGATTATATGGTTAGAGGATAGATTCATATTTGGGTCAAGATAGTTCTACTGTCTAATACTTCTCATGCATCATATACTACTATGCTAATATCTATTTTGCAGGAATATTCTGCATAACTCTATTTTGCAAGTCTAGCATGATCGGTTGACCGAATAGAAGGATCGATCGACCAAACAAGGCTAACTCAGATCAGAGACAAGTTCAGACCAATGTAGAGCAACATCCGATCAAGGCCTGATCGGTCGACTGAACCAAAGGATCGGTCGACCAAACACTGATGATGTGGCAAAGATCAGTTCGATCAGAAGCAGACATGAGAAGCCAACCTGATTGGTTGACCGAACATAGGGAAGTTCATCACATTAAAGGCGAACAGGGAAGTTCACTGTTCAGTTGACCGAGCAAAGAGATCGGTCGACTGAACTATTAAATTTAATTAATGTCCGAAGATCGAATCAGCATCAGATCTCAGTGAAGAAGGGAGCGGGTTCGGTCTACTGAACCTAAGGATCGGTCGATCAAACGTTGACGATTCTTATAAAAGTGAAACTCGAGGTCCGAGGCTGTATATCTGTTATGTGTTCATTGCTGTGCAAAGCTCCTATTTGTACGACAAGTCTGCTACTCATCACCAAACAAGTTGCTGCTCAACTCAAGACGTACTGATCAAGTTTCATCATATATCTAGTGTCGATATACTTTTAATTTGCTTATTTTGTACTCTATTTCAAGTAAGATAGTAGGTTGTTACTATCTTATACATTTCATTATACGATTTACTTATCTCCGAGGTTTTCAGAAAAAGAGTTATAGTGGATTGCCCAATAGTGCGATCAAGGATCGCGAGTCTTGGAGTAGAAGTCGACCTAGGCTTCGAACTAAGTAACCGTAACGAGTCTCTATTTTCCATTGCGTTACTTTGTTTTAAAAAGAATATGAGTGTTTTTAAAAAAAGCTATATTCATCCTCCTCTATCGCACTCTTTCGATCCTATGACATCAACTTTATTAAAGAAATCAAAATATGAATATACCTTAAAACAATAGTGATTAGATGAAAACAATAATGATTAGTGATCAAAAAACGGATGTATTTTTCCTTCTCCTTAAGATTTAAGGGTTCCTTGAGTTGATATAACTGAAAGCATACGGTTAGTAATCATGTCATTTCTAAAAATGATAAATAGCAAAAAGTGGGGAGGATAGGGCACAGCGGGGAAACAAAATGATAGAAACTGAAAGCAAACGATTAGGAATTATAACACAGAAAGATAAAAACAAAACATGCTTAATAAGAAAATGAAAAACATAAGTGTTTATCGGCAAGAGAGCTTCGTCACAGCAAGGGAGGGCAAGACACAGTGAAGAAAATCAACAGGGGAAGCAACTTTTCGATATGCAAGTTTAAATTTGGAAATAAAACTTACAGATCAAAATTTAGCTAGTTTTGTCCTTTAAACATTTTTGCTATCTAAATTTATGTTTACCCGATAATGGAGCTTCGTCGTGACGAGGGAGGGAGCTGGGAGGCATGGGGAAACCCTAGCTTCGCTACGGCGAGTGAGGGAGGCTCGAGGGAGGGCATAACAAGGGTTGAGGTCATGGGGGCGCTTCGTTGTAGGGAGCTTCATCACATCGAGGGAGGCTATAGTGAGAGAGAATCGGAAAATCTTGCTGCAAAAGGTTGGAACCGCCAACCCAGCGGCCCCCTCACCTCGGCCCCACAAGTATGAGAGGGAGTAAATCACGGTGAATACGGGACCGGCTATGACATGGTGGTCTTAGGCATTTTAGCACGGACAGATATTGATGTTATCGCATATGCTGCCACAGACCCTCGACCTCTCGACTCATGCTGCAAGAATCCATGTCATAACCGGTTGATCCCGCCCGTGGGGGCTGAGAATCGGAAAATCTTGATTCGCGGGAGGGTGGAGAGAGAGAGCTAAAGAGGGCTCATCTCATCGGGGAAGGGCACCTTTGAGAGAGGGCTCATAGTCATCGTGGCGAAGGATGACCTCGGCAAGGAGAATCACGAGAGTGAGAGAGAGCTAGGACTTCGATGTATATATATATATATATATATATATATATATATATATATATATATATATATATATATATATATATATATATATATAAAAGGTTGACTCTGTGTGTCAAATGAGTCACGATACATTTCACATATATTGCGAATTGATTCCATGATTTATTATATCAATATTATACGTAAATACTAATTGTATTTGTCTATGGGAGAAAAGATCTAATATCATACATTTCACATACATTGTGAATTGATTCCATGATTTGTTATATTAATATTATATGTAAATACTAATTGTATTTGTTTATGGGAGAAAAGATCTAATAATCAGGGGCGGATCCAGAGGGGGGGCGGCACCGGCAGTCGCCCCTCCTTGCCGGTAATGGAACCCCTAGTGGTATGGGGTTCCATCGGTGGAGATAGAAGATACCTCCTCTTGTTCCATCTAAAAATTATTCTTCTATGTTTGAATTTCTGGATCTGTCATGGTTAATAATGATAGTAAAAGATGATAATATTTATATTAGATAATAAAAAAAGAAGATAAATTATAAAATTAATTAATAATCAACCGTGAAACAATCAGGAGAATGAGATTTTTTTATTTCAGAGAAATACCGTCGGGAAGGGATGCTTTAGAATATCGAGAAATTAGTGCACGAATAAAACATATGTTTTTTTACGAATAATAAATATTTCTAGGTAAACAACACGTCAAACTTCGTGGACCAATATGAAATCAACCCAACAATTAACTTCTTTAGATATGCCACCGTGATGGAATCATTCATTTCTGGGACGGGGCTAATCGCCGGGACGTGGACGAAAGAGGGCGATCGAAGCGAAGCAATTCTTTCTCGTCGCTTGTTGATATCGTTGCCATATCAATCGGCTTCCTCTGCAAGTGTATGGTTCCTCGACATCCTCCTCTTGTTTCGTTCTTTCCTCTTCCCTTACAATTTCTTGGGATTTTGGTTAGCGCCTTCATTTGTTCTTGGGAGAACCTCGTCGTTTTCCCGTTCAACCATCCATGTCTCCCTCCTTCTGACCCAGGTGCGGTTTTCTTTTCAAGAAAAGTGGGGAATTTTCCATCAGCGCTAAGATTAATGTCCTTGTATGGCAGTACGAGGGCAGCAATTTTGTGAAGATTTGTTTTTTTTTTTCATATTGTTGGTTACTTTGAATACTATGAATCATGTAGTTGATGATGATGATCTTAGGGTTATTTACTATAGATTGATAAGCAAATTGGCAAAACTTTCAATCTTCTCTCTCCGTTCTTTACTCAGGAGAGTAACAGGGTTGTTGGTATCATAAATGGCACACTAATGCGATATCCTACTTTATCTTTCCAATCACTCAATCAAAACCTGTGTTCGTATATTTCTAATAAACAATAGCAGAGAGCGAGAAAAAAAAATCTCCATATGGCCATACAGTCAGCAAGTGAGGCAGCATGATTCTTGTTCGATTCTGCTCAAGTTTTTTTTTTTTATTATTTATTTTCTTATTTTGCCTTGATGATGTTGGGTCACTGCATCAGTATGTATAAGCTAGGAAGTAGTAGGTTCAAATGCGTTTTTTTTTTTTCCTTTTTTGTTGGACTAGCTTGCAGCCCCGATCCTTCGACTTAGGAGGTCTTCTAGTATTTCTATTTGCAAAATCGTCTATAATATTATCAGTTTCAAGATTTTTCAAAATGTCTTTCTCAATACATAAAATTGTCAATCCATTTAATTTTTCTTACGACATTGACGATCTCATATATATTTTCAATAATTTTAAATTTAAAAAACTCCTTTCAGCCGATGCTACCGTAACAGGCATAGTCAACAAGATTCTATAAGTAATTGCAACATTTGAATAACAATTTATACTTTGAACAAATTCAAGTATATTAATTGTAGACATTACTATATTTGGTAAAGTCATTTATAATATTTTTTTAATTTGGTAAATAAATCATCTAACTTAACATTTGATGAATTGTTATGAGTTAGAGTAGATTTTTGATTGACACAACATTTTCGCAATTCATCATCGTCCAAAGTTCTTAATATTTTTGAATTAAATAAAAAACTAAATATATTTTCAAAAGTTTTCATTTGCTGAAATCTACATTTTAAAGAAGCAATCGTCATGTCAACAACAACAACAAAATAATCAATTCTAAAGGACTTTGATAGTGAAACTTCATCGTCCTCTCTTTCATTAAATTATTTTTTCCTAAAAATATAATGCTTTGTTGTAAATATTGGCTCTGTGTTCATATATGATGTAAGACTTTTAGTAATAGTCAAACTTGCAACAAAATCATCATTCCTATACTTTTCAAAAAATAAGATTATACCTTCCAATTGTTTCATGGCAGCCCCAACTCCTTTACCACTTTGCAAATTGCAACCTAACAGGATAAAAGGAAAAGACAATATCAAAAGGTTCTGAAATATGAATTTGGGCCCAACTACCCAAGGCCCCAACTACATGCCTATAATACATAATACTAAAAAAAAAAATTTGGGCCGTCCCAAATTCTGGGCCAGGGCCATCGCCCAGTGTCGCCCTCCGGTCGGCCCTGCTAGCTTGTTGTTTTCCGTTAATTTGTATATGTTTATAGAATTATATGATGAAGTTTTGACATTAACACAAGTTTACTTGCAGCACAAAAGTGAGAATAAACTGATTGCTGTAGGAATTTGATGATAATCATAATAAACACACAGTCACTAAAGGAAGATGGATATAGGGTGGATGTATATTACAACATTTTTCCAACAATTTCCACCGAGGACAGAAGAAAAGAGGATTGTGGTGATAGTGAACAAGGGAGAAGTGATGATAGCAGAACCCATGGGGAGAAGAGAAAGGAATTTTTTGGCTTAATAAATTGGGCCATCCATCTTTCCTCTTTGAGACCATGTTTGACCAGATCCACCTGCTCAAAGAATGAGCCTGATCAAAATTTTAAATCATCCACCTGATCACTCATTCATACACTGAGTTATCAACCCAAATAAGTAGACCCTAGAAATCCCTCATTGTCTATAACATGCGACCACAACACTAGTTGCTTGGATGGCCATTATCCATTTTACTGAAAAAAGAAATTCGAAATGGTTGACCACCAACCAATTTGAAGATAAGCTGTAGGAACATGCAGGAAAAAGAATTGAGCTGAGTGCTACCCAGTAAGGTTTTTGTGAAATCAAAGTTTAGAGTATATGAGTGTATATTAATCTTAAAACAGTGAATGGAATGGTTGTTGAAAAAGCTGCTTGTTGATGTATAGGTAGGTTTAAAAGAGTGGAAATTTAAGGGTCTTGGACTCTTTGTTAAACAGGGGTTGTTTTCATTTTACGAATAGGAGAGAGGTTCGGCCCACGGTAAAAGTTAAACAAGCTATGAGATGTGTTTTCTGTAATTTGGGGACTATAAATTAGGTCTAAAAGGATACTTCTGAACTTAAACTGGTATTGACTAATCCAGTCCAGTAATTATTGTTTTCTAATCAACAATGAAATCACTTGGATGTTAAATCGTATCTGTTTTCTGAACATCCAGGGAACTTGATCATATTTACAGCATGTCAACAACAAGGCTTCAGCCCCCCTGCCACATGGCAAATTACAGAAAAAACTATGCATGTAGAATTCCCTTAAAACATTTATTGTCACAAAGGCGAACAGATTGCTCCATTTATATTTTAACACCATTTCATTTCTCAAGAGTGTATGGTGAGATCTCCTCAACCTTTCATAGGAAAGAAAAAAAAAGGGATCAGAACAGATTGTATATTTTCCAAGTTTACATTACTTCATGGTCTATGTTTTAAATGTCTTTTCCACACTGAAACCATTTTGTTCTCCAGGTTGCATATGGCACATATATTTCAAAATCAAGCTGGTCCTTCAACGAATATATTAAGCTGTCATGAGAATGATACTAAGGATGATAGGACGATTGCACTCATTCTCTCAGAAGAATATGCCAACTTAGACAATGAAATTGCTAGACGCCTTTCCAATTTGCCTTCGGTGCCGGTATGATGATGTTCCTTTCTTTCTTTGGGTACTTTGTGAATTAGTGGATGATTTATTGTGGTTATGAGAGTCCTTTTATGTATAAAAACATTATGGATGCAAATGAAATTTCATGTGAAGAATATTATCGAACATGCAGTGGTTCCTTTTTCAGTATTTGCTTTCCATGCCACATAAATTTATAGTTTCCTTCTTTAACTTTTTTCATTATATTTGGCCATCTTGTTTCTAAATTATGGTTGTTTTCTAAGCTAACAGAACACTCATTCAATTTTTGTTGTGTTTTAGGTCTGATGGTGCACACTTTTTTTTTTCTTTTGTAATATGAACAATCACATTGCTATTTAATAGTTTGCACTATTCACAACATAAATACAAACATATTAATATTTGATGGACTTTAGTCTTATTAGTCTCTATAACTTGCAACTGGATCTCACACATTTGTTCATATACTTCATGAAACATTTTAGACTTCTGTTTGATATTTTCCTCGTCTTGGTTTCACCTAGTTTCCCTAAGAAAGTAACTTGAAATTTCTAACAACTTAAATTCTGGCAGCATGTGCCACGAGTAAATACATTCTTCCCAAGCTTTAGTGATGCCAGTCTAGATCACCAACGGCTCCTTCAGAGGTTCTTTTCCTTTCCTGCAATTTTTAATTGGCTACAAACAGATGCTTATATTTCACATTTTTCTAATTTTCTCCAATTAAAGCCTCTTATTATAGCTCTACTTTAAAGTTTGTTTTCTTTTCCATGATATGCGCTACCCACTTTAAGTTATGAGAGAGGAGACATAATATAGGAAGAAAGAAAGAAGACAAGGAAAGAGGCAGCCTCATTTAGGGAGGTGGGAAAAAGAGAGAGGGATAGAAGAGGAAGAGAGAGAAAAGGACAATGGTTGTTGCTGCCTAGGTAGTAACAGAGAAGAGATGGATAGAGGAAGATATAAGGGACAGAAAGAAACTTTGGAATAGGGAGAGCGGAAGAGAGATAGGAGGGAAAGAAAGGAACTTTGCCCCTTAAATTAATATTACATATATTTAATTAAAATGTTGACTAGATGACGAAGTCAGCTTTCTCTTTGCTTTTGTTCAATTATTTTGATGGATAAACCTAATTGCAAATTTATATAAGTTCATATATGTGACCACACCCAAATATGTGTACCTAAGTTGCATCATATGAAAATAGTTCATCTATGAAATATTGAATTTTCCCTAGATTGTTTTGTTTGCTTCCTTTCTCTGAAATGAAATTTAGTTTTCTCTTTGCACAGTGCATCTCTTTATCTGTATAAATAGGGTTGTAAACAAGCCGAGCCGAGCCGAGCTTTGAGGTGTTCAAGCTTGTTTGATAAGGTAACCAAGTCGAGCCGAGCCGAGCCGAGCCGAGCTTAAAATGAACCAAGCTTTTGAAATGAGTGTTCAAGCTTGGCTTGGTTTATTTTTTATGAGCTTTTGAGCTTGGTTCATTTAGATGTTATCAAGCTCTCAATTCAAGCTTGGCTTGAGCTTGGTTCGAGCTTGGCTCGTTTAGATGTTATCAAACTCTCAATTCAAGCTTGTTTGTTTAATTAATCTTATGTATATTGAACGAACATAAACAAACTTTTACCAAGCTAACATCAAGCTTGTTCATGAACGCTTGGTTCATTTATAGCCCTATGTATAAACACATTTCTCTTTGTTTGTTCATATATATAGTTTGAATTGGAAGAATAGGTCATGCTAATAATGCTGTCTTACAAGAGTTCAGTTGGCACTAAAGTTGCATTCTGTTCCTGTTTTATTAGATTTGACACTGACAATTGTGTTCTGTGCTAGATTAAATGCTTATGGCCTATACGAAGTTAGGGTCTCAGGTGATGGCAATTGTCAGGTATCTAGTTGGTACATTTTTAAAGTGAATACATATGATCTAGGAAGACTCAATGGACCTACTGACATTCTCTACATATCGAAGTTTCGTGCACTCTCAGATCAGCTTTACAGGTCTTCAGAATATCACAAGCATGTTCGGAAAGAGATAGTGAAGCAGGTTTTACTAAGTTTATTCCATTTATATATTACTTGGTTCATTGTTTTATTATCGCTATTGACTGTTGTGGCATTTCTATAACTATTATTTGGATTGCTTAAATGGCCTTGTCTTGTAGTCCTGTTTAGTTACTCCATTAGAAGGTTATCCTAATTTCTTTAGATCTTAAAGGAACAAGAAAATCTTCATGATTTCTCACATTCTTTTTTCATTTTATAATGCAGCTTAAAGAATTCCCCCTTTATTATGAAGGATATGTACCCATGAAGTACAAGCGTTATTATAAGAAAATGGCCAAGTAGGTGATTTACACTAATTTACTTTTTCTTCAATGTTATATTGATTCAGAAGCTATGAAGTGCTGCTGGCTTAAAGCATCATGAAAAAAAATGAATAAGTCTAAAAGTTGCCGGCATCATGTTCTCACTATGCCTTGTGGTGTCTGCCTAGTGATGAGCTGCTTGTTTTCATTTAAAAATTAAAAAAATAAATAAATAAATAAATAAATGATCTATGTAGCTCTTTCTTGATAAGCTACTAGCTATAGGTCATTGACATATTGCTGTACTGTTATAATACAGATCTGGTGAATGGGGAGATCATGTTACCTTACAAGCTGCAGCCGATAAGGTATATTCATTTTGGTTCATTTAGATGTATACATCCTGCACCGATTTTACTATTTTCTGATACATTCTTATTCTGACTGATCTTGTTATGCTTTTATTATTAGCACCTGCCAGAATCTTGCAAGATGTTTATTGTTTGAAAAGTTAATTGCCACATTCTTCTATATGAGGAACCTTGATTTTGAGTCAGCAATGCAATGGAAATTCAAACCTTATCCTCTTTCTTGGAACGGTCATGGAATTTACCTGGTCTAATGATTATTTTTTTAAGTTTTAACTACTTTGGACTAATCAGGACCTGTTCTACATTATGTCATACTGGCAAATATCATGTTTTCTATCTTTTGTTTGTATGTACATTAGGTATTTTCTGTCTTTTATCAGAATCACTTCTCTTGAAGTGCACTTTTTTGCCCCTTTCATATGTACTAATAGAAATAAAAATAATCATCAAGAGATCATGGATGACTATATGAACTCAATGGCAGAAGGCAGTAATCTGCTTGTGCCGTTAGAATATCCATCCATGTTTTGTACTCTCTAGCTTTATTCCAAACAATTATGACCGTTCTAATGTTCCTTTTGTTGTGTGAGATAACTAGTTTTTTTTTTTTGCTGACTATTTTTCTTGCAGCAAAAATAATAATATAAAAATTTTGGTTATCAGTGATATCAATTGATGATTTCATGTTCTGTATAAAAATTGAAGGAAGTTTATTTTTGAAAAAGTGGATTTTATTCATCTATTATACTTCTGGGCATCATCTATCTACGTATTCCTTCTATTTTTCTGGGCATTATCTTCCTCGAGCTATTTCTTGCAATTTGGTGCAACTAAACGAGCTTGCTTTATTTCTTTAGGTATGTAAAGAAAGAAAGCTATTGCCACTTCTAGCAATCGTATTCAAAACATCTAACAATGATATGCAGAAGTAGTATGTTTATGCACACTTAAGATTGATGCTCTATAGTCGCTCTGGTGATTAGACCACCTAAATACTGTCCCTCTTTCGTGGTTGGCTGATCTGTTATTCTAGATGATTTCGAGAATAATTTGTTGTTGACCAAAATCTTTCCCAGAAGATCTAGATGCTTTTGATAACAATAATCTTGCTTATTTATGTGCAGTTTCAAGCAAAAATATGTCTTCTAACTTCATTCAGAGATATGTGTTTTGTTGAGATTGTGCCACAAAATCAGGCTCCTCAAAGAGGTAATTCTGCACAATCCCATTTCCAGTGTCCTAAAATAAGTTAAATTACACTCTGATCTAGCGCAGAACATTCCATCAATCCCATTATAATGTTTCTGGTTTTGCAGTATTATTTCCACTTATTTAACTAATTCCTTCAAGAATTAGAAAGTTGTGAAATTTTTGTTCTATTGCTAAGCAGGCAACACTGGTTGCTTTATCATGTAATTTTGCTCTACTGATCGAACTCGGTGTTGGATTAATAATAGTTCCTGAGTTAGTATGTTATTGAATGGTTATGCTAGTCCAAGTCAACTCTGATAGCCATGTTGATCAATGCGATGTTGATTGCCCTTGATTCTTCATAGCCAAAGTCAACTGATAGCCATGTTAGTTGCTGATCTAAACGCAATCCTGACAATATCATACTGAGTTGTTCAATGAGTATCCATGTTTATTTAGGACAGGTCTAATCTTACACTCTACCATCTGATCTGCCTTGTTATTCTCGTACCATAACGACTCCTACAGTGGTAAAACACTAAGAGGAATAAGTAAAGGGATCAAAGTTCGAATTTCATTAGGAACTAATATTTTGGAGGTCGGCTTCTAAGTGTGCATAAGTTGTACTTTGGATTACGACATGAATCGAGCTGAACATCACAAACACAGATGTACTAAAACATATGAGACTTGAATTTCAAGATAGGAATTAGGAAAGAGGTGAATCGATATGCTCTCTTTTTTTTTTTTTTGCAGATGGGTTCATTCTTTTTTTTGTTGCCATGACCTTTGCTTTTGTGCACCATGATTCTTATTATTGTTTGATTGATATTCCAGAGCTATGGCTGAGTTTCTGGTCCGAGGTGCACTATAATTCTATCTACCAACTACGAGGTCATCATCAATCAACCAACCTTTTTGAGATGATATTTTACATTGCTGCTTTCTACTGCAGCTAACATTTTCCATTAAATTGTTTCTGTAGATCTTCCTCTGCAACGCAGGCCTAAAAAGAAGCATTGGCTATTCTAAGTTCTCCCTGTGTACATTAAAGTTAGCTGGTTTTGATTTTTCATATAATGTGCCTTTTCAATTCGTTTAATGTTCATCTACAGATTTTTTTTTTTTTTATTTGTACGATGACACTGGTAATATCAATGGCATTCTTTATAATTATCCACATTTAATTTTGTATATCAGTTCTCAAAAGAGTCCTCTCTGTTGATTATATTGCTAATTTCATATGCATTATTGAATAATTGCATGCAAATAAAAACTTACAATTGTCGCTTTCCGAATGATGGTTTTGCTTGTCGTCTAGAAGGACAATTACTGAAATCAAAAAACCTTTCCCAATTCCAAAATCAAATCCCCTTGGCAATAGATGTTACGCCTCCGAATAGGTTTTCGCAAGACACGTAGCTTTCGGGAAAAAACAAAAAAACTTTTACACAACACCTCTCCTACAAATCTTCAACTTGGACGCATATTTTAAAGGCAACCCACAACCACGTCTTGTTGTGAGAGTTATCTCGAACATTTTCTACGCGTCCAAGTTGAGTCACAAGGATAAAATTTTCATAAAGACCAAATGGCCAAAAAAAACCCAAATAAAATCATTCATTTCATACCTAAGAAAAAAAAATGATTTATGCAACAATAATATAGTGAGTGATTAATGATAAAAAATTATTATATTTTACATAGCCGCTCTTTCATGAATCATTAAAATCTTACATTCACCTAGAAAAATCATTTATATTAACATAAACATCTTTCATAATGAGTATTATATCAAGAGCATGTTTAATATATCCAATCAATATAATTATTCATAATTAAATTTTATATACATAATAAAAATATAATTGGTCGACGTATAAAATAAATGTTAAATATGTAAATTTATTTTAATATTAATTTTTAGTTAGAATTCATTCATTTTAATCAGTCATTTTCTTAGTCATATTTCATATACCGAATCATCCATAGTCATTAGGATACATGCTAAAGTAATAAATTCTGATTAAAACTTCAAGTAGACAGTTAAATAGTTACTTAGGGTAAAATTGAGATTAACTTATAATTTCAAGGATCTCACATAGTATAGAAGCAGACATTCATTCTCCTACTATCATTATCGTTGTATCACATGTGGTATGAATCACATACTATGATATTTTTTTTCTTTATTAATAAAAAGTGCATATTTTTCTTAATTTTAACATCATGCTGATTTTGATCTATACATTCTCAATACCTAATCCTGAATTCAACTCATGAATTATAATCTAGCCTCTAGCAAGTTCATAAAATGGTGAGTACATTTACTCAAATCATTATCAATTCATAAATGATCTTATCTTGATACAACTATCAATATGACATTAACTTACAGGTATGTCTTTATTCATAACTTCATTAGATGTCTCATAAGTAATGATCTTCCATCTATTTATACCTAACAAATATATATGATTGTCCATGTGAGTGGATCAATCTCAACTATCCAACATGTTCACCGAGACTTTATCCAAATGTAACAAAGACATATACACTGAATAGATCAAGACATTTTATATACCTGATGGTCTTTATAATATGCTACATTCTACGAAGTCCCAAATACTTTACATGTCCTTGAAATGACACTTTACTTAATGACTTAGTAAAAGGATTTACAAGCATAACATGTGTATGGATATACTTAAGAACTATCTTTTTCTTGTCAACGATATCTTTTACAAAATTATATTTAATAGGTATGTGCTTACCCTTACTATGATATTTGGGATTATTAGAAAAAATTATAGTAGCTTGATTGTTACAGTACATTGTAACAGAATTTTCATTATCTTCAGCAATTTTTAAATGTTTCAAAAACCTTTTTGACTAGATAACTTTTTGCACAACTGTTAAACAAGACATATACTCAGTTTTCATTGTTAACAGCACTACATAAGCTTGTTTCTTACTGTTTCATGATATGACACCACTATTCAATAAGAAGAGATAGCCGGATGTGAATTTTCTATTATCAAAGTCTCCTACCCAATCTGTATCTGTGCATCTCTTCAGGTTCATCTTAGATCCTTGGAAATAGAGACAATAATTTGTTGTCTCTTTAAGATATCTGAATATCCTCTTCATCACTTTCTAGTGTCTCGATCCAGGGTTTGTCTGGAAACGGTTAACTAAACTAACAACATAACTGATATCAAGACATATACATAACATAGTGTACATTAAACTACCAATGTCATTGGTATATAATTTTTTTCTCTATATCGGCTATTTCCTCAAAAATCTTAGAATATATAATTTTGCTCATAATAGTACCTTTCACTATAGACATTTGTTCAATGTTGTAATCTGACATATTGAAATGTTGCATCTTAGTGATATAAGCTTCTTGAAATAAACTTAAAAATTTTTTGATCAATCTCTTATGATTTTTACTCCTAAGATACACTTAACTTCCCTCATACCTGTTATATCAAATTGTGATGAAAGTCACGATTTGACTTTTATCACAAACTTTATGTCACTTCTAGTTATTAGCATATCATCAACATATAAAGATAAGATGACAAACTTTCCTTTTTTCTTTTCTTAGATAAACACAATGATCCTCATTGATCATTTCGAAACTATAACACAAAATAACTTCATTAAATCTTATATTCTATTATCTTGACGTTTGCTTTAATCTATATATATATATATATATTGAAATTTACATATTTTATTCTCTTGACCTTCAGTAATATAATCTTCTGGTTGTGTCATATAGATTTTTTCATCAATATTAACATTAAGGAAAATTATTTTTATATCCATTTGATATAATTTCAAGTTAAAATGTGCTACTATAACTAAGATGACACGTATTGATACAAATATCATAATAAGAGAAATGTCTTTTCAAAATCAATTCTCTAGTTGGATATATCCTATTGCTACTAAACAAGTTTTGTATTGATTAATCGATCCATCTATTTTCCTCTTAATTTTGTAAATCTACTTATTTTTAAGAGCCTTTCGACCTGGAGGAAGATCGACTAATTCTAAACTTGATTCTTTTCATAGACTTCATTTCTTCATCCATTATAACTTCCCATTTTTTTTTAATTGAGCATCTCAAGGCTTTCTCAACTGTTCGAGGTTCCTCATCAACTAGGAGAATCATATTAATGTCTCGTTCTCAATATCAAACATTCTCTGAGAAATAATCTTATGAATATTTCATCATATGTCAAATTGTTGAAAAATCATCTCATTAATCGATAAATCACTTCCACTGAGTTGACTAAATTTAGGTATCTCTTGTGATACCTTATTTGTTGATAAAGTATCATCCTCCTCCTTTATTACAAATAGAGTAATAGTTTTATCAATGTTACCTCTCGTTGGGAACTTAATTCGAGAAAAATAGCATTTCTAGATTCTATTTCATAGATGATTTCATCTTATTGCTCACCAATGAAAACATAAGCCTTGGAAGTATCAAAATATCTTATAAAGATACATATTTTACCTCTAGACCATAATTTTTCATATTTATGAGTCTTATCATTAACATAAGCAGCTAACCCCAAGGTCTCAGATTACTTAAATATAGTTTTCTAACTGTCCAACATTTATATGAAGTAAATTGAACATTTTTAGAAGGCACTCGATTAAGGATACAGATTGCTGCTAATAATGCATCTTCCTAATAGAAAATTAGCAAATTAGCTTGAGTCATCATAGACTTAACTATATCTAAAAGAGTTTGATTTCTTTTTTAAGTAACCCCATTTTGTTGTGGAGTTCCTGGAATTGTTAATTATCTAATAATCCCTTTATCATTCATTACATATTATCTTAAATTGATCAGACAAATATTCACCCTCATAGTCAGTGTGTAAGATTTTAACCTTATGATCCAATTGATTCTCAACTTCATTTAAATAACGTTTGAAACAATCTAATGCTTCAAATTTATGAGAAATCAAATATACATTACTAAAACGTGTGAAGTCATTAATAAATATAATGAAATAGAAACCTCTATGTCAAGCTCTCACATTCATCAGACCACAAATATCCGAATGAAATAATTACAATGGATATTAAGCTTTAATAGGTTTACCAAATGTTTTTCTAGTTATTTTTCCAGTAAGATAATACTCATATGCAATATGATAATCTTAGTATGAGCACATAGTAGACCCTATTTAGCTAATCAATTCATTCATTCTTGTCTAATATTTTCTAATCTAGCATACCAAACTTGATCATCAATATCAGCATCACTAATAAGAGCAATATTTGGATAATAACTATTAATACCATAATTAATATCAGGTTCTATATCAAGAACCAAAAAATCATTCATTACATAATCATACCCTATTAACACAGAATTAATATAAAGTTCAGTACATCGACTATAAAAGTTTATACAATAACCTAAATTAAGAAGACTTGTAACAAAAATCAAATTCCGTCAAATCTTAGGAGCATAAATGACATTATATAGAAACAAGGTATGCCCACCACATAGGTTGAGTTTGAATGTACCAACTCTTTTGACTTCAATCTTTACATTGTTTCCCATATATATATCCACTTGTTGTCAATTGGTACTCAATGGTAGTCCACGAATGTAACTTGATCACGAGCTACATGGTTTGTTGCTCATGAATCTAAAATCTACAAAGGATAAAATTAACTAACAATACTGTACTAGCAAAAAAATCCTCATTGATCCTGTCCGAGAGTCGAGTCGACGGACGTTGGGGAGATGACGCTCACATTGACTAGATGTAGACTGAAGATGACGTAGGCCTTCGACGAACTAAGCCTGCAACTACAAGTCGTTAGTGCCGAGCCGAGGAGGGGTTCCCCGGCGATGACCCTCAAACGCTCAAGTTAGTCATCGGCGGCAAGTGAATGAAGAGGAGAAAAGAGCAGCAACGTAACTGTAGCTACAATGGTAGTGAACATACCTCCGTCGAAGTCTGGGGGTCCTTATATAGGGCTCCCGAGATGCGCGTGCATGCTTCCCAAGGCATGCATGCTTCTCAAAGTATATCTGGAAAAGATGTGTCAGAAAAGCGTGTCTGACGCCATACTTTACAGCCCGAGCATATCTCTACTGTGATAGTGGAAGATTTCATCGTACGATTCTATGTTTGACCATGCCGTCTGTCGGCGACACTGGTCCCTAGGAAGATATTCTCAACTGCTCCTTTTGTCCGTTACTGGGCCGAGCGGGAGAGTCGCTCGGCCAGTCCGTTGTCCGGGTGATATCGTGGTCGGGTCGAGCGTCCGCTCAGCTAATGGTCTACTGTCCGGCTCCGTCTTGTCGAGCGAGGGAGCCCTACCTGCTTAGTTAGGGCTACGCCCACCGTTTAACCGAGCGAGACGGTCGCTCGGCCATCGTCCTTCCATTGAGCTTTTTGAGCGTCAGAAGCTCGGTATTTGGCCGAGTTGTCAGAGTATCGGATCAGCTACTCTTCATGCCGACTGAGAAGGTGGTTTGCCCGATCGGACGAGTGCCCAGGACGTTGACCACTTTGATTCCCTCCACGTGGCAATGACCACCTACAAGGCAGGCCCCACCCTTACCATCGGATCACTCATGAATAGAAGATAAATATGGATTTACCTTTTTCGGCTTAGTACATTCTCAAGCAAAGTAGCTATTCTTGCCACAGTTATAGCAAGTTAATTTGCTTTTAGGCTTTTGTCCATGTTTCTTCCCCATGGACTTCTTTTTATTTGGGCCCAACAGCAACAGTTTTGATAGTTTCTTTTTTCCTTTCCCTTTTTCTTTTGGAACCATTTCCTCTTATTCTTGAATTCGGATGCATTAATAGAACCATCAGCTATAAAAGTTTATCTAAAAATCTTTGCGGATTCTACTCTCTCCCCTTTTAGTTCAACATGACGGAAGATATCAGTGAAAAACTTGATACTTTAACTGTGAGTCAGATTCTGTTTTATCGTCTCCAAGAATTAGGAAGAGAATAGATAACTGTCTGAACTTATTGTTCATAACTTGCTAATGACTAACAGCCTTTAGCTCCAGAATCATATTAATCATTTGCTTCAAATGTTAGGTCATGAATGCATGCAGACATTTTTTTTTATAGTCGTTAAACTTAATTGTCAACTGACGAAGCTTACTCAAGCTTATTCCACTATAGTTTTCTTTCAAGGCAACCCAAGCATCATAAGCCGATGGATATGGCTCATACTCATAGACCAGGTTATCTACCGTTGAACTAATCAATATATCCTTAGAATTATAGAGTCATTTTTCTTCCATGACTTATAAACATTAAGATCACGTTTATACTGTGTTGTTGAACCATCAGTAAGTTATTCCATAAACTAATTTATAACTTCTAAAATTTCTTAGTTCTCAAGAACATATTATATTTTGAGATGTCATATTTTATAATTATCCCTATATAGTTTCTCTCCCATATTAAGTTTAACTATAATGTTCTTTGTAACCATAATCTATCATAAATAAATATATTATTTAGCTATTTAATGTAATTCATAAATATATATAATTAATAAAATTGATGCTACTCTTGTTAACTCATGCATGGACCTAATATACCTTGTGCCCTAATATTAGGTATGATATACCTTTGCTATAAATTTCTACATGATGAACCATTTTAGATTCATGCATATCTTGTGCCTTAATATTTTTACTCCTGCCAACTCATTCTACCTGTAATGGATACAATCCATGGATTTAGACAAATTCATACCTACATGAAGTGACAAATTTATATTCATAACTTAGGTTCAAAGTGGACAATATCATATCATTGTACAAATCCATGTGATATTGTAGCATGCGATACCAGACAAGCTTTGTATCGATATGTGGAGTTCCTTTTGCAACTTGGCTTTAATGCTAATGGTTAGGACCAAAAGAATTCACATATCTGTATAATGATATAATATTGTCCACTTTGGATCTAAGTCCTTGTGGATTTATTTTTGAACTCTACCCAAAATGCCTCGTATTAATGGAGATGTCTTTCATCTTTTAAACGTATAATCTTTTCTATGTATTTTTAATATGGGAATTTAATTATATTTCCAATAATCATCCTCGTAAATGAAGAACCATCATTATTTTCATAGTCCGGATCTCTCTGGAAGCATTTGATCACTCTTGACCCGCTACGGGTCTCATTGTAAACATCTAGACATCGTTGACCTATTCTGGACCTCTCCGTAAATATTTGATCACTTTTGACCTGCTTTGAACTTCTCTTCAAGTATCCGATCACTCTTGACCTATTTTAAACCTCCTTGTATATATCCGATCACTCTTAACCTACTTCGAGCCTCCGTTCATTTATTTAGTCAATCTTGATTTGTTTCAGGTCTCCCTTTCGTTTAAACAAGATTACTATTTTACCGACATCTGATTTGGATCATCATTCTAATACCGATTTTATCATATGTTTCAAACACAAATGATTTTAGAGTTTTATATGCGATAGTTTTTGTAAAAAGATAATCATGTTGTTCGTGTTCTAAGTCCGAGGATCATTTTACATTTGAAAGTGACAAACCAAAAATTTAATAGGGTGGGAAAAACAATTTAATAGGAACTAAAATTTAATTAAATTTAAATGCATATCTTCTATGCAAGGTCGGATCTTAGACATTAAAGGATCCGGTGTAAAAAAAAAAAGTCTTTTAAATTTAGATAAAATAAAATCAAACTAATACTATATAAATAATTCATTAACAAAACATATAAATTAAAATTCATAATAATAAAAATATTATATTTCATCTTACTAATAATGAGTATTAGAAAAAAATAAGATCCACATGGAAATGGACCTGTACCGACCCCTCCTTGACCACTAGCCAGCTCTGCTTCTATGTTTTACCTTGATAGTACTTACAATATTTTATAATATCTTTAATATAATTTAATAACACCTTTAGATTATATATATTAAAAATATTTTAAAATGCATATACAATACTAATCCATATAGGGGTGTTTAATTGATGAATTTAATAACGAGGGAATGAAATAATAATAAAAGATAGTGTTTAGATTATGATTTGAGAATGATAATTTGAAAATGATTTATAGATTTATAGGAATCAACCAAATCATTTATATTTACATTTCCATTTCCATTTCACCTTATTATCAAATTCATACCCATAATCATTCTCATCATTTAACCAAACATCACTTAAGATGTATACACAAATAAATTAATATTATCTTATAGGATCATATAAACAAAAGATAATACAGTGCACCAAGTTTCTACCAATATGGATCTAAAAAAATCTATTATATCATGCTTTATAAAAATTGATTTCGAGACTCGAACCACTTCCAAATCCCATTCATTTTTCATGATCACATGCAAAGTAAAATTTGGTTTTAGACATTTTATAAATAAAAATGTCTAAAGTCTAGATTCAAATTTTGGCAATGAGAAATAACGATTAGATGGAGCAATAGATAAAAGAAACGTGCTATTAAAAGAGATTGATTGTCCTATAATCTCGATTTGCAACAAATTGATCTATAATCATTATATTAAATCTTAACTTCTGCCACACCTATATAATAATCATTCGTGTTTTCTTTTTTCTTTTTTTTTTTTAATTTTATTTCGAAGGTAGTCATCAATAAATTAAATGATTTTTGCTCATTAATATTTTAATCCAGATTAACTCAATCTTTATGAACGCAGCAGACACGGATCGGTTTTCCCTATCGGGTTTCGGGTATATTTAAACCCGATAATTGCGTTGCCAATTTCGTCATTTCGACTTACTCTCGGGGCTAATTTAGTAATTAGGGTGTTACGAGGCATTTATATGCGCTTCTCCGCCCTATCTCTTCTCTTCGATTCCAAGTTGCGGCGTCGGCGGCCTCCACTTCACTCAATCGCAGTCTAAATCGGCAAAGGCAACAATTCTTCATCTTTCCATTGTTAGAGCCACTGATTTTTTTTTTTATGCCTGTCTACACTCGTTTAAGATTTTCTGACTTATTGAGGTTTCTGGTTTTGATCGACTCTCTCAAAGTTGTAGAGAAAACTAACTTTCTGGGGAATGGGGATTTGGATTCCTTCTTATGTGGTTCTTGCCTAAAAAAATTGTTTTTTGGGGAGATCTATGCTCATTTTTGTCTTCGTATGTTATCCGTCACGCCACGTCTTTGGTCATAGGCTCTACATTTGTATAATTTTAATATTGGGCTTTGTTGATGACCATTTCATGGATTTGAAATGTTCTTATTCCAAACTATTTGCTTTCCTTTTTCTGTGGTTTCCATGCAAACAAGTGTCACCTGTGATTAACTCGCTCACGTGCTCAACCCATGCACAATAGAGAGTTATTTTATCATCTTCCACTGCTTTTTTTTAACTAATGGTCTTAGGCAGTAATTGTTTTTGAGAGGATTATTAATCTACGTAGGGATAATGATTAAATCTTGTGCCTTTCTAATTCGGTGATTGGGGGATTTGTTGAGCTAACAAAGCTTATTGCTCTGGTTATGTATAGTTCGTCTTTTGATCATCTGTGGCGTTGTAAATGGATTTACTTGTTTGTGGCCAAAATATTGGTTGCTAAGGTTTGTAAAACATAATCTTCAGTCTGAGAGGTCCAAGTCTTCTCTATTTCCCTGATGCTATTGTTTTCTTACCTAAGACCTTTAATATTTGCAGTGAAGAGTTTAATATACTCGTCAATGTTAAGATGCTCAATAGGAATGATTGTTTTTCTATGTTTTTTTTTTGAAATTTGATCAAACAGGAGTATGTGGTCGGGATTTGTTTCACCGTTCTTGCCACTAAGCTTTTGTTCTGAAAATTTTAGTTTTTTTACCAATAAGCATATCAACCAGATGTAACAATTTAAAGCATTTGCTCACAGAGAATATGCATACTTGACAAAGCACTACGTAAATATGAAGTAAGAAAATGTTTCCTTTCTGTGCAGATGGATGTAGAGAAGCTTAGGAGGATGGCCGGTGCCGTCCGCACCGGTGGAAAAGGAAGTGTACGGAGGTAAATACTTATTTTATTGCCTATTGGGAACAAATGTTCACTGTCTATTTGCCTATCATTGGTGTATATGATCATAATCTAATACTAGGGTTTTGCCTATCAGCAGTTTGTGTTAACAGCTTATGGAGGCTGTTTGAACATATTTTTTTTATCCTTATTATTCCTTACATCTTTTATCAGAAAGAAGAAGGCAGTTCACAAGGCGACAACAACAGATGATAAGAGGCTTCAAAGCACTTTGAAAAGAATAGGCGTAAATTCTATCCCTGCTATAGAAGAAGTCAACATTTTTAAGGATGATCATGTTATTCAATTTATTAATCCTAAAGGTAATTACATCACAAGAATAAAAAAGAAAAGCAACAGTAATCAGTTACTGATTTACATGCTGATTTCCCTTCTTCTACTCAGTACAAGCTTCAATTGCTGCAAATACATGGGTTGTCAGTGGATCTCCTCAGTCAAAGAGTAAGTGATCTGATTAATATCAAACATAGGAGCGATGAATGTCAATAGAAAGCCTGATTTATATTAATTATAGTTTGTGTTTTTTCTCTCAAATTTATCATTCTTAAGTAGACCACTCATTCAAAGTTTTCTTTGAACAGAACTTCAAGATCTGCTACCTGGAATCATTAACCAGCTTGGTACTTTTAACTCTTCTCTCTGTACTCCTTTTTGGTTGTTCAACATGTTCTAATTTCGCAATTGTTTGCTACCGCCATTTTTCTAGTCTGCAAAATTTGTTTAACTGATTTGTAGTGGTGTGTATCCCATGACTTTTTTGAATTGGTTTGGAACTGGTTGTGGTTTTATTCTATACTCCTAGCTTCAGGTTGTCTATGTTCCCTCTTTTGTTGTGAATTGTTAAATGTTATGGTATCATATTTTGCTTCTCTATTTACTGATAAATTCTTTGTTTGCTTTTGCTTATATGGGAATGGTGACAGTTACTGTAAATGATGCACCTTGTTTACATGGGAGTGGTGAAAAAAGTTATGAGGATTACTAAGTTGTTACTTTGAGTCCTCCTAGGTATAGTCATTACAAACTAACCGGAGTGGCATGTACAACCAAAAAAGGACCTAGTTTCCTCACTGATTCAGTTGTTTTATTGGATCAGAAGTGTTTAAAAATCATGAAAACCCAATCTACTCGATTGACTGATTCAATAAAAAAGGAAATGGGTTTGTCAGGGATTTCAACTTGTCAAAAATACCATTCTAAATAATGAAACTTGGGATGGATAAATGGGCTTTTTGCGTTTTAACCTAATCTACCAATTATTATGCAAAAGGCCTAGATTTCCCTCAAACCCTAGCTGACAACTAAAATGACACCATGCAGCCATACACACTTCCATGCTTGACCTCGTCTGCATGTCTCAGAAGTCGACAGCCTTGTACCAGCGATACAATGTTGGCTGGACACCAATGATAATGTTGGCTAGCCCCTCCTATGTGCTCAATCACCAATTCTTGATTCCAGCCTACCTAAGCTAGCTCCCTAACTGACAATGCTCGATGGAGACGCACCAAGCGTTTCACACCTACACTCTTTTGGTTGTTTCATCTGCTTGTCTTCCAGTGTTCCATTCCTACATCAGCAAGTCTAGCCATTCAACATGCTAACGCAAGTTATTGACCAACAATTAAGCAATGACCTTCTTAGTGTCCTTTAAAATTTATACTAGGTCAGGTGTTAGATTAAATTTTTATCATAATTATTTCTTTGGCCCTGGTAAATAGTTTTTTTTAAATATTGGTTTCTGTATAATTATGGGTTTTCATAACTAAAAATTTTAGGATAGTAGGAAGAAATATGGACCTGAACTAGCTAATGTAGGTTGGTTTGACCAAATAGTCTGTCCAGGTTGGTTCCTTCTGGATTTGCAATTCCACCAATTGATCTATCGGTTCAATTCCATTTTTAGTTTGGTTTTTTAACGATGCTCCTAGGGTTTGTATCTTGTCCTTTGAAGTGTGCACTAATATTTTGTTTCTGATATCCAGGCCCTGACAACCTAGAACACCTGAAGAGGCTTGCAGAGCACTTGCAAAAGCAGGCACCTGCTGCCAATCGAAAGCAGGATGAAAACGACGATGACGTCCCTGAGCTAGTGCCTGGGGAGACATTCGAAGCTGCTGCAACCGAAAATCAAGCTAAGTAGAGAAGTGATATTTCGAGATACTATTTCAGACATTTCATGCTCTTGTATCCCCATCCTGGATGATTCCAAATGGGAACCGAACGTTACCACTATGTTAAATCGACCACTGAAAGGCAAATGTTTTTATTCTTTCCTTTAATCAGAATGTTTTGAAGTAACGACTAGTAGTATATTTTGTGTTTTGAGTCTCAACTATATCTGAAATTGATGAATTGCCCGAGTGGCATTGTACCTTCTTTTTTCATCGTTTTCTTAATCTTTTTTCATCGTTTTCTTAAAAAAATCATTTTCTCAATGGTTAAACTCAAGGTCATTTTCTTATTAGTTACGATATTTTCTTTGTATATCAATGGAAGCTTTTAGTGCAATGGTAAAATTGTTTTGTGATTTTAAGTTTTGAATTGCAAAAATACTCTTTTATCCTCAAGATCTACTGGAGCTGTCCTTTATGTTTTGGTAAACAAATTTAAATCCTTATGCATCTGGTTCCTTTACAAAGAAAGTTTTCATGAACGGTTTATAAATAAATTTTTATTTATTAAATTATATAAAATTTTATTATAAATTTAATTTTTATTTAAATGCATACGAGTATAATAATTTGTAATTTTTTTTACAGTTTAAATTCTTTATATACGTTGAAAATTAAAGAAAAAATGGATTCAATATATTAGATAAGTATTTAATCTAATTAGTTGGAGCTTGATAACAAACTCTCATTAACAGCATCATAAGAAGCTACTTTCATTGATCTGACAGCAGATCTAAAGTCCATTATAATCTCGTTAAATCTGATAACAATTGTATAAATATTCACAAAAATAAACTGATTCGATGAGCCAACACTTTGTATTTCATGTTCAACAACAGCAAATCACAGTTGAAGATATTTTATTTCGAATTGGAATGCGATAAGATATAGGCCAATCGACTGAAACTAACCTGAAAAATAAGTCGAAACAAAAAATTCTCCAAAAGCCAATGCCATTGGGTAATACAACGGGGATCAAAATAAAACAGTTCAAATTTAGCCAAGCAACCACCAAGTAGATCAACCGAGGTGCCATTAGCATCACTCTCAGTAAAGCAGGCAAGGTGAGCATTAAATATGAAGAACAAAAACAACTCTTCAGGCTTCTCTTAGTTCCTCTACAGTCATGTGCTTTCCCATTGAGTTTTAATGGAATGGAGATACAATGGGAAGAAGATTGAATCCAAAATCACACAAGTCGAGCAACGCAGCTTTAGTATCTACGCCTCGGGGGACTCCTAGAACGGTGAGCTCCAGGCGATCTGTAGTGAGTAGCACAATAAAATAGATGAAAAAGGCAAGATCAAGTTTCAAAGAGATCAGTTGCACGATAGATGGAATCAGTAAACCACATTACAGAAATGAACATTTTATTTATAGGGCAAGTTTTGGAAGATCAATAAAAGTTAGATGCCTGAAAATGAGGTAGCAAAAACAAAAAATAAAAATAAAATCATATCTTCTTAGGAAATACCTTCTCCTCACGTTTCTACGCTTGACTGGACCTTTGCTGAAGGCCCAATCAACAAAAATTCTTTGAGTAAGGAGCTCAGTTCCATTAAGTGTTGCAATTGCAGTTTGTGCTTCCTCAAAGTTCTCGTATTCAATTAGAGCGTAACCCTACACAAGCAAGAAGTACACAAATTGTAATGCAAAAGGAGAAAAAAAAAGACGGATAATAAATAAGATAGTAACTTAGTCTAACCATGTTGAAGTGTTGCCACAAAAGTTTTAATAAATCTAATATCAAGAACCCAATTAATTTTGTATGCTTACCTACAGAGTCATTCTCAAGAAGTATATAAAACAGCTACTTTGTACTATAAATATATTTCTAGCAAATAATAGGGCTCTCCATTATTTGGTTCAGCTTGAAAAACCAAAACCAACCAAATTTAATTTTTGTTCCGGTTAGGTTTTTTATTAATTCCATTTGGTTTGATTTAGAGTGGTGAATTTGGTTCAGTTTCTTGCCCATTTTAAACACAAAAAGAAAATATTATTGGGAAGTTTTTCGTATTTAAATTTGTGAAAGAAAAATATATAGCATATTTTAAAAATTCAAACTATAAAGTAAATGATAATTTTTACTCAATTGATTTCTTCATTTCCATATGTGATGAATAACTTCAACTATATATCAATTGGTCTTCATTACCAATGTTTTTAATAATAATATATTCAAAGATTTAATTGCAAACATGATTTCACTATCCATTCCCATTTCCCATCACCCAACGACATCCATACTGTCACATCCTCGAGTATTGTTTGCAAGTATTCCTCAGCCGCCCACAAGAGCTTCTCTCGAGCCATCCCCAATAGCTTTATATCAAAGAGCCACTGCGAACCCAGGTACAGATGCTTGCCGCGAGAGCGCTGCCCAGAATCTCATCCCCAGCGTCTTCTTACTAGAGCCTCTATGTTCACTTTCTCCTATGGACAACAATCCCATTTGCTTCAGATGAAAGAAGCAATCTCTCGGCTCTTCTTCCCAAAACAAGAACAAGAACAACAATTCCACTAGGTGGGATAGGCTACCTGGATCATTCTACGCCATTGAGCTTTACTATATCATCATCATCCATACTTAAATAAATTTTATTTTATTATTGCCAATTAAGTTTTTTTTTGTCTTTCTTTTCCTCATTTGATATGTGTATTTGTCGTAGTTTCACATCGCCTCACCGGAATATTTACTGACAAGTAAATACATGTCCGTATCATCTTAAACGTGTCTCTCGGAGTTTTCTCTCAATAGATGCAATACCGACTTTATCACTAATGCTCTCATTTTTTATTTTGTTCATCCTTGTATGTCCATACATCCACTTACATCCTCATCTCTGCAACTCTCATCTTCTGCTCATGTGCTCGAGTCATAACTCAATATTCAGTAACATATAATATAGCAAATCTAACCACCTTTTTGTAGAACTTCCCTTTAAGTTTTAGAGGTATTTTACGATCACATAAAACATCCGATGCTCTCCTCCATTTCAATCATCCTATTTGTATTCTATGTAGAACTTCCCTTTAAGTTTTAGAGGTATTTTACGATCACATAAAACATCCGATGCTCTCCTCCATTTCAATCATCCTATTTGTATTCTATGTAAGACATCTCTCTCAATTTCTCCATGTTTTGTAAAAATGATCCTAAATACTTAAAGCTTTCAATTCAGACAACTCGTCATCTTCTATCTTAACAATTGTCTCATTACGTCTAATATTGTTAAACTTAAATTCCATATATTCTATCTTTACTCTACTAAGCCTAAAACCTTTTACCGTGTTTTCCACCAAAATTCTAGTTTAGCATTTACTCTTTCACATGTCTCATCTACCAAAACAATAACATCTACACACAACATGCACCACGGTACTGTGTTTTGAATGTGTCCAATGAGTTCGTCCATGATTAGTGTAAAAAGATAAAGACTTAAAGTCGATCCTTAATGTAATTATATCTTTATTGAAAATGCTTTAGTTAATCCATCTGAAGTCTTTACTCTAATCTTACATCCTCATACATACTTAATTAGCTCAATATATGCTACGTTAACACCTCTCATTTATAAAATTCTTCATATAATTTTTCTTAGTACTCTATCATAAACTTTTTCTAAGTCAATGAATTAGATCTTGCTTTTGCTCCAATACTTTTCAATTAGTTGTCTGAGAAGATGTATAACCTCTATTGTTGACCTTCTGGTAATGAACCCAAATTGATTTTCGGTTATCGTAGTCTCCTTCCTTAATCTTTTTTTTTATTATTACTCTTTCTCAAAGTTTTATGGTATGACTCATTAGTTCAATACCCCTATAGTTTACACAATTTTATACATATCCCTTGTTCTTATATAACGGAACTTTTTTCATTTTTAATATTATGTTAAATAATTTTATAAGTCATTCAATACCTTGTTTCCTAGCCATTTCCATACCTCTATCAGAATATCATTTGGTACGACTTTTCCATTTTGCATCTCATTTAAAGTTTGTTCTACTTTTGAAGTGTAAACTCTATAATAAAAATTTAAATTTCTATACTCATTTGTGCTTTTTTATTTCTCTATCATTTACTAGTATCCTATTGCATTCATCTTTAATTCATCTTGCTTGGATAAGATTTTTTATTTTTTTTCTCTCACTTTAGCAATTCTATGAATGTTTCTTTCCCCTTCTTTTGTATCTAATTTTCGATATAACCGTTCAAAAGTTTAATTCTATGCTTCATTTACTACTTTCTTAGCCTCTTTTTTTTTGCTATTGTATATTTTTTAAGTTTTCCTAAGTCTTACAAATATATAATTACTTATAGGTTGTTTGTTTCTTCTTCACTTTCTCCTGTACTTTCTTATTCCACCACCAAGATTCCTTGATGGTGCATGTCCCTTTGACTCACCGAGTACACTCTTGGCTACGATTTTCAACTTTGATACTATCTTATCCCATGTCTCCCAAAACTTCCTACTAAACCAAAATTTCCTGCTGTCTATACCTGAGATATGCTTTTGCGGAAAGAAAGACTTCTTCTCTTAGACAACTTCCCCTTCCAGTGGTAATTATCAAGTATAACTAACCAAAAATCAATGATTAACATTTTTTTGGTTCAATTTCTCTATTTACTCTTATCTATACACATCTAACTTTGTTGATTTGATTATTTTTAGATGTAACTTGCCCCTTTATTGAGATGTATTTCCATAGTTAACTATATTGACATTCCAATTTCCTAGTCACCCATGATTATGCTTGTTGTTATGGACTAACTTCTATTGTTGTTTGTTTAGTGTATTCATTCAAATATTTTTCTTGTGCAATCAACAAAAAAATTCATTGTGATAGATAGAGATGGTCAAAGGAATGTGAAATCGACTTAACCGTAACAAGAATGTGCAGGAGATATCCATGATAATAGTTCTTTAACAATGAATTGCTCTTATGACGATGAAAACTTAGATTTACAGGAAGAACATAGAGAGAATAGATAATGGATGATTGCATCAGTGGTATGTGATTACATCAAAGAATTTAAAAGGTACTCATCCTCTTGTCAGCTGTAATTTTTTTATTATTTATCTATGGAAATCACACATTCTATTTGAGAATGAAACTAGCACAAGGGAACCTTATTAAACTAGAAAGGTTTCAAAAAATATATTTGAATATAAAAAAATAGAAGTATAATCAGTAAATGCAACATAAGCTATGCCATTCAGGTTTCACTCCAACTGATTGGTTTGAATGCCTTCATCTGTTAGCCTTTCAAATTGTTCTCTAAAATATCTATAACAAGGTAGAATGAGACTACTAAGCAAAATCCTAATCAAGACATATATTGCCTATCCCTTCAGCCCAAATACATCTTAATAAATCAACAGATTTAAGATGAATATTATAATATAACAACAACAACTAAGCCTATATCCCACTAAGCCAGATCAACTATATGGTCATCCTCTTACGCCATTAGATTCGATACCCTATTATATCCTCATCTATATAGAAATAAATTGTCCTTTGCTAACCAAGTCTTCTTTAAGATGAATATGATAATATCAAGAAAATTCCCCCAATTAGTAAAATATTATGTCTGCATGAATACTATAATTCACAATAATTTGTGCAACAAGATGGGCAATCATTCAGCAATATATTCTTACTAGTGGTCTGAAAGCATAGACATCTTTGCAAAACAACAACCTAAAAACTTTTCTGGGGACAAAAGGAATGCTTAAAGATGATGGTTTTACCAAGTTTATAGATATGATTGTATTTACCTTCACGAAACCAGTGCGGCGGTCAAGATTTAAATGCAAATTTTTAACTTGGCCAAATTCACGAAAGGCATTATGAAGATCATCTTCCTGTGCTTCTTCATGAACTCCAGATACTAACAACATCCATCCCTCAATAGCTGTAACAGAAAATTTGCACTCTTCTTAAGCAGATGCAGATGCAGATGGCATGATCGAGCAAGATTTCTTCATCACAAAAAATAGAAAGAAAGAAAGAAAAAACAGACAGGAAAATAACCTTCTAGAACTTGCAAAATGTACAAGAATAGAAACCTAAACACGATGAAAGAAAAAAATATCCTACAATGAAGATTTGTTTCATACTGCAATAATAGAGTTCTAAACACAATGAAGATTTGTTTCGTAGTTCATGCTCCAGAAGCAACTTACACCATATGTACCTCCACTATGTTACCTATTGTTAATAAGTCACCAGCACAGATTTGAAATCAGTGTTGCTTGCCAAACATTAAATTCCCCAACATTAAAAAGAAAAAGAAAGCCTGTAGAATATGCTACACAGAAAACCAGCATTGAGTGTTTAACTTGATTTGAAGTTTTACACTTAAAACAGGTCAGGAAATACAAATACAAATCTACAAAAGATAGATGAATAACTTATTTAGTGGATTTTTTTTAAAAAAATCATAGTTGTAAAGAAAGGAATTGTCATCGTTTTTTTCACAAATCATAAAGCCTTCACACTGCGATAAAGTTTGTCGCCCAGGTGAATATTCTTCCCACCTGCACCGTAAATAAGAAGTCAAACATCCGAGTTGATATTTTGTGCATATAACGGACACCATAACTAATATATACACGTAGCATGATGAGAAAAAGGTACCAAAAATTTTGGTTTATATCACCAAATGCAATAGAGTAAACAGGATAGGATTCACATGGATAGGTAGGACTGCCATTGTTGGAACAAGACTATACCAACTACAGGTATCCATGCTTTTGACTTATATTATGTTCTTAGGTTGACAGTCACAACAGCCCTAAATTCTGCTTGGAGAACTTGAATGAGGCATTGCAAAGCCACGACAACCAATTCAAATGATACAGTGTTTACATAAAAGTTTATATAGAAAATCAGATGCAGGACATCATATCAATAAGTAAAATCCCACTGATCGATAACTTGGAGCTAAAAGGAACAGACTGAATCTCGTAGAGGATCATAAACAACAGCATCCTACATAGTTGCACATTTTCCTGCTTATCTCGTTTCTCTAAAATTTGGTTTTTTCTTAAAGAGAATAAGAAACCCACGAACATTGTCAGGATATGATAACATAGATAACATAAGACGAATATGAAAATTGGAGTATCATCCTCACCAAGAACCCAACAAAATCGAAGACGCGATGATAAAAAAAAAAGGAAGCATCGTGTTAGGAGTAGGGTTTCGCCGGCTTACATCGCTGAGGCCCGGGACCTCCATCCGAGTCGAGGGAATCGAACCCCCTGGCAGACAGGTGGCTGCCGCGACCAGGGCCTGCCTCCTCGCGGAAGCCCCGGCCTTTGGTCTTCCTGGGTACTAATCCAGAGGAGCCACCGCCCGCGATGGTGGATCGAAGCTTAGCCGCAGGAGCAGGAGAAGGGTCGGCGTCAGCGGCGCCAACCTCCTCGTCCATGAGATCGTCCTCATCAGGCTCGAAATCCACCACCTCAACGTCGCCTACGGCAGCCGCCATGGTCTTATAGACGATCCACTGAATTATCCTCCTTTTCCATTACGAGTCACTTCTTATAGACGATCCAAATACAAATAGAGGAGAGAAAATCGACAAGGATTTCCAGTCTTTTTTTATATATAATTCAGATGTTTCGACTTCGCTTTTCTCTTAATTCACTTATAAAATAAAATAAAATTGATCCACTTATTTATTTTCCTAAATATTTTATTAAGACATTCGTGATTGAATTTAAATTTTAATTATCTTATTTATTCTCTTAAATGTATTTTTTTTAATTAATTTAAATATCTAATTATTTGAATGAATTTTTCTTAAAGATAAGAAGACATAATCCCACGTCCTCCTTTTTATCATCTGCGTCCTGCTATTGATAATTTATGTATCTAATTTTTATCATCTGAATAATTCTGGAGATTATAAATTTAATACTATAAAAAAAAATTTATCGACTATTAAAATAAATAAAAAAATTAGATAGTATAAATAATTTAAAATCATCACGTATAATGTATCGAAGATTCACACTCTCCTTTCATTATCTAAGAAATCTATTTCACCACTCACCACACATCATAGTTTTGGGAAAAAAACTATTTATTATATTTTATTAAATTTTTATCTGATATTAGAACTTATAATTCAATTAATCCTAGATAAATGGTTTATTTTATATTTTGGCCATCAAATAAATTTAGAAAGCACAACTCCAATAGAAATTCAAAACTCCAACTAACTATTTTCATACAGTTGTAAAAAAACAAAAAAAAAACATTGTTCAAGTGAAGATGTATATTTCTAATGAAAAGATGAAATTATTTATTATAAAAAATTAAAATATAAATATCATTAAATTAAAGACTTTCTCTATTTCAGCTATTATGCAGTATAGTTGTAATAGTGAATACAAGTCCGGTTATATTAAATAAATTAATTAAATCCACTGTATTTAAAAATTTAATTTAATTTATTCAGAAATTTATTTATTTTTAATTAATTAATTTGGTTCAGGCAGTTTTAAAAATTTTTATTCAATTAAATTGAATACACTTAGGAGCAATGTTTGGTTCAGGTAATTTGGTTCTTTCCTAGAAATAGGAATCGGAATGAGAATCATTGTATTGTGGAATGGTAATGGGTATGAGCATGGATATCACTCTTAAAAGTAATGTTTGGTTACTTGCATATTTTCTATCGGAATAAATCAAAATTTCCTTTTTACCCTTAAAGGAAAATAAGAGAAAAAATTAAATGTGAGAGAAAAATATGATAAAAGAGAATGATGAGAGAGAAAGTGTGATGAGAAAGAATGAAGAGAGAGAAAGTGTGATGAGAGAAAATGAGAAAAGAGAGTGTGATAGGAGATAGCATGATGAGAAAAGATGAGAAAAAAAATATGATTTGAGAGAAAATATGATGAGAGAGGATGAAGAGAGATAAAATGTAATGGAAAAAGAGGAGAGAGAGTGTGATGAGAGAGAAAGTATGGTGAAAGAGAAAGTGTGATGAAAAAAAAAGAACAGTGAGTGTGATGGGAGAGATTGAGGAGAAAGAAAATATGATGAGGGAGAAAGTATGATGAAAGAGAAAGTGTGTTGAGGAAAAAAAAAAGGAGGAAGTGTGACCAGAGAGATTGAGGAGAGAGAAAGTGTGATGAGAAAAAAAAGAAAAAAGAGAATGTGATGGGAGAAATTGAGGAGAGAGAAAGTATGATGAGAAAAAAAAAAGGAAGAGAGTGTGATGGAAGATATTGAGGAGAGAGAAAGTATGATGAGAGAGAAAGTGCAATGAGAAAAAAAAAAGAGGAAAGAGAGTGTGATAGGAGATATTAAGGAGAGAGAAAGTGTATGATAAAATGATGAGAGAGAAAATATGATGAGAGAGAACCAGGAGAGAGAAGTGATATGAAAGAAAATATATATATATATATTGATATTTGATATTAAGGGAGAAAATTTTAGTTTTAGGTCAAGGGTATTTTTGGAATAAGAAAATATTTTGATTTATGGAAATAGGGTAATGACTCATTGAATGGGAGGTACATGGGAATGAGTCATTACCCAATTTTAAGGATTCATTCCCTTATTTGTATTCCTATTCCTATAATTCAAACATTAACAATGGCAATCAATGATTCTCATTCTCATTCCCCACTCCTATTCCCCTAAATCAAACGCCCCCTAAATTTTTTAAAAAAATTAGTCATAAAAATATTAATATTTTAAGGAAAAAATAATACTATGGCTTAGATAAGGTGTTTAACGAACCATAAAGTAAAATTTCAAAGGCAACATAAAGTGACCCTAAATAATACTATGGCTAAATTGTAATTGTCTTCCCAGAATAAAGAAAATAAGGGAGCTTTTCGTGATAACCTTTTATTTTAATTTTTTAGAATATTTGATGTGATAAAAATGATGATCAATAAATTTTTTAAAAAAATTAGTCATAAAAATATTAATATTTTAAGGAAAAAATATATTTAGGAAGCATCTAATTTAAAAATAAATGAATCTTATTTTTACACTAAAATTCATCACTAACAAAAAAAAATCTTAACAATCCCTTTAGAATGGTTTCATATATGTCCTAGCATAGCTGTCTATGGGGATGTTAAACATTTAGCAAGTTATTTTCGCACCTGTTAAAAATCATAAAATCTATTATAATAAATATTCATGTAGGTATCAACGGGAGCAAATTGATCTATTTCTGAACTTAATACTAAAAGGTCATCAAGGAAGGCCAATCAAATAAAAGAAGCTTGAATTGACAAATTGATAGAGCTGGAACAAAAATGGAGAAACTAGAGATAAATTTTAAGTTCAAATTAACAATAGAAAAAATATATATCCATTTTCTATAAAATTTTACTAAAATAGAATATATATAGAAATTCATCGTAAAATCATGAATGTAATAATTGAAATAAAAAAGCCTTATAATATTATACAATTTATCATTATTCATTAAAATGAGCAAGCTAAGTACACAATACTAATACTAATTAGTAATTACAAATGTTATAAGAGACATAAATGCACGTAATTAGTATTGTTAAGCCCCTTGGCTAACCAATTCAGTAGCATAAACCTGCCCATACTCTCCCTTCTTAACCTCCTCGTCCTCAAAGTGATCAGCTCTTACGTTCAAGGTCAGCGTGAGGCAAACAAGCCACAAGATGGCCGCATCAAGGGCGAGAAAAGCTGCGCCACCAAACATGCCGGTCTTTGCCGTGGGACACTGAGTCGTGAGATCGTAGTGAACGTTGCGCGATCGGTATAGGCCTTCAGTAATGACAGTCCATATCAAGAACGCAAATGCTAGAGTTGACACAATCCTGAAACAAGACGATAACAAGTTTATGAATACAGAATTGATGCCTACACAGTAAGAAAGAGGAGTGAACTCACTCAGCGATCACAAAGAATACGAATAAGGTGGAGTAGCCAAACAGGACATTGTTTGAAACAGCCTTACCTTTGTAGTTAAAGAACACAGCGACGTGCCCTCCGATGATCGTAAAAACTAGAGCAACGACTGACAAAGACCCGACAAGCACTGTCGGATCGCTTGGGAATTTGCATATCACAACGCCCTTTCCTTGAATTGGAGTTCCAAATGCAGGCTGTAAAATGAATACGCGAAATGAGATGCTAAACCTTAATATTAAAGAATCTAATTCCAAGAGATAGCAGAGGGAACCTTTTTGTTCTCTGCAACAATAGCCAATATGAAGGACAAGAAGCCTAGAATAATCACAAAGGACCCGATCTTTCCACCTTGCTCCAAGGCCATTGCTGTTCGCGAGGTAATGGATCAAATCTCGGCTTCAACACTGAGATATTCAAAAGGAAATATGAAGCTGCAGAATGTAAATTTTAGAGAAAATGAGAAAGAAGAATGACTAATAGGGTTTAAATTAAACTTGCTGAGAATTCTTAGAATTTGTGGCCTGTATATCCTTTGTGAATGCGTGTTGCATATATATCGTTGGAGGAGATCCATAATAAGTGCACAATAAATAGGAGACGAGCTGGATTTTGATAATACGTTTGATTTATTAGTTTGAGCGATTCTGACGCCAACCAAACTGTAGGAATGAGTTTAAAATTCGGATATTATATTTTTACATCATAAGAGCATCTATAATAACACTAAATATTTCTCTCAAATATTTATGATCCCCACATCCACTTCATCACTCAAATATCTTACTCCTCAAATATCCCAAATCTCACAATCAAATATCCCCTCAACCAAATATTTATGGGTCCCACCTATCAAATATCTTACTCTCAAATATCTCAAATTATATAATAAAATATCTCAAAAAAGATAATCATTTCCCCTTGTGAGACCCACTTGCATGCCACCTAGAATGAAATCACCGGGCATAAAGTTATGCCCGGTGATTTCTATTCACCTCTCTCAAATATCCCCCACAATGGGGGATATTTGAGAGGGGGGATATTTGGAGAAATATCTCCTTCAAATATCCCCCATTGGAGATGCCCTAACTGTATATAGTGAAAAATAAAATTTATATTGTATGATTAAATAATTAAATCAAAGTGTTTGTATGAATTTTTTAAATAAATATAACTATAATCTTTAATTAAAATATGCATTATAATCTAACCATTTAACTTAGATCCTAAAAGCATAACAAATATAAACTATCAAATGATCAAAACATCTAATATCAATTTAATCATTTTATTTAAACATGCCTAACTATCTAAAACAAGTATACTAGATCATTTTTCATAATCTAAGTAAAACTATTAACATATGTATCATTTAATTTTACGTATGAATCAAAACATATATTAAGAATTATATCTCCTAAACAACCTTTGTTTGGGGATGACTCCTACTATTTTAGTATTAGTGAAATAACCCTCGTTGTTTGTTTCAAACTCGTGCTTTCTTAGTCTAATCTGGTCCACGATCGGAGTCCCTTTTCAAACACTTGATCGCACTAGAGATCAAGTGTCACACACAGAAGATCATATTATCAGTTCCTTATAAATTATAAATAGTAGTTCACGACTAAGATGGATAGAAACAAACCATTATAATAGTCGTAGTGTAATTTGGTATTAGTTTATCTTGACTATAAAATTATACTAGTACACTCTGAGTGTATTGAGCAGGACCATTTAAGATAGTTTCTTTTTATACTGACTGCATAAAAGAACAAGACCTTTATTATTATGGAAGTGTGTGCTCTTAATCCTGATATAATAACAAGCGCATATATTTAGTATTTATTTCTTTAATTTATCAGTGGGTGAGATTTAGTTCGATAAATCAATAGGCCCGATAAGTTGGGAAATAATATTATTTATAGTGTGTGTTATTGATTATAGAAGGAAACTGTGTCCTACAATCTAGGTTGATAATGCCCCCAAGAGGAGCTCATAAGGATTGTCATGTAAACCCTGCAGGTGGACTTACTCCGACATGATAATAAGGTTAAGTGGTATTTTTTTTTGGAGTTAGATATTAATTAAGTGAGTTGTCAGTAACTCATTTAATTAGTGGACATTCGATATCTTAAACATAGGGAGAATAACACACTCATGATAAGAAGGAGTCCATATAGTAATATGGGATTGGTGCGGTAGTTCAATAATAACTCTTTAGTGGTATAAGTTATTATTGATGAACTCAAGTTGGGTGTTCGGGGTGAACACAGGAAGCTCAAGTTCATCGGGAGACCAAAACTAATTCCTCCTCTCGGTCCTTGTCGTAACCTCTTATTTATAAAGTCTTATACCACCTAAACTCAACTTCTTACCCACCTTAAGGTGGTCGGCCAAGCCTAGCTTGGAGCCCAAGCTAGGGTCGACCAAACCAAGGAGAGATGGGTTTAAGTGGTGGTCGGCCCTAGCTTGGAGCCCAAGTAGGTGGTCGGCCACAATAAAAATAAAAGGGATTTTAATTTTAAAATCTTTCCTTATGTGGAAGCCATGATTTAAAAGAGAGTTTTAAAATTAAATTTTTCCTTTTATAGTTTCTACAAAGGATTAAGAGAAAGGTTTGATATCTTTCCTTATTTGTAGTTAAAAGGAAGATTTTAATTTTAGAGAAAACTTTCCTTTTTGTAATCATCCACATGTTTTAATAGAAAGATTTTAATTTATAAAAGTTTCCTTTTATAACCAACCATGAAGGGAATTTTTAAAATAAAAATTTTTATTTTAAAAATTTCTGGAAATAAATTAGGAAGTTTTAATTTTGTGTTTAAAACTTTTCTTATTTGGAGGACTTGTAGGGGTCGACCACAAGATGGATTAAGAGGAAATTTTAATTAAATTTTTCTTATTAGTCATTGGTAAGGAAGATAAGGAAGTTTGAATTATGTCTAAAACTTTCCTTATTTGCCAAGACCAAGGAATATAAAAGAGATGGTAGAGGTGCCTCACCTCACAACACATATCTATTATTCCTCTCATCTCTTTCTTGGTGGTGACCGACTGATAAGCTATGAATTGACACATTAATTTTGGACTAATATTTGGTGTTCTTTATATATTTGCACATGTTTAAGTCCAATTTTGATCATGTTTCCCCAAACAAGGTTTTTATGAGCTTTATGATATTTTTCCATCTTATGCATGATTTATTTCTCATTATGTGAATTTGGTCTTGTAGGGCACTAATGGGTTCATGATTCAAGTGGAGGCATGGTTCACTTAACCAAATGAAGCCCAAAACCCTAACTGACCCCTAATTGAGCTTGGATTCGAGTCAAACCTCAGCTGGATATGAACTTAGGGGTTAATGAGCCAAAACCCTAGGTATTTAAAGGATATTTTGGCACGGTGAACAGTGAGCTCGCGCTACTGTTCATCGTGCCAGTTTCTTGACGGCGCGGTCGCAGCTCCTCCCTTCATCCAGATCCGAGATTCAGCTTGTCCTCATCGGCGTGGAGTTCCTCAGCCTCCGGCGATCAGATTCCGACCATCGGGCGTCGCCGGTGAGTTGATTTTTCAGCCGCAACACTGTAGCAGAGATTCGCGATTTTTCATCCCTCGTCGGCGGTGGTCCTCCGATTTGGGTTCCGTTCATCCACAGAGTCAAAGGCGGTGTTCCTCCGGAGACTCTGGTCCAATCCCGACACCAAACCATCAACCATAGCTTCCATTCTAGTCTCGCGATTCCTTTTCCAGGCGGCGCTGCAGAGTTTCAGCTCGTTTACGATTTCTGTGAGCACTTGAGGAAACCTGAGCTTAGCCAGTAGCTGGGAGACTCCATACTGATCTCTGTCGGAGTGTTCTCTGCAGGTTCTTTGTGTGACGGCCAAGAGAAGACAACTTGATTCGAGTTTTGGGTGTAGGGATGTTAGATTTTCGTTGCAGTTTGTTTCTAGCTTAGGCTTTCTTATTCTTGCAGATTTGTTTCTGAATCTGATAGTTTATAGTTTGGATTTAGTTGTAGTTTCATTTTCTACATGAATTTGATATGCTAGTTCTGTTTTTGTGTGCTGTTTTGTTCTGTTTGTGCAGAAATATTTTCTGCGATTCTGTTTTCTAAGTTGTGGCTAACCAGATTTAGTTTCTAGTTGATTGTTGGTGGCTTAAGATTAGTTACTAGTTATTAAGATGAATCCAGAATTTATAGTTCAATAGTTGCAATGGGTAGAGTTTCATTTAGTTCAAATTTATTTCTGCAGTTTTGCATTTTTGCAGTTTTATAGATCAGTGAAGGAATAGTTTGAAGTTTAGTTTCTTTTGGTTTTTAGACTTATTTCTGCAGTAGGGTACTTTAAGTTCTTGAATTCATTTCTAGTTTTATGATTTTATTTTGAATTCCAAATCCCCATTTTATATCTAGAAAACCCAAAAAGTATGTTCTTAATCCAAAAGAAGCACGTTCTAGCATAATCCTTGGAAATTCGACTCGGGCTTTATACTAAAACGTTTGCTTTGTGTAGTTGCGGGTTTTCGATCTGAACATTAATTTAGGAGTTAATTTGTGACATCTATTTAGAGAGCTTACCAAATTTTGGCTCCGTTGCCGGGGAACTTTTAAACTTTGCTAGAATTGTTTGTTTGTTTTGGATTGTGAATAATTTTCTCAGCTTTAGTTTGCTGATTTTTCTGATTTTATTGAATATCTACTGAATTTTGATTGTTTATTGGCTTGCATGACTAGGTCTTCCTTTGCAACATTGCTTGAACTAGACCCGGAGATTGAAAGAACCTTTTGGGCTTTAAGGAGACAAGCTAGGTCAGCAGCAACTTGTGAGAGTAGAATTTCAGAGATGGATAATCAGATAACAGAAGGAGATCGAACTATGAAAGAGCTTGCAGCACCAGATGTGGCTTATAAGTACTCATGCATCACTTATCCAGATTTGGCAGGAGATTTTGAACTCAGATAAGGACTTATTCATCTGCTTCCCAAATTTCAAGGCTTATCAGGAGAGGATCCCAACCGTCATCTACATGAATTCCATGTGGTTTGTTCCACCATGAAGCCACAAGGGATTTCAGAAGAAGACATTAAGTTGAGGGCTTTTCCATTCTCTTTGACGGGAGCAGCTAAAGACTGGTTATATTGCCTTCCAGCTGGATACATTACAAGTTGGATTGATATGAAGAGAGCATTTTTGGAGAAATTTTTCCCAGCTTCTAGGACTGCAACAATTAGGAAGAGCATTTGTGGTATTCAACAAGTAGTGGGAGAGACTCTTTATGATTATTGGGAGAGATTCAAGAAGCTGTGTTCGAGTTGTCCACAACATCAAATTAGTGACCAGCTCCTTGTTCAATATTTTTATGAGGGTTTACTTCCTATGGATAGGAGCATGATAGATGCAGCAGCTGGAGGAGCTTTGGTGAATAAGACTCCAAATCAAGCAAGAGAGTTAATTTCAAATATGGCAGAAAATTCACAGCAATTTGGGAGTAGAGCTCTTGGGACTAGAGTGGTTAATGAAACTCATTTGGTTTCGAATGAGCAACAAGAAATTAGAAACAATTTGCAAGAATTGACCTCTCTAGTGAAGCAAATGGCGTTGCAAAATTCGAGTCATGTTTCAAATTTTCCTTTACCAATGATGAAGTTGTGTGGAATTTGTTCAAGCCAAGATCATTCTTCGGATCATTGCCCAAATCTACATCAAGATGAATCGGTTGCAGCCATTTCAAGACCTCAATTTCAGCAACACAAGTATGATCCCAACTCTTCAACTTATAATCCGAGATGGAGGGATCATCCTAATTTGAGGTATGGGAACACATTTTATCAGCAGCCAACACAAAATCAGATTGGTCAGCCATCATTTCAACATCAGCAGAATCAACATTATTTCCAGAACCATCCAGCAGTTCATTCTCAGCAAAATCAGCACTTCCAGCAGCCACAATTTCAGCAAAACTTCAACTAAAATCAGCAATTTCAACCATTTCAGAATTTTCAGCATTTGAATGTTGCATTTCAACCACAATTTCAGAATGCACAGAACCAGCAAAACCATTATCAGCAAATTCAGCAACCTGTGCAGAATTTCCAGCAACCAAGCAGTTCGAATCAGCATCAATTTCAGCTTGCACTTCCATCTTCTACAAGTCCTAGATCAATGCAACCTCAGCAGAATTCTAGTAGCTCAAAAATTGAGGATTTGATGCAGCAAGTGCTTCAACAACAACAACAAATGATGCAACAGCAGCAACACCAGCAAAGAACTGATACAACGCTGCAAAACATTGAAAGACAGATTGGGCAACTTGCTAGCAACATCAATCAAATGCAGAACCAAGGATCTGGGCAGTTACCTTCACAACCGACTCCGAATCCTAAGGGAAATGTGAGTGCATTAACTCTTCGAAGTGGTAAAACAATTTCAGACCCAAATTCAAAATTTTCAGCTAGATCACAGCAAGGCATATCCAGGACAGCTTCAGATTTGACTCAACAGAAATTTCAGAATTTTCCAGCAAATTCAGAGCAGCCAGATTCTGCACAGAATGGGATTACTGGATTTGATCAGCAACATTTCAATCAACCAGAAGTTTCAGATTCTGATCAAACTGATGGAGCAGATTTCGGCTTAGAATTAACTCCACCAGCAGCTTCAAATTCAGCACAGAATCTGGAAAATTCTGCACAGAATCAGGATAGAACTTTTAACCAGCAAGGAGCTGAGCATTCCACTCCATTACCTTTCCCTCAAAGAAGTGTACAACCAAGAAAAGAAATGGAGGAAGAAAAGGCTAGGGAATATCAAGAATTGGTGAAATTATTCAGCAAGGTTGAAGTGAATGTGTCTTTGCTTACCATGATTAAGCAAATTCCAAAATATGCTAAATTCCTCAAGGATCTTTGTGTGCACAAAAAGAAATTAAAGGGGAATGAATTGATAAGTATGGGAAAGAATGTTTCAGCATTACTTCAGCCAGTTCCTCAGAAGTGTGAAGATCCAGGAGTTTTCACCGTGCCTTGTGTTATAGGAGATTGTATTTTTGAGGATGCGATGTTAGATCTTGGAGCTTCTATTAATGTGATGCCTAAATCAGTTTTTAAGTCATTAAGAATTGGACCTTTGCAGCCTACAGGTGTAGTGATTCAGTTGGCCAATAGAAGTCAAGCACACCCAGCTGGAGTGATAGAAGATGTATTGGTAAAAGTGAGGGAGTTAATTTTTCCTGCAGATTTTTACATCTTAGACATGGAGGGTGATGTGCTTGCAAACAGGGCTCCGCTTATTCTTGGACGTCCATTCTTGAAGACTGCTAGAACGAAGATTGATGTGCATGCTGGGACTCTTTTTATGGAGATAGGAGACACAGTGGTTAGATTCAGCATTTTTGAGGCTATGAAGCATCCTAGAGAGGATCATTCTATACTTAGCGTGGATATCTCAGAGGAGTTGGATGGCATGGATTTCTTGTCAGATATTGATTCAGATTTGGAGGTTTCTGATTTTGGCCAAGAGAATGAGATTGTTTCTTTGTTGGAAGAGATTTTAGAGGTGGAAGGAAGTGGTAGTTCAAGTGAATTCGTAGGGGATTGCTTAGGAGAAGCATTACCACAAGGATCGCCCAGACAGGAAGAATTATGTGTAGGGGATAGCTTAGGAGAAGCTCTACCCTAAGGATCGCCTACAGTTGACCCGACACAGGAGGAATTGAAGCCATTGCCTCAGCATTTGAAGTATGCCTATTTGGGAGAAAATCAGCAGCTACCTGTCATCATAGCTCAGAATTTGGAACCGGATCAGGAGGAACGATTGTTAGAGATTCTGAGATAGCATAAAAAGGCCATTGGATGGACTCTGGCAGATATTCCTGGGATCAGTCCTTCCATTTGTATGCATAAGATTTACTTAGAGGAGGATGTGAGGCCAGTGAGACAGCTACAAAGACAACTAAACCCATTGATTTTGGATGTTGTAAAGAAGGAGGTGACTAGACTCTTACAGGCTGGCATCATTTATCCTATTTCTGACAGTAAATGGGTCAGTCCCATCCATGTGGTTCCGAAGAAGTCAGGGGTGACAGTGGTAGCTAATGAAGAGAACGAACTGGTGCCCACGAGAGTAAAGAATTCCTGGAGAGTATATGTGGACTATAGGAAGCTGAACCAAGCAAGCCGAAAGGATCATTATCCACTTCCTTTTATTGATCAGATGTTGGAGAGGTTGGCAGGTAAATCTCATTATTGTTTTCTTGATGGGTACACTGGTTATTTTCAAATTTGCATCGACCCAGAGGACCAGGAGAAGACTACCTTCACCTGCCCTTTTGGTACATTCGCGTATCGTAGGATGCCATTTGGACTGTGCAATGCTCCAAGTACTTTTCAGCGATGCATGGTGAGTATTTTTGGTGATTTATTAGAGCATTGCATGGAAGTATTCATGGATGATTTTTCTGTTTATGGCTCTTCTTTTGATGCATGTTTGGAAAACTTGTCTCGAGTTTTGAGTAGATGTATCGACACAGATTTGGTTTTAAATTTTGAAAAGTGTCACTTTATGGTAGAGCATGGCATTGTTTTAGGTCATATAGTCTCTAGGAAAGGCATTGAAGTAGATCCTGCTAAAGTTAGCGCTATATCTTCTTTATCTTACCCCGCATGCGTGCGGGAGGTGCGAGCTTTTCTTGGTCATGCAGGATTCTACAGGAGATTTATTAGAGACTTCAGTAAGATTGCTCTACCATTGTCTCAGCTACTTCAGAAGGATGTTTTATTTGATTTCGATCAGAGGTGCAGAGAAGCTTTTGACAGATTGAAGGAGGATCTTACTTCAGCACCTATTATCAGACCCCCAGACTGGTCCTTACCTTTCGAGTTGATGTGTGACGCTTCAGACTACTAGCACAGAGAGTGGATGGAGCACCCCATGTTATTTGTTATGCTTCCAAGACTTTGGACTCAGCTCAAGCAAACTACACAACAACAGAAAAAGAGCTTCTTTCTATTGTTTTTGCTTTAGATAAGTTCAGATCATATCTTCTTTGTTCTCATGTGATTATTTTTTCTGATCATGCAGCTTTGAAGTATCTCCTTAAGAAGCCTGATGCAAAGCCTAGATTAATCGATGGATGCTTCTGCTTCAAGAATTCGATGTAGAGATACGTGATAGGAGCGGGAAGGAGAACTTGGTTGCAGATCACTTGAGCAGGATTGAAAGAGATTTGGACCATTCTGCCATTGATGATGATTTCAGAGATGAGCAGCTTCTACAGCTGCAGGGTGAGTCTCCATGGTATGCAGATCTAGTGAATTTCTTAGTTGCACATGTTTATCCCAAACAATTTTCAAAAGCTCAAAAAGATAAATTAAAAAGTGATTCAAAATTCTATGTTTGGGACAATCCTTACTTGTGGAAGTTTTGTAGTGATCAGATCATTAGGAGATGCATACCTGATTCTGAGTTTCAGTCTGTACTTACTTTTTGTCATTCTTTTGAGTGTGGAGGACATTTTGGACCACAAAGAACTGCTAGGAAAATATTAGAATGTGGTATGTATTGGCCTACCCTTTTTCGTGATGCCTATGCTTTTTATCGATCATGTGATAGGTGTCAACGAACTGGGAACATAGGACTTAGAAATGAAATGCCTCAACAATTTATATTATTTTGTGAGATTTTTGATGTTTGGGGTATTGACTTTATGGGTCCATTTCCTACCTCTTTTGGATTTGTATATATTTTATTGGCAGTTGATTATGTTTCCAAATGGGTGGAGGTCATTCCCACTCGGACTGATGACTCTTCTGTTGTTGTTAGTTTTGTCAGGTCTCACATATTTTGCAGGTTTGGAGTACCCAGGGCGATCATTAGTGATCAAGGGTCTCATTTTTGTAACAGACACATGAAGGCTTTGCTACATAAGTACGGGGTTACACATAAAGTTTCTACATCCTATCATCCTCAAACAAATGGGCAAGCAGAAGTGTCTAACAGGGAGGTGAAATCAATTCTTGAAAAGACTGTGAGACCGGATAGAAAGGATTGGAGCAAAAGACTTGAAGATGCACTATGGGCTTATAGGACCGCTTTCAAAACCCCTATTGGAATGTCCCCTTACAGGATTGTATATGGAAAAGCATGCCATTTGCCTGTGGAGGTTGAACATAGAGCGTATTGGGCGGTTAAAGCATGCAATCTTAATAGTGACACGGTTGGAGAAGAAAGGAAGTTGCAACTTCAAGAACTTGAAGATATTAGATTGGAAGCCTTTGAGAACTCACGGATTTACAAAGAAAAGGCCAAGAGATTTCATGACAAACAAATTGAAGTGAAAGAGTTTCAAATTGGTGACAAAGTACTTCTATATCGATCTCGTCTCAAATTGATTAAAGGCAAGTTGAGATCTAGATGGGAAGGACTTTATTGTGTTACTAATGTCTTCTTTTATGGAGTGGTTGAGATCCAGGATATGTCTACTGGCCGAATTTTTAAAGTTAATGGACAAAGGCTTAAAAAGTTTCATGAAGAAGTGAAGGGCTTGGTGGTAGAGGAAATGGAACATGTTGATGCTATCTACCCGAGTTAGAGGGGAGTTTCACTTTATCTTTTGTTTCTTTGCAAATTAATAAATTTTGGGTGTAGGTAGTTTTCTTATTTGTTTAGGTAAAATTTCGGTTTCATTTAGAATTTTCTTGCATAAATAAATTTTGAGTTACATTAGTAATTTTTATTTTTGCATAGTTATAGTTTTGGAATTTAGGTTTTATGATAGTTACCATTTCTTTAAGCTTGATAGTCTTTGTTTTAGGAATAAATGGTACTTCCTTCTTTTGACATTTCTTTGTATCATTTTAAGGGATTTGAAAAGGAATGTTAAATTTGGCTATCAAGTTTAAAGACTCTATAACATGATTGAATTCTAGAATTGCAAAGGGTTGATACTAGTGATGGATTCTTGATTGATGAAATGGTATGATAACTTTTATTTACCTAGTGAGGTTTGAGCCTATTTGAGTGATGCACTTGTAGCTTATTTCACTCTAGAACTTGCTTCAAATCTGATTTTTACCTCTAGAGCAGTATTGATTCATGTTTCATGAAATTTACTCCATTATTACATTGCCCTCACCTATTTTTGCTATTCTTCTTGTCATAAATCATCATATCTTTGATCTTTTCTCATGTCTTATTCTTTGGATGTGGATACCTTGAATGTTATGTGATGATTTTATTTTGGCCGAGACGGACAAATGAGTAAGTGTGGGGGAGGTGTTTAGTTTGAAATTGGAGTTCTTTTGTGCCGGAATCAGAATGTATCAAGTTGAAAAGAGGAAGCACAGTGAAAGTTTGTTGAGTGGAAGTTTGAAATTTACTCTTAGTGTTTGACTGAAAATCTTGTGAACAGATTGAATTTCGGGAGCTGTGGAAAAGTGCAGAAATTCAAGTGCAGTGCTGAAATGTTGTATCAGTTTTGTATCAAATTCAGCTTTGCAAAATTCGAAATGAAGGAAACTTAATTGAAATTCTTTTATTTCCAGCAGCTAATTGTGTTTACTTCCTTCCCATTCTTTACAAATTGCTGGACGGAATTCTGAAGTTGCAGTAATTTGCTGGAATTCTGAAATTTCAGCAAACTTCTAAGTGATGTTATTGGCTAAAACAAGATGAAAATCAAGCTATTGTTGGATTAAGTGATTGTGAAGCTTTATGGAGATAATTGTTGAAGCTTGAATTGAGTAAGCAGTAACATCAGTTGAAGATGTCAAGTGTGTAAAGCTGAAATTCAGAATTTGATGAGATGCAGAAATGACAGCTCTGAAAAGAATTGGAAAGATGTGCAGTTAGGAATGAATGAAGTATCAAGAATTAAGCAATGGTCCCAAGGAGAAAAGAAGCTCAGATGAAGTGCTGAAACATGAAGTAACAAAAGGGATATTGGCATTAATAGCTTCTATTGAGATACAACAAAACAAAGAGAAGGTGCAGAATTTTCAGCAAGTACAGTGTGTGCAGAAATGGCAGTTTTATGATTATTGGGAGATGAATTTGAACCATTGGGAGATGTTGAAACCTTGATAGATTGATACAAAGGGCAGCATTTGAAGATAAACTGAATTCAGCAATGCAAAATGCAGTTTTGCAGGAAAGGCAGAATTCAGAAGGTGCAGAATTGCAGGAAAAATGGCAGTTTTGTGCCAATTTGGAATGAGAATTGTGATGAGCCAGGGCTGCTGGAAAATGGAAGGTCTTTGGATATGCATTGTAAAAGGTTTGTAGAGACAAGAGGAAGGAGTATTGAAAATTTTTTGTGGCTGAACATGTTAGATTGATACAAAGTCTAGCATTAAAGGAAATCTGAAGCTAGCAGTGCGGAATGAAGTTTAAGGGGCTAATGACCATAGCAAAATCTGAAACCTAGCTGCCACTTAGTATTGATAATTGGTTATCCTTCTTCTCCAGAGTTTACAAGATTTAAGACAAGGAATTGGATACCAAAATAGGGAAGATAAAGCTGTAAACTGAAGAAGATTGAATCAAAACTGCAGCTTGATATTTTGGACTGTTAATGCAGTGAGAAAAAGTAAATCCAAGCTGAAATTTTTGTGCCATTGGAGAACAAGAGGTGGAGTCTTGAATTCGTACCATTGTTGAAGAGGATGCTTAGAGAAAAGAAGTGAATATCTGAAAAAGAAACTGAATTCTGATTTAAATGCAGAAAAGTTTTGTGACACAGGTAATGTGCTGATTTGTGCCAAACTTTTGGTTATTCAAGCCTGAAATGAATGGAGTTAAGCCATCTTGATCTATTATTAAATAAGCTAACTACCAAGGCTTATCAGTTAGGAAATTTTGGCTGAAATGTCATTGAATCCAAATCTGAAAATTCAAGGACAGATTCATACACAGGAAATGAATGGAGTTGTGGGAACAGAATTTTAGTTGTTAAGTTCAGTTTCTGAAAATTGAGGATACAATCTGCACTGGAAATGGAGCGAAGTAAAAGGAAGAGTGCAGATTGGTGTGCTTGCAAAAACCAAATCAGCAACAAGAAGCAGTGACAGGAAAAAAAATGCAGAATTTCATACTTGGCTGAAATTGAACATCACATAGCATTTTAATTCCATCTCTTCCACCTTGAGTTGAACTTTATCTTTTTATTTGCTCTAACAGAATTAACTCTTCCATTTACATCCTAAATTGTTTTTCTTCCAATGGTTGTGAATTCTCGTGAATGTGCATCTTAATATCTGTGATGGAGGAAAATTAGATGAGAAGCAAGCTTATGGTAGTGGATTTGCTATGAGTAGCTTGAGAGATCTCCACCATTGCAAAATTGAGATTAGGATGAGAGCCACTTCAAATTACCTTGTGAGGGTTAGAAATGCTATCATTTTCATTTTATTCATGATGGATGAAGATTACTAAGTATTGAACCAAGGTAAAAATAGAGGTCATGAATGTGTGAGTCTATGAAACTTGATACTTACATATAACTTCCTTTTACTTTCTTTTAGATATGATCAAGAATAGTTAGGGAAGAAGGTACCATCTTAGTTGATATTTTAGTGGGCTCACTTGCACGAGGCGTGCAAGAATAAGTGTGGGGGATTTGATAAGCTATGAATTGACACATTAATTTCGGACTAATATTTGGTGTTCTTTATATATTTGCACATGTTTAAGTCCAATTTTGATCATGTTTCCCCAAACAAGGTTTTTATGAGCTTTATGATATTTTTCCATCTTATGCATGATTTATTTCTCATTATGTGAATTTGGTCTTGTAGGGCACTAATGGGTTCATGATTCAAGTGGAGGCATAGTTCACTTAACCAAATGAAGCCCAAAACCCTAACTGACCCCTAATTGAGCTTGGATTCGAGTCAAACCTCAGCTGGATATGAACTTAGGGGTTAATGAGCCAAAACCCTAGGTATTTAAAGGATATTTTGGCACGGTGAACAGTGAGCTCGCGCTACTGTTCATCGTGCCAGTTTCTTGACGGCGCTGTCGCAGCTCCTCCCTTCATCCAGATCCGAGATTCAGCTTGTCCTCATCCGCGTGGAGTTCCTCAGCCTCCGGCGATCAGATTCCGACCATCGGGCGTCGCCGGTGAGTTGATTTTTCAGCCGCAGCACTGTAGCAGAGATTCGCGATTTTTCATCCCTCGTCGGCGGTGGTCCTCCGATTTGGGTTCCGTTCATCCACAGAGTCAAAGGCGGTGTTCCTCCGGAGACTCTGGTCCAATCCCGACACCAAACCATCAACCATAGCTTCCATTCCAGTCTTGCGATTCCTTTTCCAGGCGGCGCTGTAGAGTTTCAGCTCGTTTACGATTTCTGTGAGCACTTGAGGAAACCTGAGCTTAGCCAGTAGCTCGGAGACTCCATACTGATCTCTGTCGGAGTGTTCTCTGCAGGTTCTTTGTGTGACGGCCAAGAGAAGACAACTTGATTCGAGTTTTGGGTGTAGGGATGTTAGATTTCGTTGCAGTTTGTTTCTAGCTTAGGCTTTCTTATTCCTGCAGATTTGTTTCTGAATCTGATAGTTTATAGTTTGGATTTAGTTGTAGTTTCATTTTCTACATGAATTTGATATGCTAGTTCTGTTTTTGTGTGCTGTTTTGTTCTGTTTGTGCAGAAATATTTTCTGCGATTCTGTTTTCTAAGTTGTAGCTAACCAGATTTAGTTTCTAGTTGATTGTTGGTGGCTTAAGATTAGTTACTAGTTATTAAGATGAATCCAGAATTTATAGTTCAATAGTTGCAATGGGTAGAGTTTCATTTAGTTCAAATTTATTTCTGCAGTTTTGCATTTTTGCAGTTTTATAGATCAGTGAAGGAATAGTTTGAAGTTTAGTTTCTTTTGGTTTTTAGACTTATTTCTGCAGTAGGGTACTTTAAGTTCTTGAATTCATTTCTAGTTTTATGATTTTATTTTGAATTCCAAATCCCCATTTTATATCTAGAAAACCCAAAAAGTATGTTCTTAATCCAAAAGAAGCACGTTCTAGCATAATCCTTGGAAATTCGACTCGGGCCTTATACTAAAACATTGCTTTGTGTAGTTGCGGGTTTTCGATCTGAACATTAATTTGGGAGTTAATTTGTGACATCTATTTAGAGAGCTTACCACCGACCCTCATCCTTCCTCTCCTCCTTTTCTTCTTCTTTGGTGGCCGACGACATCAAGTCTTGGGGAGATTTTGGTGGCCGGATTTAGCTTAGAGAAGAAGTAGAGAAAGGAGGCTTTTATTTCTTAGCATCCCTTGGAGCTTGGTTGGTGGCCGAAGTTCTTCATCTCAAGGAGATTGTTAGTGGCTGAAACTTGCAAGGAGAAGAAGGAGCCTTGGGTGGATTCTCATCTCGGTAGATCGTCGCCCACACAACGTCCGAGATAAGAAGAGGAATACGACAGAAGATCATGAGGACTATAAGCTACAAAAGGTATAACTAGTTATTAGTTTCCGCATTATAACTAGTTTATTCTTTTGTTTAGATCTTGAAATACCAAACACAAGAGGCTAACGATTTTAGGCTATCGAATTTATGTTTCAATTTTGTGTTTCTTTTGTTTTTCGATCTTGTGATTCGATTGTTCTTAATGGTTAAATCTATGGTTACTGTAAGGAGATTAAATATTGAATTTCGTTGAAAGACTTTGTCTAGGAAGTGGTGGATGATCCCATACCCAAGAAGGCCTAGTGCCTCGCTATGTTTAACCTAGAAGCCGATTTCTGAAATAAATATTTAATCAAATTTGTAACATAGGTGGTTTTGATTAATAATGTTAAGCATCGTTTGCGATCCAAGTCTAAACCTCTAAGAACAGATAAGTTGAATTTGGAATCAATAATGTTAAGTTCTGTTTGCGATTTCAAATTTAATTTATAAAGAACACAATAGGTTGTTAGAAAAGGTTTAGGACTTGTATAAAATTTTTGTACAGGGGAACCGATACGATATTCCGAGTAGCAACCAACACCGATCAAGAAGCCACCCTTTAGCAACAAATGAATATGGATCAAGTCACCATCGAGTCCCTGCGGGTGGAGCTCTCAATGGTGAAGATTGAGACATCAACCACCCGACTGAAGCTAACTGGGGTGCGAACTGATCTACACAAGGCCTAGGCTAAGGTTGGTTGTCTCATCGACCAGATGCTTTTCTATGGCGGTGAAGGGGCTTTGGTATAATTACAAGAGAGGGTCTGCTGCGATCAAACCCTCTCGAAGATTTCTTGGATCACACCCACCTGCTCAAAGATATGACTAGCTTAATCTGACCCATTGGTCGTACTTCATTACCTGTGAACTCGTACAGAGAGGTGGTCACGGGTTGAAGTTCACTAGCATCAATTTGCATGTTGTCAAACACACTTTTGAACAACACGTTGATAGAGCTTCTGGTGCCGACGAAAACCCTGGCCACCACGACTATTGGCAATGACGACCTTGACGATGAGTGCATCGTCATGAGGGAGGTTCACTCCCTCAAGGTCTTGCGGTCCAAAACTGATCAAGGGCCCTGCAGCTTGCTCCTAGTTGCACCCTAGCGTGTGTATCTCTAGGTGGTGCTCATAGGATTTCCCGGCTCTGGTGGAATCTCCATCCATGGGTCCTCCGGAGATCATGTCTATTTCTCGAATACTGCATTGCCACTATTCTCTTCTTCAGGGGACTCCATCAACTCTCTTCCCTGTATTGCATGTGACTTCCCTGACCTTCCTTCTCGGGCAGGCGTTTTCAGAATTACATTGTAGTAGTTGGCAGTTTATCTGACTGCCTTTGGAGTTAGGACGCGATCTTGATCGGAGGCAAGCCAAGTTCGGCGGCCTGCCGAGAATCTCAGGCAAACTGGACTTAATTTCTTGTGTAGTGAGTTTGAGACCTATGATAAGTGAAGTAACGGGTCTCCCACTGGACGAGTTTGTTAGTAGGAGCTTGGACGACCTCGATCCGCTGCACCACCCTGGATTCCTAGACGGACGAAAAACCCGATCGAGCATTTTTAGTACGGGCAGAAGGTCGAGCAGGAGGTGGGGTGACTTTCTTTCCGCCTTATTGATAGGAGCAGGCACCTTGGCTTCTTTTCTCCGGGCAACCTGCGCCTCCTCTACATTGATGTAGCTTGCTGCCTTTCCAAGTATCTCATCAAAATTTTTCATGGGCTTTCGAATAAGGGCTCGGAAGAAATCCCCCTCCAGCAGACCTTGGGAGAAGACACTTATCAATACCTCAGAGGTAGCGGATGAGATGTCCAGAACTACCTGGTTGAAGCATTTTATGTAGGTCCGTATTTGAGAGCAAATAGATAGTGGTTAGTCTTTTGATACCTCCTGTTATTGGTGAAGTGGTGCAGGAAGGTGTCCTTGAAATCTTAAAAATAAGTGATAGATCCAACAATCAGTCTATCAAATCATCTTTGTGCCGATCCTGATACAGTATTTAAGAACACTCAGCACTTAGTGGTGTTGCTATATTGGTGCAACAACACAACATTTTGAAACTTACAGAGGTGATCCTCCGGATCTATATTGTCTTCGTATTCCCCCAATAGATAGGGGCTTATACCCCTTCGACAATTTTTCCTCGAGCACCTTTTGAGAGAAGGGTACTTGAAGTTCCTCGGGCACCTCCTTGTGCTCCTTTCGGATGACTATAGCCTTTCCCTTTTTTGAATCTCTTGGCGAGGAACTTTCGACCGTGGAGACCTGGTATTGCTCCTGTTTGTTGCTGCAATCCCAGTTGGGGTTGTGATAGAAAGCTCGAGGGAAGTCCTCTGGTTGTTTCCTCTTAAACCCCCTATCTGAAGCATGGGTCGGGTCCTTCGAGACCGTAGGTATCTTCTGGGGCAATGAATCTGCGATCTACCTTTCAAAGGCTGCTCGTCTCTTGGCTTCTTTTAACAACTCATATTCTCCTGCTGTCATGGTTACATTGATCTTATCAGTACCCTCCATCTTTATGTTCTAGAACAGGTGGAGAAGTTTCCCACAGACGGCGCCAAATTGATCATGTCCGGAAGTTGAGTCAGACGAAGGTCGGCGAAGGTGGCGTCGGTGTTGACGGAGCGGTGACTTTGACACACCCTATATGTGTGCGTCGGAAACTTGGACCCCCACGTGGAACCAGAGGCCTGTGATAATGGAACCGGTGGTACTTGGGTCCTGCACACATCCATGCAAGCACACGGAGCGTTAGAGACCAAAACCAGGGAAGGGGTCCCTGACGTCGACTGTTCTATTCTCAAGTCAGGTCCTTTTTTCGACAAAGCATTGTATGAAGGAAGGAAAGAATAAAAAGGAACTGCTGAAGATGCGTGCATACCTAGCCAATGAAGAGGACATTCCTTTTTATATGATTCTACTTGCCTTTTGAGCCTGCATGCTGTTAGAGAATGTCGAGTGTCAGAGCATGTCGGGTGAGGGAGGATGTCAGGTTGCCTTCTATTGGTAGGAGGAAGGTTTCACTCCTAGTGTATGGCAGAATACTGGAACATTCCCTAACTCACTGTAGTTATTTGCTGATAGGAGGTTACGATTCTTTGACACTGTTGTCACTTAGTGTTATCCGTCCTACCCAGGTTCATCCATAGATAGCTTGAGATGATTGCTCATATGCGGTGCAAGGACTGAGCCTTGATGCCTTGACCCGTATGCAATCGGCCAGGGGCTATCGAGGGACTACGCTTGATCGAGAAGAAGAGAATGAGCTGTGCAGAACCAGCCAGGAATCATTTGAGATTGTGACCGAGGTATAAGCTTGCATGACCTGATCGGGGTTGAGCCGATCGAGGATTGCCTGGCATGCATGTGTGCCAAGACCATTTGTAGAGATTGAGCTTGGATAACCTGAGTAGTAGGTAGCTGGTCGGGAACTAGTTAAAATCTCAGCCTGTGGCTTAGGCCTGAGGATCCGAGTTGTTTATAATCGACTGGGAATTATACGGAGGGTGGAGCTCCCCCTTGATTATTGATTGTCACGTCCTCTTGACCATTTACTTTCTGGCATTGTCGGGCCCCTATTTATGCACCATATCAGGTATCTTAAGTAGATCCAAGCGCCTGGAGTACCTTATAAAAGACCCTTGGAACAACAACTTCAAAGAATCATTGTCTGCTCCTTCCAAGTGCTTCGTACTCATAAACGCTATTACGACACCAAAATGTCGCTCCAACAACCACACTTTACTTGATTTTTAATTATCAGTAAAAGCTGTATTTTACTTATTGTCTTTCATACTTAATTTTAAAAGGGGACGATAAACATGTTACCATCCCTCAACTTTTGTAAGGACGAGTCTTTTTCTTATTGTGAGAAAAAGATTAATAGGGAATTACCCATCGTAAGTGATCAACGATCGTGAGTTTTGAACTAGAAGCAGCTGGACTATGAATCAAGTAAAAACAAAACTATTTTTGTATGCTTGCTTTATGTCCGCTGCTATTTTTTAAATGAGTTTTTGAAGAACGGGAGTTAGCAAAACACGCTAATCACTTATTCTAGTGCTTTCTCGATCCTCTAAATTTTAATTATTTTCAATAATTTTTTTTAGCTGACAGTAAATATCTAACTTATGACGATTAATTTTGGGATGATCAATTCGATTCGATATAATTTTTTTATAAGCTATCAAGATAAATAAAGAAGTGCTCATAATGGATAGCTCATTATTCCAATGTTCTTATATCACTCATCTATTAAAAAAATTATTCATTAATTTTAAAATTTATCAAAAATAAGATTCAATCTTTATGTCTAAAAAAAAAAATTAAATACTCTGACACCGGAGCAATCTTTTTTATTTTTATCATTTACCATAATGATAGTAGCTATTTGATTTGAAATTAAAGGAACTTTAATGAGGATAATTAACAAGTCCTGTGATTTTCGTTAAGATGGAGCCCATTTTATTTTTATGAAAAAAAAAACAAAAATTAGCTTTTGCATGAAAGGTGTTAGACGAATTAATCCATAGTCAGACGAATCAATCCATATCATTTGATAGGATGGGACAAATAGATCCATTATTTTAGTGGATTAAAAAATCTTTAACTCAATCCAATCTAAAATAAATTATGGATTAAGTGAGTCAATCTATGGACTCATAAAAAAATTATTTTTTTAAAAAAAATTTACATATTTTTAACGTTTTATTTTAGAAAGTTTCACCAATAAAATGTATAAAAAAATAAATATTTTAAATATAAATAAATATAAATAAGTATTAATATTTGATAAAAAATATTATTTTTATTTTAAATTTATATAAAAAATGATATAAAATTTTGTTTATGTAAGTCTCACAACTCTAAACAGACTTTTTTTTTTTTAATCTTTTACAAAACTAACGGAATTTTTATCGAAATATTCCTAAAAATTATATTATTCTTGAATGCATTTCGATAAAGGGCCCGAATATTCAAATCAATGAGCCGGCAGATCTTTCTAAAATAAAAATATTTCTTATAAACCTTCAATTTAACGGCACATCGACGCTAGAATTTATCTCATCCGTTCAACCGCAAGGCTTCTCCCATCTCACCGTTCAAATTTCGGAGACTCGCGAAACGCCTTACTGGTCTCCGATAATCGCTGTCGCGCGGAAGACACGCACGCTCAAAAAGTCACCTTTTGATTAGTTGCCTCCAGTTATTTTTATTAACGCGGCTTTATTTTGTATATCGATATAAAAAAAGCCTGATTGGTGTCTCGTCGTGGTCGTGGTGTCTTTCCGTTCAGAAAAGTCTCCGGTCTTCCTTCCCGATCCGTATTTGGCGACGCCCAGTTCTTGTTGCCTCATCGCTGAGCCCTCGTCGCTGACCCTCGTCGCAGGCTGCTCCGGGGATCGGCGATCGAAAGGAGAGTGGGATCGCGAGGCAAGGCGACGATGCATGGGATTAATGCGGCGGTGGTAGCGAGGATGCTGACGGCGATAGCCACGCCGGCGGGGAATGATGGGGCTGTGCTGCTTAAGGGGGAAGACATCCCCTTCGGATCGTTTGCGTGGTATGCATACGCCGGGATTTCGTGCTTTCTCGTTCTATTTGCGGGGATCATGTCCGGACTTACTCTGGGGTTGATGTCGCTCGGACTCGTCGAGCTGGAGATCCTGCATCGCAGTGGGACTCCTGTCGAGAAGAAGCAAGCAGGTAGGCCTTTCGACGTGTTTAGAGAAGTTTTATTCCCTTTTATAGGATAACAAGAGAGTCTTACGGTTATTTGATTGATTTTTTCACTCAACTTTTTTATTTCTATACCAACAATTTATATCGCAAGGCGTTTTGATTTTGAACGAAATGGGAAGCGGATTGCCTACTAGATGAGTTGCTGAATGTACTTAAAACAGTATGAAATCTTTCAAATGTCACTTGAACTGATTAGATTGCAGTTAATGATGTTATATTTAATAATATGGATCGTCCTTGTAGTTGACATTCAAGTTGAAGATTTATGAACAAAGCTTTATGATCTTATGATCCTTATTGAACTATCTCCACCTCAAAGAAGTCTTCATATGCTTTGGAGTTGCTCCTAGCCCATCCACTCTACCTGATCTCGTTCATCAGATAGGAGGATTGAAGTTTACTTCCACTTCCTATTATGTTGTTTTGAGCTTCTTAGAAAGAAAAATAAAAGATTAAGAGGTAGGACAATTAGGTTAATTTGGCATGCTCACTTTGTACAATTGAAACTCCGCCTATGGCGAATAAATCTTGCCATGGCCAATCCCAAGCCCAGATAAAGAAAGAGGCTTGCTTTAGGTTGCCAACCAACCTAAAACATAGGTAAATGTTATGTATACATTCATCAAACTATTGCAATAATGCTAGATTATTCCTCAAAAACACGTTGTAAGGTTTGATTGCAATGTCTTGGCAATGATTGCTACATCTCCGTGAGAGCTTGGATGTAGTGTTAAATATACAAGAGTTCTCTCACCTTAGGTTGGATAAGAGCATATATTATAGGAATATCAATTGCCTTAAATTTAGAACATGGAATGTAGAAACTCTCACCGCAAAACAATTGAGATAGTAGATACGATGATTAGGATAAAAATTAATATTTTATATTTATAAGAGATAAAATGGGTAGAAGAGATGACAAAGATGATAGCATACTTAGGTAAGTTATGATACATAGGAAAGAGTAAAGCAAGAAATGGAATATGTATTGTTGTAAATCGTTCATTAAGGGATGAAGTAGTAGGAGTAGTTAGGAAAAGAGATATGATTATAAGTCTCAAGATAGTTGTAGCAAAAAAAAAAAAAAATTAATGTAATTAACATATATGTACATCAAGTAGCATTAGATGAAGACACTAAACCTAGGTTTCAGGAACACTTAAATGAGGTAGTACAAATTTTTTTGATAAATGAGATGATTTTACTAGAAGGTTGGCATGTAAGCGTAAGAAATGAGGAATATGATAGGGTGTACGTGGGTTATTGTTTTAGAATAAGAAATGAAGAAGGAACACTATATTGGATTTTACGATAACATGAAAAATTTGTAAAGATTGAAAGAAAACTTAACCATCCAACATAGGTTAGTGATATTTGATATGCACCTATAGTGTCAGTAGAAAGAAAACGTGCATGACTCCTATCATCAAGTAGTGGAAGTTAAAGGATAAGAAGTAAAATATCTTTAAAGAGAGGGTAGGACTCTAATATTAGGAGAAATACATAACGACTCAAATATGCCATGTGATAAGATGCCATCAAATTTAAAATCGGTGGTCAAGAGCGTATTCAGTGAGTCAAGAGGATGGGCACCACCAAATAAAGAATCTTAGTGGTGGAATGAGGAAGTAGAGGAGAAAGTAACGGAAACATGGACAATGTATAGACTTATAAGAACAAAGAAAAGCTAAAAAAGTCTGTAGTAGCCAAAAGCGGACAAGCAGTGAGTGAAGTAAAAAAAAAATGAAGCTTTCGAATGTTTATATCGACAGCTTGATACAAAATAAAGGAAAAAAAGATTTATAAAATAACTAAAGAGATAGAAAAACAAAGGATCTTACCAAATAAGATGCATTAACAATGAAAGCAATATTGTACTAGTGAAGGATGAAGAAATAAAGAAGTTATGGAAATTACATTTTCTTCAACTTTTAAATGAAAGTTTAGGCGACCAACTTAACTTAGAAAATTTAAGTAGGTAGTATATAAATTTAAATTTTTATCAATGAACTTATATTTTAGAAGTAGAAAAACCTTTAAAAGAGATGAAAAATGGAAAAAGCAGTTGGAACATATGATATTCCAATAGAGGTATGAAAATGCCTAGGGAAGCAGAGTATTGAATGACTTACGAATTTATTCAACTTGATATTGAAAATGAAGAAAATTCTTGATTAGTGAAGGGTAAGTACTCGGTCCCTTGTATAAAAATAAAAGAGACATAAAAATTATACGAATTATAGGAGCATTAAGTTAATGAGCCATATTATAAAATTTTAGAAAAGAGTGATAGAACAAAGATTAAGGAAGGAAATCAAGGTGATCGAAAATCAATTTGGATTTATGGTTGAAAGGTTAATGATAGAAGCTATACATTTTCTTAAACAAGTTATTGAAAAGTATTGGGAAATAAAGCAAGACTTATACATGATGTTCACCTAGAAAAAGCTTATGACAGAGTCCTTAGGAGTGGCTGAGCCAGGCTCTACCTTGACCTCCATTCTAACTCTTGTCGAGTTTTGTAGAGATTCATAGAGCTCATCCACCGCCAGATTAGCAGAACCCTTCAACCTCGAAGACACCGATGGTTCACACGTCCTCAATCTTAGACCAGAACTCATTGGATGTATTCAAGACAAGTTATCATAGTACATGTTGTTTGCATAAGACATTATTTTGATAGGAGTAAATGCTAAGCTCGAAACTTGGCAGGAAACACAATAAAAGATTTTAGGTTTAGCATAATGTTTACAAAATATATAAAATTTAAGTTTAGTAGTTGACGTAGTAAGTCAATTGTTAAGATAGGAGATGACGAGTTACTTGTAACCAAAAGCTTCAAGTATCAAAAATCATTTTTGCAAAAGGATAGAGGGGATGATAGAGATGTTTTACATATGATACAAATACAATGGTTCAAGTAAAGGAGGGTACCAAGTGTTGTTTGTGATCAGAAGATGTCTCTAAAATTTAAAAAGAAGTTTTACAAAACGACAATTAGACCTGTTATGTTATATGAAGCTGAATGTTGGGCTATGAAGCGAACACACGAGTAGAAGATGAGAGTTACAGAGATGAGAATGTTAAGGTGAATGTGCGGATGTATGAGAATGGATAGGATAAAAAATGAGAACATTAGAGAAAAAATTAGTTGTACCTATTGAGGAAAAACTTCGAGATACGTGTTTAAGATGATAGAGGATTTACTTAGATGATCAATAAATGCTCTAGTTAGGTGATGTGAGACCATGACAAATATATACATTAATCGAGCAAGAGGAAGGCTAAAGAAGGCTTGGTTAGCAATGATAAAATAGAATAAGATTCATTTAAATATATATGAGGATATAGTAGGGGATAACCCAATGACGTAGGAGGATCCATATAGTCGACCCCACTTAATGGTTTAAAAACTTGATTGTTGTTTTGTTGCTTACTATGCACAATTGAACATTATAGCAGATCATATGTTGATAGAAGTTATATTTTACTCTCATAATTACCAAAATTTGTGTTGAAGTACTGAATTTTATTCTTATTATCTGTATCTTGTGATTTTCTTTTGCACTTTCCTTGCAGCTACCATTCTTCCTGTTGTTCAAAAGCAACATCAGCTTCTTGTAACTTTGCTTTTGTGTAATGCTGTTGCTATGGAGGTGTGCATTTAACTTTTTTTCTGTCCAAATAATGAATTTGTTCTAAATTCCTCAAATTTCTTAAGTGCCTTAGCTGCAGTTATTATGGTATGAAAGTCAGAAATTCTTATTGCATTAAGTACCTGCAAAAAACTGTAGCACTTATGTTGGATCCTGACAGAAAGGCGTCTTTATGATTTTCAATAGCAAGGATTTTATCTTCAGAAGTTTGTAGATCATTGCCATCACTTATATCCCGATTTAAGAATTAGCTTGTAAGCTGATTATTCTCATCATGTATTTTGATGTTTCAGCTGACACATTATATTTTTTGGATTCTTTTTGATAATTTGTTGTCTTGATCTCTTTTTAAAGAAACAAGGTATTTATAAGGACTTAAAATAGTGATACAACCTTAAGCAGCAATCAAGCACTCATAAATATGTTATATTTTGGTTTTAGGCTTGGCTTGAATTGCTAACTCTTGAAGTGGTGTGCAAAGATATACCACTGCACCTTTGTCAGAATTTTTTTTTTCCAATAATAATCATATTTTAACTTTCAGGAACCTTAGTCTCCTGAAGATTACCATAAAAAATTAGCTCTAGAATTGTTACGCCAAGGACTTCTCTTCAACAATTTGACACTTCCACTAAGTTTACTACTAGATTCACCACGGTGGAGATATTCTCCTTTATGCTCATGAAAGTTGACAATCAGAATTTCATGCATTTTATGTAATGGCTCCAGTCATTAAATTAATGTCATGATGATTAATTGTTACTATGTTTGAAGAAAAGGAAGGGGTGATCCACCAATACATGTCTGCAAATTATCTTTCTAACATATTCTATAATTTTGTAGTTTAGCATTTCACTTACTTGATTTTATCTTTTTATACTTGATTCTTTAAAATGATACTACAATTACTGACTCATTTGCTGCAGGCTCTTCCTCTCTACCTGGACAGGATATTCAATCCATATGTTGCTATTGTGTTATCTGTGACCTTTGTGCTGGCTTTTGGTGAGGTAATCATGTGTTACTTTTGATTGATTATAGGTTGGTTGTTCTCTGTTTAGAACTTATCATGTTGTATTTAATCCAGGTTATTCCTCAAGCCATATGCACCAGATACGGGTTGGCAGTGGGAGCAAACTTGGTCTGGCTAGTGCGCATATTAATGATCATCTGCTACCCAATAGCTTATCCTGTTGGCAAGGTAATTCTTTGTTATGCAAATTGTAATTTATGCCAGCTAATAATTTATAGTAGTCATCACAACAAGTAACAACTTAATATGATGGTGCAAGTAATACACTTCAATTATGCACCTTTTAAACTACATTCCTTTTTTTGTTTTTAGAAATTCTTTTGATTGTTAAGTCATAAGTGATTGATTAGCTCGTGTTAAGCATCTTCTTCATAGTCAATTTTCTCCCAGTGCTAATTTCAAATTTTTTCTGGAAAAATCTCCCACTAGCATGAGGTTTCCAATGCAACTTTGTGTCTTGAATGCTGGCCATGCACATTGCAAAGGAGCCATGCAATTATGATGCCATTCTGACCATCAAATATATGCTGATGTATATTATACATCTCTTTGTGCATCAAGATCTCAGAATGTTTTCCTATTGCCTTAACTTGGGTTAGGATATGCCATTTCAATTTAGTCAGTTAGTGTTGGTATCTTTATAAATTATCTAAAAGGATCAAATCCTGCAGTAAATGAAACTAACTTTAGAGTTTTACTGCACGAGCATTCGACATAGGCATGGATATAAACATCAAACACAGCTGCTTTTAAATATTTTTATATAGAATAACAGGGGCATCTGGTCTCCATTCAGAGTGTCGTCCAAGTGTCAGTGTCTGACATAGGTACAGTGGGGTAGATGAAGTTTTCAAATATTGGAGCTAAGCTTGTCCAGGGATTTCTCACTATTTTTATTGTAAAATTCATATGCATGCTTGTCAACCAATTGTCTGAAAATGAAGCTAACTTGAGAATTATAAATGAGAATTTCTGAAAATGTTTTTCTCTCCCAATTCAGCAAGAGGATTACAATATATAAACATCAAGAATGATCAAATCTCTTAATCCTAGGGTCTAATATAGGAAGAGATACAACCATAATTACAGCTTATCAAATCCCTTAATTCGAGAGTCTAATATAGGAAGAAATACAACAATAATTACAATGGATATATACAACAATAATGAAAATCTTAGAGAGGTAATCAAGGATATACAATAAGTTTATTAGCATCAATATGTTGTTGCCTTTTCAGAGCTTTCATAAAGACATCAGCTATTTGAAGATTAGTAGCAAGATGAGGAAGAGTGATAACACCTCGAGTAAAGACCTCCCTAATATAATGAAGTCTACCTCTATGTGCTTTGTGTGTTCATGATATACTGAATTTGCAGCTATTTGAATGACACTTGTATTATCACCATGAAATGGAGTAGGATGAGGTGGAGGACATCCAAGTTCGGAGAGAAGGTCACATAACCATACAATTTTAAAACAAGCTACAAACATGGCTCGATACTTAGCCTCCGTGGAAGATTTAGAGACAATCTAGCTTCTTATATTTCCAAGAAATCAACGCATCTCCAAGAAAAATACACCAACCTATTGTAGACTTCCTAGTATTCAGGCAACTAGCTCAATCTGCATCACTATATACAATCAAATGAAGAGTAGATTTTGTAGGAAAAAACAACCCATGAGTAGATGACCCAATTAAGTATTGAACAATGCGACGAACTGCAACAAAATCAAGATGTCTAGGTGATTGCATAAATTTGCTAACTATATGGACAACATATGAGATATCGAGCCTTGTGATTGTTCGATAGATAAGACTACCAACAATTTGCCTATATAAATAGGGAACAAGCAAAAGCTCACCTTCATCTTTTCGGTATTTCACATTCACCTCCATTGTCGTATTAACAATAATAGCATCCTTTAAACCAGCTAGCTCAATGAGATCTTGGATATATTTATGTTGATTCAAGAACAAACCATGATCTCGAGAGTAAACTTCCGCCCTCCCAAAAAAAATACGTGAGATGCCCAAGATCTTTCATTTTAAATGTACTATGCAATACATTTTGAAGCTTAGTCATCAACCCATTATCATTACCGTTCATGATAATATCAGTGGAGATAGGATCAGATGCCGAAGATATGGAAGAACCTCAGTGAGACTTGTAGGAGGATCAGATGCAGGAGTGCGTTTATGATAAACATAACCAGGTTTAAACCTCAAGAAAATGTGGTAAGACCGATAAAACTAAATCAAATTGATGAGTTTGATGGGCATGAGGTTCATAGCAAAGAAATCCTTTTGGGATTTCAACATATTCTAAGAAAGCATGCTTGACAGCTTGAGCAGTAAGTTTATTTCTTTTATACAATGGAAAGGGAAGTGTTTTGCTTTTACCAAATTTGCAAGAGGCATAATCAACAAAATCATTATTAAAAGAACTCGAATTTTTATTTCCAAGTAAACCAGTTTTAAGCAAGATTCGAAGTACATCAGAATTAGGGAGTCCTAAATGTCTATGCCACACCTGATTATCACATTGAACGACATAACAAGCAACATAGTTTTGTTGGTTCCGGTGGAATGGCTAGAGAGGGGTCAATAGTCTGCAAATTGAAATTACAACTTCTCTTGCTTTCTATATAGCAAGGACACACTATAAGTTAGATAAAAATAATATAAAAGAAAGTAGGGACTCCGGGTTTACTTAGTTTACAATCAGGGAGGTTGCTAATCCAAGACAGCGCACTAAGAAAACTTCTTCGACAGAAGTCGGAGGCAGAGAAGTAGACCTGACCACGGTTCGGAACCGACGGTTCGACGGTTCGGAACCGACGGTTCGACGGTTCGGAACCGCCGGTTCGACGGTTCCAGGCAGGTCGACCCTTAACCTTAACCATCCAAGACGGTTACGGTTCACGGTTCAGAACCGCCGGTTCAAGATTAATATGTTAAAAAAAAATAAAAATTAAAAATTAAACATTAAACATTAAAAATTAGAAATTAAAATTTATTGAAAAAAAGACTTGCACTTATTTAAGTTGCCTACGTATCCCTTTACAAATCCCATGTAGTTCTTTTACATTTTTATCCTTTTACATTTTCATTCACTTCCATTTCCTGTTCCTGTCGTATTTGTTCCTTCAGTATCAAAATCTTCAACTTCGTCATCTGAAAGTTGCATTCCTTGGATTCTTTTCTTCACTCTGGTCCAATCGTCTAGTAATGCTTGGGCTTCCAATGAGTCGGGAGACAAAGTTGATCGTCGTTCATCTAATATGTTGCCGCTGGCACTGACAACAATAGACACTGGACAAGCTAAAATTTCTTTAATGATCACGGAGAGAACGGAAAAGCTTTGAGCCTTCGTGACCATCACTTTAAGATATCGAAGTTTTCATTATCCGCTTCACTAAATCAAAAGAAATCGTAAAATAATTCTCAAGTTCCTGTGTGGAACTTAGGATCATTTTGCTCGTTCTTTTAATAAGAGTTATGCTTTTGTAAGTTTTAAATTACTACTAGTAGTTTGTTGAATTTCATAAATATTAATTTGTGTTCCATATTTTAGATAATATTGATTATAAATATCATATAAATAAATTCTAACATTATATATAATATTAAGTGGATCAGGAGAAAAAGAATCTTTAATTAGAATTAAAGCGTCATAATATAAAGTTAACATTTCTTGTAAAACTTTTAATTTAAATCTAGGATCTAAAGCAAATGCAATTAAATAAATTTCAGGAATTAAATAAAATATTTTTCCCATTTAGTTTTCATAATTAATATGCAAGAATATAAAGATTTATTATTAATATCTTCATTTAAAACTAATATTATATTAGAAATTTTTTTAAAATTAATTGAGCAATGGAATAATAAACATCAAAAAATTATTCGGTTGCATCATTGAATATTTTTAAAATTTCACAAATACTGCTATAAATATTTCATTATTCTAAAAATAAATATATATTAGTATTAATATATTGTGTAAAAAATGAACATAATACTTTTTTATATAAAAATGAATCTTGTAATAATTGATATGTTGAATTCTAACGTGTTGGTACATCACGTGGAAATTTTTAGGTCTCATTCCATTAATTTTACAAAACCTACCCTATTGTTTCATTATAGATGGATGCAATCATAAGCAAGAAATTGTAATTTTAATTGATTTAATATAATTTTCTAAAATTTTTAATTCATTTTGAATACATAAATTTAAAACGTTATATGAAAAAATAAACTACCAATAATATTCGACAAACAAATTTTAGATCATCTATACAAGTAGAATTAGAACTAGCATTATCTAATGATATTGAAAATATTTTATGAGTTAAACCATATTCTTCTAAAATTAAATATAATAATTGTGCGATGTATTGAACATTATGTGATTCATCAAATACTCCATGGAAGCGTTTTATTGGGGATAATCTTTGATTACCAAGATTATCGATCAAAAGTCATTAACGAAAACCTTGTTTGGTTTAGGCAATTGACGATTCCAAATATCTGAACATAAAGAAACTTTATTATCTAATTTACTAAATTCATCAATTAAATTCTTTTTTCCTTGTTTTACTAATTTTTTAATTATACGAGTAAGTGTAGTCCTAGAACACGTTTAGCACATGGATTAAGAGATTCTTTACAAAAATCTTCAAATATGCATTTAGATCCAAAACTAAAAGAAAGATGTTCTACAAACAAATTTAGCTAATGATTCTCTTAATTTATTATCCGAATATAAAATAAACCGAATCGGTACTACCGCTAGTTGAAGAAAATCTTGATAATTGTGTTTAAGAACCCGAGTCCATATTCCGGGTGCTTCGCTTCTATACGCCGTTTCAACAACCCATACCACGGCTTGAATTTAGGAAGCAGTGCTTACATTTGCACGATTTCTCCGACTCAAGAGTGACCTTCTCAAATGTTTAGTGAAAATAAGACTTTAGAGGAGGAAGTTCTCGAACCTTAAGTAATCAGACTTCCTTGTGTTTGGACGGATTCGAAGATGCCGATCTCATCACCGTGGATGAATGTCAGTCCTCCTCCCGCGGATTCATTATTTGCTTTCCCTTCCGAGCTCGAGATGATGCACCTCCGCGGCCTCCTTCCATTGTAATTGAAAATTGAAAACGAAAGCGTGTAGAGATTAGAGAATACGAAAATGAGATTAAGAGTAGAGAAGATGTGTGTGAAAAATGATGAAATGAGCTCTCTATTTATAGAGTTTTGATAGTAACGGACACTAAATCATAGTCATTGATAAAAAAACTGTCAAATGATCCTAACTGTTGAAAAAAAATACCCAAAAAACCCTCCCAACGGCTACGAACCGCCAGTTAACCGGCGGTTCCAACGGCTATGAACAGCCGATTAATCGGCGGTTTAAGCCGTTTTAAAAAATAAATAAATAAAATTTTGCGGCTGAACCGCTGGTTCAACCCGCCGGTTAACCGGCGGTTCGTCGGCTTTACAACCAATGAACCGGAACCGGAACCGGCCCGGCAACTTGCCGGGCCGGTTCTGGTTCGACCCGGCGAACCGGGTCAACGGGCAACCGCCCCGTTGACCTGGTTACGGGCCCGGGCCGGGTCCGGGCCAGACCCGGCCCGGGGTCGGGTCTACAGAGAAGCCCTTTACAATAGTTGGAAGCTCAAAATGAAATATAAAATTGAATACAGAGTGTGTTACTTCACAACTAGCTTTAGGGCTCCATTTATAGTCTATTGGTCAAAAGTGACGATTGTTGACGTGACACTTCGGAGGCGCCTCGAATGCTTGGAGGCGCCTCCAACCAGATAAACTTTATCCTTATCACTACCAACGTTCAACTGTTCTGGCATGCTGGAGGCGCCTCGGTTCATCGGAGGTGCTTTGATTCTGCTAAGCTGAATTCCGCGACTTAACTCTTCGACAACGACTCAAGCTCTTCGGAGGTGCTTCGGTTCATCAAAGGCTTCTCAAGTCCCACACGTAGCAACAACTTCTCCGGGCATTCGAGGCGCCTCAAGTCTTTAAGTCATCAATGTTCAATCGGAGGCACTCAACTCTTAAATTGACCATTTTCTGACTTCTTTTGCTTGGGTGATGGTCCGGCCATCTAAAGTTGAGCTCACCCGAATCTAACTTCAGCCTTCTGTCGAGCAGACTTTCTCCCAGAATCTTGTCCTTCAGATGCACTGCGCGCGTCTTCTCGCTTCACCAATTTACTCTTCTGCATCTTCTCGTCTCTCGGATGCATCGAGCTCATCAACTCCCTTCCCGTGCCATCCTTCTCGTTCGCTGCATCTTTCACTCGACTTCTTGTGTTCCTAACTTCCTACACACTTAGACACAAATTATCAAACTCACAGGACCTAACTTAACTCATTGATCAATTTCAAAACTAATCCAGGGTACTTATAATCTCTTCCTTTTTGATGTGCATCAACCCGAGTTAAACTTAGGATAAACAAACAAGAAATTGTATATAGAAAATAATTATACAATTATAACATAAATATTTTGCAATTAAGTCCTCCCTCTAATTTAACACTACTCTTCCCCTTTGATCACATCAAAAAATATGAAAAAAATAAAAAGTGGGAGAGAAAAATTTGAAAAATTTTCTAAGGGTTATACATATGTGATGCAAGTATGTGTATTTTTACCACAATTATTTTGCAAATAAACTAATTTTTAAGAATTATACTTTAAATTTTCCAAATGAAGCCTACAAAATATTTTGAATTGGTCAAAAATTCTAAAATTTGTTGTTAATGTCAAACATAATCAATCTAATCATAGAAAAAATTTCTACAAGAAAATTATTTTTCTTATAGCCAAAACAGATATCGTTATACAGAAATAGTTATTTTTGAAATTAAATGCTTAGAAATATGTTTTACGTCAAAACGACTTACAACTTTTTTTGAATATTGAAAATATAATTGTTACATGTAGAAAAATCAAATTTTTTAAAAATCAATCCTCGAAAATTTTTTATTTTAAAAATTTGATTTTTGTTAAAAAGAATCATAAAAAATTATGGAAAAATTTTGATTTTTTTTTTTTGCTAACAGATAACATGTTTTTTTATCTCATAAAAATTTAAAACAGAAAAAATTGAATAGAAAGTTTAGGAAAAATAATTTTGCCAATAATGTTAATAGTTTAAACAAATTAGTTTCTAGCAATTAAATTTCGGGCAACTCTAATAAAAATCTAATAAGTCAAAATAGATTTTGAAACCCAAGATAAATTTTCTTGCCAAAATAAAATCTAGCAATTATTTTCTTAAACTTTTAAAATCTAGCAATTATTTTTCTGGCCGGGTACTTCTGACCCACATTGCAAGACGACGCCGCTCGTACGGTGGCAATTTGCTTGTCTTGCCAAAAGTACCAGAACATCCCACACCGACTTACTGAAGAGTTAAAAACATTCGCCATGTCCTGTCTGTTCGACCAGTAGGGCATGGACATTGTTGGACCATTTTCTATGACGATCGAGCAACGGAGATTTCTATTCGTTGCGGTAGATTATTTTTTAAAATGGGTGTTGACCGCGCCGCTCGCCAAGATAACGGAGCACAAGGTTATCAAGTTTATATGGCAAAACATCATGTGTCGGTTCGGCATCCCTCGCAAGTTCGTCTCGGATAACAGAAGACAATTCGCAGGGTGGAAGCTCAGGGAATGGTGCACGGGTTATGACATCTTGCAGGCCTTCACGTCAGTGGCCTACCTCTAAAGTAACAGCTAGGCGGAAGTCATCAACAGAGAGATCCTCAGAGGGTTGCGGACTCGGCTTGACCGTACCGGGGGCAGTTGGGTGGACGAGCTCCCGAGCGTATTGTGGGCTTATCGTACCACACCAAGAGAGGCGACCGACATAACCCCGTTCCATTTGGTGTACGGGGGTGAAGCCGTGGTTCCGGTAGAAGTTGGAGTAGAGTTCGACCGGGTGTAACTCTACGACGATGGGAATGCCTATTGGAGGCTCATGGATCTCGACTTGGTGGACGAAGTACGAGATAAGACCGTCGTCCGGCTCATGGCTTACCGACAGCGCATGAAGCAAAGCTACAATCGGAGGGTGATCTCGAGGTCATTTCAGGTCGGTGACCTTGTATGGAAGAGAGCGAAGTCGGTCCACGACGTCACCAAACTAGAAGTCCCATGTGAAGGATTGTATAAGGTCACTCAGAAGCTTCATTCGGGAGCTTATTATTTACAAGATGAGAATGGGAGAGATCTCGAGTGACCTTGGAGCGCAAACCATCTCCAACCCTATAGGGCTAGGTGAGTGGTGCGTGGTTAAATTCAGATACACTTGTATAGACGTATATTATGTAATTACAGGGGAACGATAAATAAAAACCCCAAGTGTCTCTGACTTTTGTGCCGATCGGTCAAGTTAAAAGCCGAAGGACGGCTATAAACCCAAGAGTCTACACTAAGTCAAAAGTCGAGCGACGACTATAAACCCAAGAGTCGACGAAATCAACAGTCGAGCGGGGACTATAAACCCAATAGTCAACGAAATCAAAGGTCGAGTGGCGGCTATATACCTAAGTCTACGCTAAGTTAAAAGTTGAGTGATGACTATAAACCCAAGAGTCGATGAAATCAACAGCCGAGCGAAGGCTATAAACCCGAGAGTCTACGCTAACTAAAGTCGAGCGACGAGTGTAAATCCAAGAGTCGACGAAATCAACAGTCAAGCGGTGACTATAAACCCGAGAATTGATGAATCAATAGCCAAGCGGTGGCTATAAACTCGAGAGTCTGCGCCAACTAAAGTCGAATGACGACTATAAACTCGAGAGTCGACGAATCAACAGCCGAGCGACGGCTAAACTTGAGAAGAAAGTTATAGGAGAGTCGAGCGGCGCCTGTAAACCCCGGTTCAACTTAGAAGAACGGAAGCGCAAGGATTCACACTTTGAAGGTTTTCGCAAGTGTTATCGGACAATCTTATGGCGCCGAGCGGCGATGCACGGAAGGACACTTGGAATATTTAACAATGTGCCCTATGACAAAAGCTAGGAAACCGCCGAATGGACGCACATTCATTGATACTTAGAAATTTTTACAAACTGTCAGGAGAAGTACAAGAGGTAACCTAAAAACTAAAAAGAAGATTAGTTGAGGTAGTCAAGCACGTTGTTCGGCAGCAACTCGGTGAGCTTCTCCTTGTTTATAATCTTGTTTGTCAACACTGGAGAAAGATAGCCGCCGTCCTTCAGTTGTTGGAGAGTCCCATCAATGCCATAATCGAAGAGGCGAAGAGCCCTATCGGTGAGATTGTCATTGAAAGGGTCAGAACGAAGATAGTTGCGCTTGAAAACTTTAAATTGTTCGGGCTCTTCCTCTTGGTACGACTTGAAGGCCGCTTAAGATTGCCTTCAATTCAATTTTCAACGAATCTAGTTCGACATCTTTGCGTCAAGCTGGAGATTCGTAGCGCGCTTGCTCGGCAGATCGGCTATCCTGTTCGGTTGCCAAAGCGGCCTCCGCCTCCTTGAGATTCTGGGTCAAAACTCGAGCCTTTTTATTTTTGATGTCTAAGTCTTCGATGGCTCGGAGCTTTTTGGCATTGACGGAATTGATCTTAGATTCAAAGCTGTTAGCCTGCTTGGTGAGCCGCTCAATTTGTAGGGCCTGATCATTATTCTTGCTCCTCTCTACATTGTGCGCTTGCTTGAAGCCCATTAGCTGCTCAGAGCTCCTTTCCAGGTCGACCTTCAATCAAAATGAGCCTGGGAGGCCTCTAATGGTCCGCTCGAAGCGCGCAGCTGCTGTAGCTCATGCTCTAAGAAGGCCAACCTCTAGCACATGGCTAGACTTTCAACCCAGAACTGCAATAAAAATAGGTTAATGATTGTCAATCGGGAAATACACAAGTAAAGATAACGATAATATAATACCTCAGTGGACTTCTGAGTATATCCGTCCGCGAGTTCTCTAGAAGGAATGGTCTCCACGCTGGCCCGTGCATCATCCTAGACTTGTGCCAATGGTCCTTGAATTCTAATTTGGTGTTCGGGGGAGCGCGGCTCGGCGTTGTCGGGATGACGCCACTCGTTCGTTGGTAGGTGAATGATGGTCATTATGTGTCTCCGGCCGCTCGGACCTGATGGCTCGGAGGTGGCCTGTCCTGTGGACTTAGGCATGGGGGAAGAGCGGATAATGGACATGTGGGCGGCTGGCAAGGACGACTGAGGTGGAATGAACACGACGGGCGGCGTACATAAGGGCCCATGTGGCAACGTGGAGAGAGAGGGTGTCCGGTCGGATGAAAGGGGAGTGGTAACAGCGGCCACCTTTCGCTCGGGAAAGGTGAGAGATGGAGTCTGGCCCCGCTTGGAAGGCAGACGTGAGGCAATGGGAGCAGAGGTTTGTAGTGCAGTGGTAGCCGAACGGGATGAGGCTTCCCCTTGGTGCCTCTTGCGTCGTTGGATCAATGGCTTACTCGAGGTGGCAGACTCCGAGGGTGCCGCGATCGGCGCCATTAATGGCCGCTCGGGATGGAGTTCGGCTGTGGTTGTTGCGGCATTGCTAGCCGACGCGTGGCTTACTCTTGCCTCCCTGGCCGCCGCGTGGCTTCCTCCTGCTTCGCCGGTCGGATCGGTTGACCGACAGTAGGCTACGACTTTCTAGCTCAGCAATGCCTTGGGCGTTAATTGCCGCGTCGGCGAGTTTGCTTTTGTCGTTCAGCCATGCCCTCAACATGATTTGAGCTGCAAGAAAGGAGGAGAAAACAGTTAGATTTAAGATGGGGAGAAGAAAGAGCATACCTAGGGTGAGGGGCAGCCGCGTTCGGATCAGGCTCAATCTGAACACATAAGACACTCTCCAATAGCAGTCGATGTATGTGGTACTTCTGGCCGGCTAGACTCGAGGCTGCTTGGAGGTAGTCCGATCGGTCTCAATATCTTCCAAGCGATGGAGACTTCATCACTTTCATCTGCCACCCGGTCGGAAAGTCAGGCCGAGCGAGAAAACGAACAAAAAAATAATGCTCCTTCCAGTGCTTATTGGAGGACGATATTTTATCAAAGAAGACTACACCCACTCGAGTTTGAAAGAGAAAGGTCCCGGCTCGAACAACTTAGGATAGTAAAAATAATGAAACACCCTAGGTACTAATGGGATTGTTGGATCGTGAAAACGCTAGAGGGATGGGGGGGGGGGATGAATAGTGTTCGTTGAAAATCGTTATCGAGTAAGCAGCAGAAAGTAATATGAAAGCAACACCAGAAAAACACAAGCGGTTTTTACTTGGTTCGGAGCCTTCGGCGACTCCTACTCCAAGGCCCAGGTCCTGCGGACCTATCGATGGGCAATCCACTAAAAATCTCTTCCGGTACCCCAGAAGAGAGAATCGAGTACAAGAGACTTAGGTTAAGTGTAACATACTGCACTTGTCCTTTTGTAGAAATTAAATACAGAAAATAAACGTTACCAACACTTTTAGAAATCATAATGGAGCACTTCGTGTTGATGTCTGTCTGCCGGGCGCAATCGGAACTCCTAGGAGCAGTCGTCGGACTCAACAGCTTCAGTGTAGAGTAGCAGCAGTAACCGGAAGCAGTCGGAAGCTTGAATGTACGCGTAGTAGCTCGAATATTCTTGATGATCCAATGCCTCCTTGAAACTGCCTTATAAATGGTTTAGAAGGCGCCTTCCAAGGGCTTTGAAGGCGTCTCCAATGGGATAGAATCTATCCCGAAGTGATCGGTGCTTATCTGCGAACCAGTCAATTTTTATCCATGGAAGGCGCCTTCCATAGCCATGGAAGGCACCTTCTATGAACAGTACCGAGGCGCCTTCCATAGCCATGGAAGGCGCCTTCGGGTACTGTTCACCCGAAGGCAACTTTGCTTCTTTGCTTTCTTTCTTGCCCTGCAACAAATATGCTAGTCCAAAATACCCTACAAGACAAGTGTTAGCACAATATAAAAAATAGAGTAATTAGTTCCTGTCCTCCCAGTACCATGAACTAGTCAAGGTCTCAGTCTAGGAATCCCAAATGGTCCTAAACTGGATCGACATCTACTGTCCGTCAACTGGGACGCGTTCTCACAATCACTCTCCTCCAGTGACTTACCTTCACTCACCTTTTACCAGACATCCGGTCATCCCGTCGACCAGTCTGGACTTCATGCCAGCTATCCGGTCAACCCGTCGACCTAGCTGGACTTCGTGCCAGCTATTCGGTCGGCCCATCGACTTAGCTAGGCTTCGTGCCAGATATCCGGTCAGCCCGTCGACCTATCTAGATTTCGTGCCAGCTATCCGGTCGGTCCGTCGACCTAGCTGGATTTCTCCTACACACTCAGTCAAAGTGTTAGATCACAACTAAACTAACTTAACCTACTTTGTCATTTAGTAAAATTTGAGTTATACCGTTAGTGCTAACCGCACCATTAGGGATGTCGTGCAGACAAAATAATACAGCCACCTTGCACAGCAACCTAAAGGAATTGAGCACTAGTTGGTGCAAGGAAATGTGGAAATATCTATATACGCCTGAGAAGAAGAGGTGAACAGGAAAGCGCAGGCCGGCGCAAAACTGATCCTTGAAAAAGGGCAAAAGACCATCAGAGGTAAATGAGGTCGGTCGTATGCAGAGGGAATGACGATTTGATAATCAGAGAGAAAACGATAGGTAAGTTTCATCTGATCGATCTCATCCTTGTTAAACTTAGACCCAGTATAGGTGTACCACAGTCCGGGGATGGACTCAGGTGGCTAAGGAGACGAGGCCATAGAAATCGAGAAGGAAGAAAATCGAGGACTCGACGAGAGAAAGAAAGAAAGGGCTTATTGAGAAATGTCGCCGACAATGACGAGGAGGAGGAGAGGCGTCAAAGAGCTTGCGCAAGAGAGAAAATGTGATGAAGTAGGAAGACGACGACGAGTAAGGGCTTATAAATACCGCGGACGATCGCTCCGATCGAGGGTTACAGAAAACAGAACCAAGATCTGGCTGTTGAATTCGAAACGACACTTATCACATCAACCTCGGATATCCGCCAGTCACATCAAGCATGCGGCGGTATAAAAGTGGGACACGTGACGCCTGGCAACGGGGGTGCATTAATGAGGTTAAATTAAAAGGCATGGGTGATGTGCTCAGCAATAATGACCAGAGATTTGTACAATCTTCCAAAAATGAGGATGACGTCAACAACCAATAAAAGGCACTCGTCCGAGGAAGCGACGAGAAGTGGAAAAATTCTTAAGTGTTGTCACCAAGTATCTCGACCGGCAAGATCCCTGATTGAGAAGTGGTCAAGCGGAGACATTGTTAACACTCATGATAGCCGAGCGGCGGCTTTAAACCCAGGGGAGAAAGTTGCTTCAACGTCTACCATAGCTGAGCGGCGGCTCTAAACTCAGGTTGGCAATTGATAGCCAAGCAGCGACTCTAAACTCATGACAGCAAGTGGTAGCCGAGCGACGACTCTGAAGCCTAGAATATCCGATCAACCATGAAGGTCACCGGAGACATTGCTTGCCCAGTTGTCGGACTTACAACCTCCTTTGACTAGACTTGAGGGGAAGATGCGATGGTAAAAGGTGCCTATCAAGTATAAGTCGAAGGTGGGACCAGCAGCCGACATGGAGGTTAAAGTCAGGACGATTAACGATAGAGAACCAACGGGCTCACCAAAAGGTGGCCGAGTGGAGGTTGACTTCAACTGTCAATTGGGCCTGAAGGGTCCGATCTGCCAGGAAGCTTATCTAAGTAGATCGCTCAGCCAGTTGGGCAAGAAACAACCTACTGAACCGAGGTACTACGGAGGAGAGTAGCAGCTGAGATCGACTTGGTGGGGAGTCCTGGCTGAGCGGCTATCTCGCTCGGCCAAAACAGTGGACCCCTCCCATATCTCATAATATCCCTCTGGGAGGTAATGTCCCTGACAACAGGGCATGGTCAACAGGTAAATCGTATGACGGAAGCTTCTACTGTCATGCCAAGGATTTGCACGCTCTGTTAAGGTATGATGGCAGAGATACTTTTCTGACATGCCTTTTTATAAGACGGTTGGGAAAACGTATCTACGTCTCGAGGAGCATGCACGTTGCCTATTGTAGCACTATATAAAGGGGGGTTCATGCACTGAAGGCGGTATGTGATATCTGTTATTTGTGTTTGTGCTCTCATTGTTACCAGATCGCTCCGTCTTTTTTCTACTGTTCCGATGACTGATTTGAGCGTAGGAGGCCAACGTCGGGGACTTTTTCCTTGACCCGACACTAACGTTTCTTGTATTAGTGATCGGAGCGGAGTGTTCGCACGGTTAACCGAGAAGCCACATTCCCAGCTAGCCTTCTTCACTATTTTTGGATAGGATCAATCGTATTTATTACCTCTATTGATTTACCAGTGAGGGTTTCTATTTAAACATCTTACACCTTTATATATATATATATATATATATATATAACCTCACAGTACTAGCATTAAAGAGACTCAAATTAAATAAAACAACTCCAAATGATAATGCATTACAAACTGGTTCAACTTGAAACCAAAACAATCTGAGCTTGAACATCATAATATTGAATAAAATCTTTAAAAGAACAGAGAGTGCAACTAACTAGTGAGATGAACTCGACCGACTATTAAGACAGATAACTCAATTCCGAATAGAGGACCCAACATTCTAATGTAAGTAGAAAAGTAGACTTATAAAAGAAGTCCTCGGGTGTGCACTGTCAGGTACAAGAAGGCTCATCCGTCAAGTACCTCCGTCTCCTCATTACTTGTACTATATGAATCTAGTGAGTCTAAAGACATAGCAAGTTTGACCTTTATATAAATAATATCTATTCGCATTTAAGAGAAATATTTGATAAATTACTATATTAAATATCAACGGAGAATAACCTCTCTGATTTCAGTCTCATGAACCTCCAAACTACCCTAAATTAACATTCAATTTTTAACCTTTGTTATCTTTTATTTTACTTGTAAGAGTCGAAAATTACAAGAATTCATATCATCAAGTGTATCTCCTTTGAGCTATGATATTCATTTAGAAAATTCATCTAGAAAATTCTTAAGGATAGACACATAAAGATGGGGCCCACTATTTCACTTTTTGTGGGTCCCATCATTTATGTGTCTATCCTTAAGAATTTTCTAGATAAATTTTCTAGATGAATATCATTTCTCATCTCCTTTATACCTTAATCTCTGATCGTTTGGCCAAACTTTTATCCTGTACTAGGTTGGTAAGGTTCACCAAACCTTTCTTAAGCTGAATTCCCAAACCTCTCTATTTTGGTAAGGTTCACTAAACCTTTCTTAAGCCAGATTTCCAAACCTCTTTGTTTTGGTGAGGTTCACCGGACTCTTCTTAAGCCCGATTCGTAAGATTCACCGGATCTTTCTTAAGTCGTATTCCCAAACCCCTCTATTTTGGTATGGTTCAGCGGACCCTTCTTAAGCCGGCCATGGACTAGGGATCCATTGTTAGGTATGTTATGTCCAACATGACCCATTGCTTAAATCAATAATTAATCATATAACCAGTAACCTTTAAATCACTATCAACTAATTATTTAATTATTTGTTAATCATTGGAATTGCTCTAATTAATCAATATATTAAATTCAAAATTCTTATATTACATGCATCACCTATAGTGTTAGAAACTTTACGTAATTAATAAAACTCTAGTTAAATAAAAAAATTAATAAGTTATGTAATCTAATGACGAGAAATCCTTAAATTCAATATCAATAATTTACTCTAATTAATAAAACTTTCATGACTAATAATACATGCGTTGAACATCAAAACATACATACTATGATCCATATAGTACAGAAATCGAATGTTAGAAATCTTGCCAACCATCACAAAATTTCCAGTAACACTAAGGAAAGAAAAGAAAAACAAGAAACACCTCTCATCACATTAAACCATGCATCAATCATTAACCATGCTTTGTATAGTCCGTGTAGTGCAATAAAAGCAGAATAGAAAACCTTATGACATAAATCAAAATATTATACTACGACTCGTATGATGCAATAAATATCAAAAACCATAAAAGGGAACTTGCCTTGGTGTTTTACGTATGGGAGAGCACCCGCGAGATGTAGGGAAAGACGACCTTAAGCATTTCGGCGAGGTTTTTCTTCTATCTCTTCCAAAGTCGCTAGGATTTGGATGAGTGTGGGGAGGCCGACGGCTTTCAAGGGTGAGGGGAGGGAAAAATAAAACTTGTATTTAAAAGGGTAAACCGGGTTGGGTTGCTAGAAAATCGGGTAGGGGTCGTTTATCCTACTAATATTTTAATTACTTAAACCCTTTAGTATTAAACCATAACATAAATCTTGGTTTGTTTAAATGAACCGTTTTTTTTTAACGCTACACCTATGTTCCATGTTCCAAATATTAGATTATTAGTTTTTCTATCATATTTGTTCTTATCCAACTTATGGTGTGAGAATTCTTGGTTATTTAATACTACATCCAAGTTTCATGGAGATGTAGTGATCCTGCCAATACATTATAGTCGGACCCTGCAACGTGAACTCTTGAAAATTTAGCACTACACCCGAATTCTGGAGATGTAGCGGTCCTTGCCGAGACGTTACAGTCAGATCCTGCAACACGTTCCTTCCGAAGAACAACCTAGCATTAGCATAATAGTTTAGTGGATCCATTCATTGAATATTTGTCATAGTTTTAACGTTGGCTGACAACCTAACACAACTATCCTCCTTTATCCGAGCTTGGGACCGGCCACGGGAAACCTAACACAACCCTCCTCTCATTTCAGTAAGAGGATTACAATATATAAACATCAACAATTATCAAATCCCTTAATCCTGAGGTCTAATATAGGAAAAGATACCATCATAATTACAGCTTATCAGATACCTTAATATAGGAAGAAATACAACAGTATTTACAAGGGATATATACAACAATAATAGAAATCTTATAGAGGTAACCAAGGGATATGCAGCTATAACAAAAGGAAAAAAGGAATATATTGACATTATTGTAGTGTTTTTGTTTTATCAACAGAGTGTGATTGCCCCACTTCAATCTATGTTATCTAGGGGCAACATGTTGGATTGTTGGTTTTCATTAGTTGATTTGAACTGTTTTGTATTTGGCCATTTTCATTTTATAAATATGATAGTTCTACGACAACCTCCAAATTTAATGAAGTTTATTGTCGCAAATCTACGTTGCTAAATTTGTCATATTGAATATGTAACTTTTTGTCTTCTCCTTTGACCTTTGATATTCTCTTGTAGAACCTTATGTAGTTCTATGCATAGAGACATTGCCTCTAAATGAGATTGTGTTGGATTGTTTAATAATTTGCTCTATGTTCCTCTTTCTGTCACTATTTATTTTTTAACTTGTAGGTTTTATAGCTCTACTATTTTCTTAGAGTTGTCCAGATTCTCAGCATGTCTACTAGTGCATTGTGCATTTTACTGCATCATGTTAGAATTTTGAGCGTGCTTGAACATTCTCTGTTTACCTACGATCTCAGGTTTTTTTTTTCTGACTGTAATTGTGGATTCAGATTCTAGATTGTGCACTTGGACATAATGAATCTGCACTTTTTAGACGTGCTCAGTTAAAAGCTTTGGTCTCTATTCACAGCAAAGAGGTATAAATTATTCACCTTATTTGGAATCAGCATTTGCTGTTTGTTATGCTTACTATTTCTTTCAATCATTTTAGGCTGGAAAAGGTGGAGAGCTTACACATGATGAAACCACAATAATAAGCGGGGCACTTGATTTGACTGAAAAGGTATATTTTTACTAAGTTTGTTCCCGTTCATTTCTTCTGTATAACTACTGTCTTACTAGAAAGAGCAAAAATTTTGTTTCTCTAATTTAAGATGCTTTTGAGTTAAGGGAGCCATTGGTAGGCAGATTGTCATGGAATGGGAATGGATCATTCCCTGTATGATTCCATTCTGATATTTAGGCATTCCATTTCTACAATATATGATATTATTAATCAATTTCGAATTTAAAATAGTGAGATAAGATGGATGTTCAACTAAACTTACTGATTGTGCAAGCTGACCGAATTGGGTAGGCAGATTAGACGAGAAGGGGTAGAAAAGGTCAAAAAGACGGACTACGCCAAGAAGTTCAAATGGGTTGGACAATTTAGGCGTAACTCATGGGCAGGACAGATTTGATGAATTGGACAAGGTGGATAAATCGAAAGGGCATTCAAAGTGAACAAACTAAGTGAACTGGAAAGAGCAAACTGATTAGGTAGGTTGGACTAATAATTGAGTAGATTGGAAGAATTCGCCTAGACTGATAGGGCGAATAAGTTATATAGATTGTGTGTGTGCATGTCCAATTGGAGAGTGAGTTAAACAGATTAGGTGGATTGAATGGATCAAAAGGGGCAACAATCTTGCTAGATCATGTGAATCAAATAGACTGATGTGCAGCATGAGCATGATTGATCACATGTGCCAGACAGGTTAGATCAGTCAGGCAGGTCTGACGGACAGAAAAAAGCCAAATGGATCAGGTGTGTCAAACTAGCTGCGGATTGGAGGGTTGAACGTGTTAGATTGTCTACACTTGGTCACTCGCTGAAGAGGTTGATTAAGCTGGATCAATCAGGGATTAGACAAGTAGGACAAGCCAGAAAGGCCTGATAAACTATGCAAATCTAACAAGTAGGATGAATTAAGTCAAACAAATCGAACTGGTGGGATAAATGAGACAGTGTTGATGGGTTAAACTGTCTGGACAGAAAAAACAGGTCAGACAAACTGAATGCTCCAGCAGGACTAACAGACTGGACAAATTGTGGGATTGAATAGATCAAACATGTGTAGTGCATTCATCTTCATTGTTTACCGGATTTAAGATATGTTGGGGATTCAATCAAAGTCCTACGTTGGAAAGATATGGAAAAAATCATGAGTTTAAAAGTATGTATGATGTCTCCATTGGCATGTGACCTTTTGGGTAGAGCTCAAGAGCAAAGTCATGAGGGCTTAGGCCCAAAGTGTTGGTCCCTTGCGGCCGGCAAGAGGAAGGTTAAAGTCTCCTTTGAGTGGAAAAACCTCTTACAGCAGTTAAAGTACCGAATTACAAAGCTAAACTGAAAGTAGATCGTTTATAAGTGTTGTGTTTAGCTACTGGGATTAGGGTTGTATCTATAGCCCTGATCGAGGCGCCTAGAAGAGTTCTAGGCGCTTGGATGCCGATATAACTTTATCCACGTCGTACCGGATCGCAACAGATGGCATCTCGATAAACTTTCTGGTTTGGGAGCCTGGACCTGCTCTGGGCGCTCGAACCATCTGCAGTCGAGGGCGCCCTCGGCACCCGAAATGGTCCAGGCGCCCGGACTCTAGGCGCTTGGAATCGCTCTAGGCGCCCGAACCACAGTCAACAGCACGTTGACTTTTCGTTTGGCTTCTGCTCCGGCTCCGCTCACTTGGGTGATTTCGATCATCCGGAATAGGGTTCACCCGAACTCATTTTCCGGCTTTCTAGAGCAACCTTTCGCTCCGGCTTCTCGTCCCTAGAAACCGCCGCGCTCTTCCTTCTCATCTGCCAGCATACTCTTCCTCGGCGCCTCGTCTCTTGGATGCACCGAGCCCGTCAACTCTTTTCCGTGCCATCCTTCTCGCTAGCTGCGTCTTTCGCTCGACCTCCTGTATTCATAAGTTCCTGCACACTTAGAGCATCAAAATATAACAGTACCTAACTTGACTTGGTTAATCACATCAAAATTACCACGGGGTACGTACAATCTCCCCCTTTTTGATGTGAGCAACCCAAGTTAAGTTAGGGTAAAAAAAACAAATAACAGGAAAATAACAAGTATAAATTTTGCAAAAAATGTGCAAAAATCAAGATGTTACTCTCTCCCTAGACTTAACCTCTACTTCTCCTCTTTGATCACATTAAAAATAGAGGTATGCCATGAAAGTAACTTGAAATAATTTAAAATAAAGTTTAAGAGATAAAAATATAGTAACTAGTATCCAGAAAAATCAACAAGTTTAAATTTCGAAAATCTAGATTTTTACTATTTATAAACAATTTTTGAAAAAACTAATTTTAGAATTATGTTTAATTGTTCAAAAAAATTTAAGAATTTTTTCAACAGGAAAGCAGATATATTCAAAGCTATGATAAAATTTTCATGAAATTATGGATTTGATTTAAGCAATAATAATTTATCTTCAAAAAAAAAGGTTGAATCTTCGAAAAAAATGTTTAAAATAGTTTCCTGGCTCAAAAAATTGTGACAAATTTTCTGAAAATGTAATAGAGCAAGTATTTTTAGAGAAAAATTATTTTTAAAAAATTGAACGAAAATTGAATTTTTAGTATTTAAAATATGATTTTTGTAGAAGAAATCATAAAAAAAATAATACAATGGTTAAAAAATTTATTTATTTTTTATTTAATCGATAACATGATAAGAGTTCATCGAAAATGAAGTTTGTAAAAATTACTTTGAGAATTATTTTTAAATTAAAAAATATAATTTTTGTTAAAAAAAAGCATAAAAAATAATTTAACGGTAAGAAAAATTTGAAATTTTTTCTAAAGATAAGTGATGAAATTCTTTTTCTCAGAAAAATTAATTTCTAACAGAAATCATGCAAAGCAATTTATTTAGTTAATTCTAAGCAAACAATAAAAATTAAATCAATTAAGAGTACGACATGCATTAAAATTTAATTTAAGTACGATTTTGGAACCCAATATAGGTTCCTTCCAACTGGATTAATAAAAAATTTCCAGGGATATATTTTGTTGATAAATTTTTTTCCTACATATAAGTGATGAAATTCTTTTTCTCGGTAAAATTAATTTCTAACCGAAATCATGCAAAGCAATTTATTTAGATAATTCTAGGCAAATAATAAAAATTAAATCAATTAAGAGTACGACATGCATCAAAATTTAATTTAAGTACGATTTTGGAATTCAATATAGGTTCCTTCCAACTGGGTTAATAAAAAATTTCCAGGGATATATTTTGTTGATAAAATTTGTTCCTACATATAAGTGATGAAATTCTTTTTCTCGGTAAAATTAATTTCTAACCGAAATCATGCAAAGCAATTTATTTAGATAATTCTAGGCAAATAATAGAAATTAAATCAATTAAGAGTACGACATGCATCAAAATTTAATTTAAGCACGATTTTGGACCCAATATAGGTTCCTTCCAACTGGGTTAATCAAAAATTTCCTAGGGATATATTTTGTTGACAATTTTCTAATTTGACCCTTGTGATCTAAGATGTCAATTGAGTCTTTGAAAATTTTTAAATTTGAAAGAATAACATTTGAACATGCAGAATTTATCAATTTTTGTATTTGTTCTTTTAAATTTTCATTTTCTATTTTTAATTTGTCGAAATCTTCTAATTGACAAGATGTTGCAAGGTTCCTTTTAATTCATTATTTTCTTTTAATAACCTTTTAGAGCAACCACAGTGGGAGCTCTTTCAGAGCTCCAACTGTGAGCTGGCAGCAGGGAAAAACCTCCCTCCTATAGTGGAGGGAGGTTTTTCCCTTTAATCGAAGAAGCGACTTCGTGGTTACGGAGCCGCTTCTTCGACTTTTTATTTTTTTAATATTATTTTTTTAATAATCGTAAAAAAATAAAAATAGAACAACGGCTAATGTTTTAGCCATTGTATGTCGTTGAACAACGGCTAATTTTTAGCCATTGTTCAACGGTTATAATTTATTTTTTTAATATATAAAAAAATCTATAAATATAAGATCTATTTCATTCATTCCATTGCTATTTTTGCTCTCAACTCATTTCTTCCTTTCATTCCCTATTTGTATTTGAGATGGATGAAAATCTCAATACTTCCTTTATGAATCTTTTGAATTCTTCAAATACAGAAGGAAATACATCTTCTCAAAATACTCGCATTCCTCCAAATATCCAATCCTCATATTTTCTCTCACACACAATATCCTCCAAATTTTCAAAATATTTCATATGTTCCACAATATTTTCGAAATTTCCCAAATTCCCAAAATTCTCAAAATTTTTTGCAGACGTGGAATCCAAGTAACGCCATTGCAACTCCATTTGGTATGTATCCATCCTAAGATTGGTCAGCAATGGGTAGCTAACTTGGGATGCCTTATCCTTACGTATTTTCTCCTACTCAACCACCTGTCATACTTTCGAATGAATCAAGAAGGGCAACTATTGATCCATCTATCAACGACAAAGAATCTCTAACACCATCATCTGTTCCAGCAACTCAGTTGCCACCACACTCATCACAAGAAGAGCGTGAAGTTGAGCTGGAAGAAAATGAATCGAAACGAAGATTTTGGTCTCTCGATGAAGATGCGGTCCTTGCGAAGTCATGGGCAACTATAAGCATTGATGCAATCATTGGTAATGACCAGAAGGATCAAGCTTTTTTGAAACGTATAGCCGATTACTACAACAAACATCGCCCCACTGGATCTATGATGAGAAGTTATCAGCGGCTGAAATCACATTATTATAGGTTTGCACCGATGGTAAATGAATTTTCTGCAACTTATAATAATTTTTATACTCTTCGGCAAAGCGGTCGGAGTGATAAGAATGTATTGGAGAATGCACTGAATATGTGGAAAGCCAACAACAATAACAAGGATTTTAAGTATATGCATGTATGGAGGGTTCTCAAAGAATATGAGAAATATACTCCACAATCAGTTGCTCATTACTCTAACAAGAAGGCAAGGGCATCCGAATCAGGGGGAAACACTTCAACATCAAATCCAGATACAAGTGTTGATTTAGATGACTCTGAAGTTCGCATTCATCCGATAGGGCAAAAGGCAGCGAAGAGGAAGGGCAAATCTAAAGCCAGAGAGGGCGACACAATGGAACATAACATCGGCAAAGAATGATAAGATATTAAAGAATATCAAATACAAAATAATTTTACGGGAAGCTGAGATCTTTCATAAGGATTATGAAACAACTTTATTTACATGAGAAAATGGTGGAAAAAATTAAACAGAGACATGGCCTGGTGTAGATGATTTTACGTTTATTTTTATATATTATTATAATTTATGTCTTTTTATTTGATGCACCGTAATATTTATGTATTTTTTTTAATTATTAATATTATTTCATGTTAGCAATTTATAAATTTAAATTTTATAAAAATTTAATGGTGTATAATGTAAAATATGAAGGAGAAATGAGAATTATATATAATGAAAAATGTGGGACCCATGAAGGAGTTGTTGAGAGGTTTTTTGATAGTGGAAAGGGGTGTGAGATTTTTAACTTTTGATGTGGTGCAGACGTGGCAACGATGGAGCTCTCAATAGGCTCTAACCACTATGGATGCTCTTAGTATCTATTTCTAATTTACAGGAATTTTTTATATAATTTTAATAAATTTAAATAACGGGTCAGGAGGTAGAGACCGTATCTGACTTACCTTGTCAATTTCTGATGCTCCCCCTGTAGAGTTGCGCTCTTGTGACGTTGCTTCCCCTTCTTCAATCCTTTCGATGCTCATTTCAGATGAACTCGCTTTGTCTTCTTCTTCTTGGTGGCTTGCCATCAACGCAAGTCCGACGTGGACTTCGATCTCTGACTCTGACGACGTTTTTGTTCCACGTCACCTTTAAGTTTCTGTGCTTTGTTTGGGTCGGCTTCTTGTCCTTCTCCTTGTTCTTTAATTTTGGACAGTTGTCTTTTGACATGCCCTTCTTCATTGCAGTGGTAGCATCTTACCTTTCTTTTCCTTCTTTTACCCTACACTTGATTAAACTTATTAGCCTTAAATTTTTTTGAATTTCCTTACCATGAACGTCATTTCGTTATTGTCAAGGGATGTTTCGAACTCTGGTTCATCCATTTTTACCTTTAGAGCAATGTTTTGCATCGTCCTCGTCTTTATATCTCCATATCTAGATTCGTGAATTTCAAATGTCGAAAACAATTCCTATAAATAACTTTCCTCTAAGTCCCTAAAGATGAAATATCATCTACTAGGTTGACCATTCAGGAGTTCTAGGAAATGCATTAAGCGCGTACTTTAGCAAATCCCCATTGGTTACCTTTTCTCTGAGATTCGTGAGTCCGATGATGAGTTCTTTGATCTTAAGTGGAGGTGTGCGACGGTTTCGCCTTCTTCTAACCGGAGGTTGCTGATATGGTTTCGGAGCAGGTCTCATCTTGCGAGTTTTGCCTTCGAGGTCCTTTTGTGTAGTTCCAGGAATTTATTCCAGAGCTCTTTGGCTGATCGTAGGCTCCGATCCGGTTGACCTCTTGTGACGGTAACACGCTCAGCAGATGGATTTCTGCCTTGCCATTTGCCACGAAGTCGGCTTACTCCTTTTTCGTCCAATGATGTTCTTCTTTGTCCTTTGGTGCTACAAAACCATACTTCATTATTATTAATAATTCAAAATCTATTTTGAAAAATACCTCCATCTTCTTTTTCTAGTTCGCGAACTCCCCCTCGAATTTTGGTGGATTGATGCTTGGTCCGGCTATCATCTTCTGTGCTTCGGTTGACGGTTAGTCCTTCTGAAGCGATTGAGCTCTGATATCACTTGTTGGTCTCTTGCAGCCAGCAAGAGGGGGGTGAATTGCCTGAAAATAAAAATGCAAACCTTTCTTGACTTTTCAAGCTAATTTAATAAATACTTGCATAAACAGAATTAAGAAGCTAATTAAAAAGGAAGAGACAGATCTTTTACTTGGTTTGCAATTAGGAGATTGTTAATCCAAGACGTTAAAAGCTCACTAAAGTCTCCTTCGGGCGGAAAAGCCTCTTACAGAAGTTAAAGCACTAAATTACAAAGCTAAACTGAAAGTATATCGTTTACAAGTGTTGTGTTTAGCTACTAGGATCAGGGCTGTATTTATCGCCCTAATTGGGGCACCTGGAAGGGTTCCAGGCGCCTAGACGTGGATAAAACTTTATCCACGTCGCACCGGATCGCAATAGGTGGTGTTTCGATAAACTTTCTAGTTCAGGCACCTAGACTCGCTCCGGGTGCTCGAATCTTGTTAAATATGATCCGCAGTTGAGGGCGCCCTCGGCACCTGAAGTGGTCTGGGCGGCTGGAATCACTCTAGGATCCTGGATCATAGTAACAGCAAGTTGGCTTTTCGTCCGACTTCCGCTTCGGCTCTGCTCGCTTGGGTGATTTTGACTATCTGGAATAGAGCTCACCCGAACCTATTTTCTGGCCTTCTTGTGCAACCTTCTGCTCTAGCTTCTCGTCCCTTGGAACCGTCACGCGCTTCCTTCTCGTTCGCCAGCGTCTCTTCCGCAACTCCTCGTACCTCAGATGCACCGAGCCCGTCGACTCTCTCCCGTGCCATCCTTCTCGCTAGCTGCGTCTTTCGCTCGACTTCCTGTGCTCCTAAGTTCCTGTACACTCAAACACAGGGCATCAAAATATAACAGGACTTAACTTGACTTGGTCGATCACATCAAAACTACCACGGGTACTTACACAAAGTGGACAATATCATACCGTTATAGAGATATGTGAACATCCTTTGGGCACAAGAAATGGTATCAGAGCTATGGTTTAGACTAGATGCCATATGGGGTGGCTTTGATTGAAGTTGAGGATTGGCCTGGAGCAGGTTAGGATGACTGGATGCTTGCGGGTAAGGCTCGAAGCAGGTTAGGATGACTGGATACTCGCGGGGAGGCCTAGAACATGTCAAGAGTAACTGGATGTTCACGTTGGAGGCCCAGACCATGAGAATAATAATGGTCCTTTGTTTGAGGGGAGGATTGTTGGGATTCAATCAAAGTTCCACATGGAAACATATGGAAAAGATCATGAGTTTAAAAGGATATAAGATATTTCCATTGGAACAAGGCATTTTGGGTAGAGTCGAATAGCAAAGCCATGAGTCGAGATGGCAATTTTTCCCGCGGGTTTGGGGCCCCGCGGGGAAAACCCGAAATGTGGATGGGGATCCCCGATTTTTCGGGGATGTGGCGGGTTCAGGGCGGGTATAGGAATACTATCTCCATCCCCGAATCCGTCCCGAATATTATTATTATTAATATTAAAAAATAATAATATGTTTTTTTTAAAAAAGTATTAATAATAGTGTTAATATTAATATTAAATTTTTTGAAAATATTATTAATAATAATATTATTATTATTGATATCAATATTAATAATATTATTAATAATAATATTATTATTATTGATATCAATATTAATATTATCATTAATAATAATTATTAAATAATAATGATAATAATATAAATTAAATTTGGGAATGAGGCGGGGATGGAGATTTGATCCCCGTGGGTTCGGGTTCGGGGAATCCCCGAACCCGAAAAAATGAGAATGGGGCCGGGATGGGAATGACAAACCCGCCTCCGCCCCGCCTCATTGCCATCCCTAGTCATGAGGGCTTAAGCCCAAAGTGGGCAATATCATGCCATTGTGGATATATGTGAACATTCTTTGGTTGCAACAAATGATGTCAGAGCCATGATCCATACCAGATGCCATGTGGGGTGGCCTTGAACGAAGTTGAGGGTGAGCTCGGAGCAGGTCAGGATGGCTGGATGCTTGCGGTAAAGGCCTGAAGCATCTAGTCACCCTGACCTACTTCAGGCCTCCTCGCGAGCATTCGGTCATCTTGAGTTTCGGGTCTTTCTCGAAAGCATTCGGTCATCCTGATTTGCTTTGGGCCCACTCTCAACTTCGTTCAAGGCCGCTCCATATGACATTTGGTCTGGACTATGATTCTGATACCATTTGTTGTGACCGAAGGATGTTCACATATCTCCACAATGACATGATATTGTCTACTTTGGGTCTATGCCCTCATGGCTTTGCTCTTCGACTCTACCCAAAAGGTCCCATGCCAATGGACCCATGATCTTTTCCATATGCTTCCAATGTGAGACTTTAATTGAATTTCAACAATCCTCCCCTCAAATGAAGGACTATCATTATTCTCATGGTCTGAGCCTCTCCGTGAATATCCAGTCATTCTTGACCTGTTCTAAGCCTCTCCGTGAGCATTCGGTCACCTTGACCTACTTCGAACCTTACCCGTAAGCATCCGGTCCCCTGACCTACTCCGGGCCTACCCTCAATTTTGTTCAAGGCCACCCCACATGACATCTAGTCTTGACCATGACTCTGATACCATTTGTTGCGACGGAAGGATGTTCACATATCTCCATAATGACATGATATTGTCCACTTTGGGTCTAAGCCCTTATGACTTTGCTCTTGGGCTTACCCAAAAGACCTCATGCCAATAAAGATATCTTACATCCTTACATCCTTTTAAACCCATAATCTTTTTCATATATTTCCAATATAAAATTTTAATTGAATCCGAACAAGATAACTAGTTGTTATTGATTTGTTCTAACATTTCTCTTATAGTTGATAATAAAGTTTTTGTCCCTCTTTTGATGTTATTTTATATTATGGAATTTTCTATTTTGTGTAATAAATTGGACAATGATCAATATTTATGCTCCAACTTGAAAGGAGTGTTAGAGCTAATAATTATATGTAGGCATTAAAGTTAATGACTAATCTCCACATTGGCTGTTATGCGAGAATCCTATATGTATGAGTGTAATTGTTCTACTTTAATAATACAATATAATTTTGTACATTTCTACTATAGCTGGTGCCTCATAAAAAAAAGAAGGAAATTTATTGTTGTCTCTACTTAAAAGAGCCAGATATTTGTAAATGCAATGGGATACTCTCTCTTTGGTTCAATGGCCAACATTCGCATCAGTGTCTTGTTCCTGCTCTTGACAGCTGATTTTAGGATTTATTGGATGATGATATTCATTAGTTTAACTGGTTCTTCTGAAATTATGATAAGATGGTAATTTTTCATTTGAGGGTGGTTATATTGACCCATTGATTTTGGTACACTGGTATCCAGGGATTTGTGTGTATCCTCAAGGAATATATATATATTTTCTTTATACAGAGTGATAGCCAACAGTAGTGCTCATGTCTGATGACAACTATTAATTTAATCAGTAATTTTAAATATGTGGATCATGCATGTCTAGTTGTCGAGTTAGAATATAATTTTAATTGGTTAAGCAAGAAGGTAAGTGCTATGCTACTTCTTTGACGCTATACTTTCTAATTTTCTGTAATTCAGAATTATTTGTTGGCCATGGTACCTTGTTTTGTCTTGTCTAAAATTTTATCGTAAATTTAGGAATTTAAATTTCTAATGATATGACCGTATGTACAGACAGCTGAGGCAGCTATGACACCCATTGAGTCTACCTTTTCCTTGGACGTCAATTCAAAGTTAGACTGGTGAGACTCTGCACATATATATAAATCGTCTCTTTCTTAACCTTTATTTTCCAAGGGAGAAATTCTAAGAAGGCATTTTGATTTATTATTGGTTTCTAGTTTCAACTGTTTCAAATTTATTCAGGTGCATCACGCTACATGCAGAAGTCCCATTCTTTTAGCAAAGAAATCAAACCAATACAGCATCGACTTGTTTTTGTATAGGAATCTAAAATAACTGTGACATGATGAGCCATCTTGGCTTACTGCATTTTAAACTTGTGGCTTCAAACTATACTGTATAGCTGGAAGGACAGTTTTCATATGTTAGGGGTGGAAGAAATAATACAATGGAAAACGTTTGATGGAGTTTAAATTAAACACCAGCATAAGGTATCCGTGCTCTTTCAAAATTGCTATATTTCCCAAGTCACGGTAGCAAAAAAGGTGGAATTGGTCATCCCAGTGGCCCCACACGGTCGGCTCCACGACCATCTATGAGGAGGTAAATCGGGAAACTGTAGTTGGCTAGTGTGGGAAGGGCTTTTTTTCCTCAGCTTTGCGAGATTCAAATCCTTGCCCTATGGTAGTAACTCTGTCCTGCACTAGACAACTCAACCGGGGCTATATTTCCTAAATCATGGTGGCAAAAGGCGAATACGCTCGCCCTCAGCGCCCCCGTCAACCCGTCCCAGGGCCGAGGTAAATCACGGGCGGCTACTAGCCTTTGGAATAGTGACTAGCACATAAGGGAGACATTTACCTCGGCTTTGCCGAGATTTGAATCTCAGATATCATGGTGGCAACACCTCATGGACTAGCCACTAGACCGTCCCGAGGGAACTATATTTCCTAAGTCATTGGTGGCAAAAGGCGAATACGCTCGCCCCCAGCGCCCCCCCCGCCAACCCGTCCCAGGGCCAACACGGAGGAGGTAAATTACGGGCGGCTACTAGCCTTTGGAATAGTGACTAGCACATAAGAGAGGCATTTACCTCGGCTTTGCCGAGATTTGAACCCCAGACCTCATTGGTGGCAACACCTCATGTGCTAGCCACTAGACCCATCCGAGGGGACTATATTTCCTAAGTCATGAACCTTAGAGTGGTTGTTAGACTTGAGAGATGATGAGACTTATAGTAACCTGTTTAGATTAGTTGTATTTTATTTATTTTTTTGGTACTTTCATTACTATGTACAATGCCTGTGATTATGGAAAATTGTTTCTATTGCAGGGAGGCTATTGGCAAGATTCTTGCTCGAGGCCACAGTCGTGTCCCTGTCTATTCAGGGAACCCAAAGAATATTATAGGCCTTTTGTTGGTGGGTACAAGTTATCATTTCCTTTTTTCACAGTTTCATATTTGTTTCATCAACCTTTTAAATTTGTGCTTGTCTGATCTCATGTGGTACTTTGCTTGTTATATCAGGTGAAGAGTCTTCTTACAGTTCGACCTGAAACTGAAACCCCTGTCAGTGCTATATCAATTAGAAGAATCCCTAGGTACCTTGTTGTATATTCTTGTTTCATGTTAATGAAATGATGTTCTCATATTTGGAATTTTCAGAGTGCCTGCAGATATGCCTCTATATGACATACTGAATGAATTTCAGAAAGGAAGCAGTCATATGGCTGCTGTTGTCAAATCTAAAGGGAAACCTAAGAGCACTCCACCTGTTGATGGTGAAAAATTTCGAGAAAATAAGGAATTGAGTGTTGAATCCAATGTCACAACCCCTTTGTTGTCTAAAGCCAATGAAACCTTGGACAATGTTTTTATCAACATTGATAGGTTTGAAAATAAACCCACAGCTTTGCTACAGAATGATGCGGAAGCAAAGATAGTTTCTCGATTGACAGAAGATACTGAAGAGGGAGAAGTTATTGGGATCATCACACTTGAGGACGTTTTTGAGGAACTCCTACAGGTAAAGTCAAAAATCTTCACACTTGACATGGCATCATTAGTTTCATTCATTCTATGCGCTAGATTGCTCTCTTTGGGTAGCAGTTGGATGTTAAATATACCACTGAGTGGAATACAGTTGACCTCATTTTTGTTTTATGTTAACCGCAAACAAAATATTCCACATGCAGGAGGAGATAGTTGATGAGACAGACGAATATGTTGATGTTCATAAAAGGTATCACATGAGATGATTTTGGCAATATGTTTTCTCTCTTTCACCCCTGTAGTTTAAAGATCAGTTTTCAGGATACGTGTGGCTGCTGCCGCTGCTGCTTCTTCAGTTGCACGTGCTCCGTCTTATAGGAGGTTAACTAAACAAAAATCAGTGGTGAGTATCTTCAAAATTTCAAGTTAAAACCACAAGATCAGCTTAAAAATCTGAGAAAATCATATGAAGATTAGTATCTAGCCAAACTTTCCCTGTTCTCAACTTTGAGCTTACAATTTTTTAGAAGATCTAGGTTTATGAGTGACCATTATTTAGTTTCACACAAAAAGAACTTGAGGTTTTCTATGTAAAATTTCAGTTTAGTTCTGGTGTCATACTTTTGAACAGAACCAACCCAAAGTAATGTTTTAAACTAACTTTATAAGCATTAGTATTTATAACACTGAACCAAGCTGTACTACAAAGAATTTCAGTTTTGTTAGAATTCAGTTTATTTGGTTTTGTTCGAATGTAGCTCAAGCCTCATGCAGTGCAGTAATCTTACAATGAATCATTCCTCTCTTTCAGGGGGCTCTAAATAGGCAAGGGCAGCATCCGCCGGGCATCCTAAAGAAACCCACCGAAGGAGATTCGTACACTCCCCGGCATCAAGTAAGTTTGGTGGAACCGCTCCTGGGAACCAAAAGATAACATCTGCAAAGTTTTGTCAAAGTAGTGCCGTTGCGTATCATCAGCTCAGTGATGCAGGTGTAAGAGTTATTTGTTGCTGGCCGAGCAATGCAATTAGCAATTGCAATTTGTCTTACAGTAAAAATAAGTAGTTTGTTGCTGGCCAAGGGATGTAATTAGCAATTGCAACTTGTCTTGTACTAAAATAAGGACGGACGATATGGCGACTTGGAGGAGGAGAAACCCGATTCGGATTCGAATATCTGTATGGTTGATTTGGAGCCCCGTTTCTGGGGTATAATTTTGCTGAACAAAGATGCGTTATTTGAATGCTCGCAGGAAATTGTAGTTTGTGGATTTAATTCTCGTTGTAGACAGATAGCTGTAGAGCTGTTAATTTGGGTTGGGTCCGTCGAGTTGACCCGCCCCGCCAAACAATTTAAGCGGGTTGGGTTGAAATTTTATCAACCTAAGTCCGCCGTGGGTCGACCCGCCTAGGCCCGCGACCCGCGCGGGTCGACCCGCTCGGGCTTGGGTTGGCCCGCGGGTTGAAAAACACATGTAAATTAAGTTTTAGGTCAATTTATTATCTTTCTTTGTTATAATTTTGAAATAAAAATAGTACTTTTCATCCAACATAAGTACTCGTTTGTGTTCATTTATATTTAAATACATGTTTATGTATATATTTAATTGTAGAAAACTTTTTCGAAGTAAAATGTTGAAGATATGAAATATTTTTTAATTTTTTAAAAAATTTTTGATGGGCCCGCGGGTTGGCCCGCCAAACCCGTCAAGTTGGCGGTTTGGCCCGCCCCGCCCCGCCAAATGATTAGCTCGTCATGGGCCGACCCGTCCCGTCACGGGTTGACCCGTCTGATAGCTCTAGATAGCTGCTTCGCCTTTTGCCACTGTAAACAGATCGCAATTTATCCCCAAAACAAACCAACTCTTTGTGTTCTCCCACTGTCTTCTTACTCGTCGAAGTCGCCTCATACGGTGGGACCTCGGTCCCTTTCCCCGCTCTTTTTACCAATCACTCGGTGGAGTACAAAACGTGTGGTTGGGTGGCTTGGTCTCCATTAATACATCTCCCCATTCCCTTCCAGTTTTTCATCTTCCCCCCAATTCCTTCTCTCTTTCTCCTCGCCATCGCTGGTTCCTTTCTTGCTCGCATTGGAAACCCTAGACAGATTCCGGTCCGATCGGCTTCGATCTCGCTCTTCTCGGATGGGTGGCGGCAGGGTCTGCTCCTCCGCCTGGCCTTCCTTGTCCGCTTCGTCCTCGCCGTCGCTCCCCGCGGCCTCTCCGTCCGAGACGGCTTCGACGTCCGTCACGGACACCGTGAACGGATCGCACCATTTCAAGATCTCCGGATATTCGCTGCTTAAGGGGATTGGCGTCGGCAAATACACGACGTCGGACACGTTCACCGTGGGGGGTTACGACTGGGCCGTTTACTTCTACCCCGATGGGAAGAGCGCGGAGGACGCTGCGGCGTATGTTTCTCTGTTCATCGCGCTGGCTAGCGAGGGGACTGACGTCAGGGCGCTGTTCGAGCTGACGCTTCTGGATCAGAGCGGCAGGGAGCGGCACAAGGTCCACAGCCACTTTGGAAGGAGGCTTGAGAGCGGCCCCTACGCACTCAAGTACCGAGGCAGTATGTGGTGAGTTTGGTTGATCACAAGCCTTGCATTGCTTTTTAATTTTTGTTTGTTGTATTTTCGAACTTATTTCTTGAACATTGATAAACTACTTCGGTGCTATACGCTAGTTTTTCTTATCATCTCTACTTGTCATCTGGTGCAAAAAGATAAAATAGCAAGAAAAAAAACTATATGAGAGTAATTGGGTATACCTTCAATAGCGTTAAAATGAGAAAATAGGTTGACATGACATAGGCATGTTCAAACGACATCAATAGATTCCATACTTTGAAGAGTTCGACGGTGTAAGGGATATAGTGTGACCAAAGAAAACATTTATCAATTGTAATAATGAATGATTTTGTTGATTGAAAAATACAAGGGATATAGTCTTGAATAGAACTCAATGGAGGGATAAGCTTCACGTTGGTGGCCACTGTAAAAGTTCAAACTTCCAATTAAATATTGTAGTGATTTAAAGAAACTATATAATTATTGAAGTGGGTAATGAAATTGATTCATCTGATAGATAAGCTAATATTCTGTCTCGTTTGTTTACTTTTTTTCATTTTGTGTGCACATGAAGACTATATATCGTTTCTTTAAAATATAGTATTTTGCAGGAATGCACACTATGGATGATTAATTACAGGGATGTGGTTTTCTTTGCACAGGGGCTATAAGCGTTTTTACAAAAGAACTGCTTTAGAGACATCAGATTACCTTAAAGATGATTATCTCTTAGTTAATTGTACTGTTGGTGTTGTTAGATCACATACTGAGGCACCCAAGATCTACACCATAGCAGTACCACCTTCTAACATAGCACAGCATTTTGGTCAGCTTCTACAAAGTGGAGAGGGGACTGATGTGAGTTTTGAGGTTGATGGTGAGATATACAATGCTCATAAATTGGTACTTGCAGCTCGATCACCTGTTTTCAGGGCCCAACTTTTTGGTCCAATGAAAGACAGGAACATGCATTGCTTAAAGATTGAAGATATGGAGGCTCTTGTTTTTAAGGTAGCCTATTCTCTAATTGAATTGTTTGTTCTCATCTTTACCATGTAACTTGCACATCATTAGCCAGAGTTGTCCTTGATCTAGCTTCTTTTCTTTTTCTTTTTTAAACTTAAACTCATTCTCGGACCATAGTGATAGAATATCTGTGTCTTGTTTCGTATCTCTTAGCTTTCATGCTCAATAATGGTGGTTCACTTCATAGCAAGCTTATCCTCTTTGTGCTAGTATGATCAAATTGAAAGAATTTAATGCAATTTGATTTTGATCTGTTATGGCTATACAATTGCCACAATTATGCTGAATGTGAATGAATGAATTTGTAAAATTTTTTGATGAAGATTGAAACCCATACTTATTGGACATTTAGACAAACAACATATTCTCATTTGTTGGACAATGCAAATATATAACCTGTTAGTGCATTGAAAAAAATTTTATACGACTAATAAAATAGCTCCTTTACACTGTGGTTCCCCTCATGGCCTCCATCTTGACCATGACTTTGATACCACTTGTTGGGCCATGAAATTCACATATCTTCACAATTATATGATATTGTCCACTTTGGCCTAAGCTCTCATGAATTTATTTTTGAGCTCTACTCAAAAGATCTCATACCAATGGAGATATCTTCCATCTTATAAACTCATGATCTTCTATTTCCAATGTAAGACTTTGATTGTAATCCCAACAATTACTTAGCTGCGTGATTAGTACTTTGTTGCACCCTTCCTTTGTTTTTGAGATAAATGATTAACCTATTAACTTTACCATGGGATAATAGCAGATTGTCTTGCGTTTGAATCCAGCCAGTTTGCAATATACAAAATGGATACCCTGTTAGTTGAATTAGTTATATCTACACTTCATCTAGTCTAGTCTTGTTCTTGACCCATGAGGTACTTTTAATAAGCTAATGCATAGAAATTGTCCTTTCAAAAATACTGAAGCTTCTGGGTAAGTTGTTAGCCTGTTAACTTTAACAGCGGTTGTACCATGTGCTTTAGATACTTATGTTACATCTGCCATATAGATATTAAATTTGGTGGATGTTAAAACTATGGTTAGTGTTAGCTTGCTACTTTCGCTTGTTGGTCTCTCACAAGGATATTTAATTTTGATATTGACTGCTTTACTCATCTGCATATTGTTTTATTTATTTCTTCTATTACCCGGCTTCCCACTAAAGTTCTCATTGTTATCGCCTATGAGGTGACCATTTTGTGTCACTCAATCCATTCCCCAATGGGGGTTTATGATGCTCAAGAATTTAGAGATTTTGGTAGATAAATGGTGAACAATATTCATAGGACTTTCCATCGTGTGGAGAGTATGTGGGAGGCTTGTGTGCATGAGTAATCTTCCTGAAAGAAGATGAAAACCAACACATTGTTTGTAAAAATGTTGTATGCATCTGATGACTCATATGAGCTAGTTGGAACACTTTATTATTTAAATAATTGGGTTGATCATTTCTTCAGACTTCAGTGATAATATCTAGTTCATGTCTGGAAGTTGGATCAAATATGCAAGATCTGAGTGAATTGTGTGATTATAAAGATTAAGCCTCAGGAAATGTTTTCATACACAGTGTTTTCTACAACTTGAGTTGTATAACTGTGTGCTAGACGAAGTTATTCAAGTTGTAAATCACCCTAAGGTTAAACAAAATCCTTATCTTTACTCTATTTCTATATTACAATTAAAAAGCTACTTGCTAATTGACGAGAGTAGCAATGATAGTGCCTGATAAGTGATGTTACTAGAATAGTAATTTATTGAATTTATATAACAATCAATTCATAAAATTAACAAGTTCGCAGGAATATGCAAATACAAAAAACAAGTGATTTCACAATGTTAATAATGATATTTCAGAAAGATTAGTTAATTGAAGAAATTCTCATTCTAGTTGTTATCCTTTCAGCAAAAAGAGGAGAGAAAGAAGGTAAAAATAAAAGGTGTGAGATTAATATCCATTATTTATTAGGGTGGAAGGAAGATTGAATGAAAGGCAGTTGCCTAGGCGGTTTGCTTGGGACTGCGTTGCTTAGATGCTGGGTGACCCTCTTAGAGAGCAGCTGATTCAGACCACCTAGGCTTCAAAAGTGTCCAGGCTGTCTATTTAAGGTGGTCTGGCAATTCATGCTGGTTTAAGAAAAAAAACTAGTTTTTGTTTATTAGTTATTGGTTCATTTAATAATAAAAAGTAATTGTAATTCTCCCCATTAGCCCATCTGACCACCCTTGTTCAATTAGTTGTTGACACAGTTTTGCAAATTTAGACTCTGATATAGCTGGCTGATAAATGATTTTCAATAAGATTAGGGATTAGATCAAACATTTGCACATCATATCTAACCAGATTAGTAAATTGACAGTTGCAAGCCATTCCCCTAATGCATCCCGTTGTCGAATTGTTCCATCACATTCCTCTGAATATTCTTACCTCATATTTAGAGTTCTTTGGTTGTTCCTTCTTGGTCATTTGAGATACTTGGACTTGAACATCAATGCATCATCCACATGTTCAGTTATCACCTATCATATGGTTTATTATTTTCAAAACTAGGATTATCTAGGAAGACTTGAATATTGAAACTTTAGGGCCACATCATTTGTTTCTGCATTTGTATTTTATTGTTTTTCTATGATAACAGAGATCTTGAATGAAGCATGTAGTATGTTCGGCATCATCTTGATAATGTTAAGCATCGAATTCACTTTTCATTCATGCAAGGGTGTGCATGAGTGCTTTTTGCTAGTAAAAGAGAATATCGTAACCAGTATCACTTCATTTCCTTGCTACTTTAGTAAGATTGATGTGCTAGCACACACCTGATTATGGTGATCCTTCAATTGGATTTTCATAACTTGGTATTTTTCTTGTCAGGCTCTACTCCATTTCATATATTGGGATTCTTTACCTGACATGGAAGACTTTGTTGGTCTAAACGTGAAATGTGCTTCTACTCTAATGGCTCAACATATGCTTGCTGCCGCTGATCGCTATGCATTGGATAGGCTTAAACTGCTATGTGAAGCAAAGCTGTGTGAGGATGTTGCCATAAATACTGTGGCTACAACTCTAGCACTTGCTGAACAGCATCATTGTTTTCAGCTTAAATCAGTCTGTCTCAAGTTTGTTGCATTACCTGAGAACTTGCGAGGTGCAATTAGTATTCAACCTTACCGCCTATTTCATAATAGCATCTTGAATACACTAATTCAAAATTCTCATCGTGTTTCATTTTGATGAATTTTGCAGCCGTGATGCAAACTGAGGGATTCGAACACTTGAAGCTCAGTTGCCCATCTATTCTAGCTGAGCTTCTAGAATATGTTGTCAGAATCGGAGAAAACTCTGTAGTCTATACAAAGGATACCCTCGACGGCAGTGATGCAAATGGAAGGCGAGTGAAACCTCGGCTATAATGTCGCGGCGCAAGGGACTCACCATTGTCAAAAGCTCACTCACTATTTGTAAAGATTGTAAATTTGTGTTAACACTTAAATATCCTGGGTAACTCACTCCTGCAGTCCTGCCTCTTGTACCTCTTTATTAACCCCTACCACGGGAGAGCCAAACTGAGCTTGTCAAAAGTCCAGTAAGATTTCCTGAGGTTAACACCTAAGGAACCGTCGTGGAAACTGCTTGCATTGTACAATGTGTAGAACGCCAATTCTAATCCTTCATTGTTAGCTTGCTGCATCCATCTGTCTATCACCATGTGTTGCCGAGCCGGTGATCATGTGATTGATTTGTAGAATGGAGTAAGGGTTAAATTCTAGTGAAGTCGGTGAACAATGGCCTCACACATGAGAGCTTGCTTGGAAGGATTTACTTCCTTTCAATTGGGTGGGGGTGGGGGTGATTGATTTTACTTTCGTATAATTTTTACTCAATTATTTGCTCTGAACGTTATAAGTCGTTTAGCAGTTTAAATATTGGTGAAATTTTGACAGTGATTTTGTTCCAATTGAAGGATTTATTTGCTTCCTGTAAGTTTTTTGTAATTTTTGGAAAAAGTGTGATAAAAAACAGGGCTAAAAACTTTAAAAAATGTCTTTTTTCCTCCAAATCAACCAGGTGTCCCACTTTAATTTGTTACAAAAAGTCGTTGTGCCTTATTATTCAGTCGGGTATAATTATCTAATTGTTTTAAAGTATTGTTCATATTATTACTCCCATCTAAACCAAGCTAGGTTATAGTAGTAATAATTTTATAATTACTACAATATGGATTCAGCTCTTTTTACTTATTATTTATGTTGTAGTAATTATAATTTTATAATTAATCAAACCCTCCTTTTAAAGAGTATTGGAGGTGTCTCAATTCATCCGAGACATCTAGGTGAAGCTCATCTGCTCTATGGACGTTAGCTTCTATCCACTCCAAGACGTTTTCAGTAGATCTAAGACGCCTCCAATGTTTTGACTCGGGGCACCTCCATAAAATTGAGACGCCTCTATTACTAAAAGTCTATTATTGAAGATTTGTTCTTAGGCGCCTCCAATTATCCAAGGTGCTTCCACAGTTGAAACTTCATCTTTGAATATTTGTTCTTGGGCACCTCTAATTAGCCGAGGGGCCCTGAACATTGTTTATTCCAGCTTGATTTTTTACTTCGAGTCCTTGCTAAGTAGAATTAGTCCATACAGAAAAATTACCTATAAAATAAAGTTGGCATATATAATTAAATTATGAATTAAATCTTGTCTGACGCAACTAGGATCTTGTCTTAGTCTTAACTTAGATTTCTAAAATAAATCTATGTTAAACCAACGCTTACAGTCCTATTGGGACTTGTTCTCACTAGATCTCTCTTCTCCAGTTGCTTACCTTATTTATCATTTGCAGAATTACTTGACTTATCGTTTGACTCATCAGGTTTTCCTATCAAATGCCCCATCTAGACTTCAATCAACTATCAGGTCCTACAAATCCAACTGAACTTACTGCCAGATATCAAGTCCTATATTGACTTATCTGGGCTTCCTACTAGTTATCAGGTCCTCCAGACCTAACTGGACTTCATCCTATGTCAGGTTCTCTAGACCCGTCAAGTTCTTTACTCTACATATTTGATAAATACATTAGATCATGCATAATCTAATTTTAACCATTTATCATGCATCAAAACCTGAGTTTGATTATTAGTAATGATTGCACAAATAATTTCTGTTTTTGATGTAATGACAACTTATATTAAAGTTAGGAAAAAATATACCGAAAAATAACAGCATCATCATGTCATGATTATGTTAAGAGAAAAAATATTAAGTATTTCATTTATTCTCTTAAGCATGATTTTTCTTTCTTAACCAATTATCCTCCCTTTTAACCTTCATTACTTCATCAAAACATGTGGCAAAAAGGTAATTCGCTCACTCTCAGCACTCCCGCCAACTCATCCCTGGGTCAATATGGAGGAGGTAAATTATGGATGACTATTAGCCATTAGTGCAGGTGGCAAGGTATTGGGGGGGAGGGGAAGCATGTTCGGACACGCCGAGTTTTGACCCTAAGACCTTATATGGTAACACTCCATGCCTTAACCATTACACCACCCCCGAGGAGACAACCTTCATCAAAACATGCAAAGTAGGTTAATAAGTAGTAAACAAATCAAACTAACAATTTATAAAAAGATTATCAAGCAACTTATCATCCCAAAGAATTTCAAACAAATATCCCTTTTAACACTTTTTAAATAATGTAATTTTTGTTTCAAAATGTTGTACTTAAAAGGTTAAAGGAACAATTTTAGTATTGAGAAGTAGATCTTAAGGAATGTTTTTTAAACATATTTTCAAAGTATAGGTTTTCATAAGGAATTTATTGCAAAAATATTTGCAAGATCAAAATGCATTTTTCAAGCTAAACATAGAAAAGGCTTTTCAAACTTTATATCATGATGCTTTTTCAAAAATAGTTAGGGTTTTCAAGCTATTTTTCAAAATATGCTAAATAAAAATATTTTGAGCCTATTTGGAAAAGGATGCTTTCAAAATATTATTCAAAGGATTTTTAAAATATTTTTCAAAAGGATTTTTACAATAGATTTTCAAAATATCTTTCAATGTTGTGCTAAGTTTCTTAAAACTCTATTTTGTTTCAAAGAAATATTTTGAGGGGAAAAAACTTAAAAACAGCCATATTTTAAAAAAAGTGTTTTCAAAAATATTTTCCAAAGGAGGTTTTCAATAATTATTTTTCAAAAAGTATTTATTTTCAAAATGATTATTTAATTTTTAAAAATACTTATGTTTGATAACTTTAACAATTAAAAAAACTATATATATATTTTTAAAAATAAAGATAACATTTTTCAAAACTCTTATAAAGTTTTTAAAATATATTTTATAAAATATTTTATTTTGAACCTTTCTCAAAATGTCTTTTTAATATAATCTCCTCCTTAGCCTAACATTCTCTTTACGATAGATGTTTTTGTTTTTTTTTAAAAAAATATTATAATTTCTAGGCAAGCAAAATAATACACCAATCGATTTTTTTTTAATTAATTACTTAGCATTTCATCCGTACTAAATTTTCAAGCATGGAAATTTTATGAGTTTGAAGAGATGTTTAATTCAATGATTTGTCTAAGGTAGAATTTTTGGAATTCATTAATTAAATTTGAATTTTGATTAATATCAATTAATTTGTTTAATTTAAGTTAGTCATGAGTTTAATTTTTAATTAGATTAAGTTAATTTAAAATTGATTGTTAAAAAAATTATTTTAAGTTAATTAATTCTGGAATGCATTTCGTATTAAATTATTACATTAAATTAAAATTAATCGAGTTATTTTCAGATTAATAATTAATAAAATTTGAATTAATTTGATTAGTTAATTTAGGATTAAATAAAATTTGATTAATTATTTATTAAGTTATTGCTCTCTATTAATTTTGAGTTAAGTTACTTAAGTTAGATTTTATTAAGTTAAAATGGATTTTGTATTTAATTAATTAAATTAATTAAGTAGATTAATTAATTTTGAATTAGATTTAATTTTTAATTTGATTAAGTTAATTATTGATTATGAAGTTAAATTAGAGTTAATTATTCTTAGGATTTATTATTAATTATTACTCCTATTAATATTAATTAAATATTTAAATATTAAATTGATTAAAATAAGATTGATTAATTTTAACTATAATTAAATTTTAATTAAATTTTCTTTACATTTAAGCTTAATTAAATTTACTTTTACGTTTTTAATTTTAATATTTTAATTTTAATGTTTTTTGATTTTAAGTTAAGTTGAGATTAGGTTTAAATTAAAGTTAATTTAAGTTTTATTTACATTTTAATTAAACTTTAGATCTGGGTTTAAGTTTTAATTTAATTTGTATTTATTTACGTTTTAATTAAACTTTGGATTTGAATTTAAAGTGTTAATTAAATTTGGATTTGTTTAAATTTGAAATTTTTTGAATTAATCATTAATTAATTATAAATCAAATTAATTTTATTTTAATTTTTATTTAATAATAATTAATTTGAATTTCTCCTTATTCATCTCACTCGGTTTAATTTTTCAAATAAGGTAATCATATAGTTTTTTAGATGAATTACTTGTTTTTCCGGGGTGATTTTAACTTGTGTTAGATTAAGTGTAGTTTTGATCCTCCAAGCAAGTTTTCTTGAATAAGCTTTGAGGTCATGGTGAGTCACTTATACATCATTTGAGTAACTACATTTCTTAGTCAACTTAATTATTAGCCAAAATAATTAACTACATTTCCAGAGAATTTAGTACTAAACTTTATTCTTAACAAGTTAGAATTATTCCATATTTATATAGCCCTAATTAGCCAAATGAATAGGTCATATTTTTGAGATGCCAACTAATTTGGAGCTCCCTGAGTCATACATTCCATATTCTATATTGAGTTTTGATTAATTGAATTGAAATCAATCTAAATTAATTAATTACTTAATTACTTTTCAGATTAATTTTTAATTCTTAATTTAATGTATTAACTTTATTTTTTGATTTTTAATTAATGTTGATCTAATTCAATATGTTTTTTAAATATAAATTAATTTTAATTTTATTTAAATTTAGCATTTTTTAATTTAAACTTATCTTATCATAAATTTCTGAATTTGTAATATTTAAGTTATAGTTTTTTATTTTAATCTTTTGATTTAAGTTATTATTTATTGAATTTATCCTTTTTATGTTTTAGAATTTGTTTCAAAAATTTTTAGATTTAATTTTAAATTATGATTTAATCTTATATTTTAAATATTTATATTTGAATTCATAATATTAACTTTCAAAATTATCTTGTTATTAATTAAATTTTTATCTTATGATATTTTTATATATTTTTTAATTTTTTTATTTCAATTTTTTATAATTTAATTTTGATTTTATCCTAGTGTTTGAACTCATCCTTATATTTATATTTTCTTTACTTTTAAGTTTGAATTAATTAAATTGGTTGAATTTATCTTATTTAATTTATCATTTAAATATCTATTACTTAAGATATTATTGTTTGTATTTGAATCTGATTTTTAATTTATTAATTTATCTTTGTTTATATAATTATCTTTATTTACATAATTATGTTTATTTCAATTTAAAATTTTCTTTTGGTACAAATTCCTAAATTGATTTTATCTAAATTATCTAGATTAAATATGTTTCAAGAGATATATTAATTTTATCTGGATCTACATTGACTTAGTGATCTTTATTATTTGGATTATTAATTAATTTTGAATTTTCTAAATTTTTTGAATTTATTAGATCTAAATTTTAGATGGGTATTTTCATAAATACATAAATTATCATGCTGATTTACAGAAGAATTCTTTAAGCTATCATATATGTCATTTAAATTGCTATTAACATGAGTATTTTGATAAATGTTATTTACTTTAAGTACAACCTCCAATTTTATAGATCTTTTTATTGATTTGGACTCAAGTTTGGATTCTATTTTAACTTAATCCTTCAGTGTTGATAGATCCTCATGAAGCTTGGTCAGTTGAGTCTAGAACTTGCAGATATCTTGGTGTTCTCCAATTGTGCACGTAATTTCATTAGGTAATAAAATTAAAATAAAACTTATTATCTTTGTGTTCGCCTTGGTGTTTTGAGTGGATCATCTTAGTGTCATGTCATAGTCGAAATCATCCATCATTACAAAACATTCCATCTAATGCTTCCATATTCTAAAGTAGTCCATGTCCGGAATTGAGCTCACTCAACTCCGACCTTCTCCTAGAGCAACCTTCCTCCCCGGCCTCTCGTCCCTCATACCACCGCGCGCATCGTTCTCATCCCCCCGGTGTATTCTTCCGCAACACCTTATCCTTTGGATGCACTGAGCCCGTCTACTCCCTTCCCGTGCCATCCTTCTTGATAGCTACATCTTCCTCTCGACTTCTAGTGTTCCTAATCTTCTACACACTTAGACACGAGGATCAAATACAACATGACCTAACTAAACTTGGTTGACCACATCAAAACTACTCGGAGTACTTATAATCTTCCCCCTTTTTGATGTACATCAACCCAAATTCAAGTTAGGGTTAAAATACAATAACATAACTAAAGTAGATAAAAAGTTGCAATTCTATGAATTAATCAAGTTTGCAAAAATTATTCTAACTCCCCTTAATTTGTACTTATTTCTCCCCTTTTAATTACATCAAAAAATAAGGAAAAAGATAATAAATAATTAAACAAATTTTGAAAAAAATTTAGGGGCACATCACAAAAATTACTAGTAGACTAATATTTTTCAGAAGTAATTTTCAAACACATTCTATTTTTAAAAATTAAGCTTATGTTTTGAAAAAAAATAATTTAAAAATTACTTTTTAGTTTTAAAAAATCTTGAAAATTTTTGTCAAATTTAAGAAGAATAAGTTAGACTAGTAGAAATTTTTTTTCAGAAAAATATTATTTAGTCTAACAAAAATGATTTATTTTAATAAAGCAACTAATTTTCAAAAAAATTTTTTTTTTTTTTAAAAATCCAACTCTAAAAATTCTACTAATTTTGATATGGAAAACACTTAGTTTAATGGCAAAAAATTAAAGTTTCCAAATTTCTATTTTGTAGAATTTTTAATATTAAAAATTTATTTTTCATAAAATAATTCATAATAATTCAATAATATTCAAAAAAAAATTTAAAAAATTATAAATATTGGGATTGTCATGTTCTTTTACAAAAAAAAAAAATAAAAGTTTTCAAAAGTAAGTCTGTATAATAGTTTTAAAATATAAAATATAATTTTCTTAGATAATTTCATAGAAAATAACTAAAAAAATAAATTTGAAAAAGAAATTTACTGTTATTCTATAAGTATAAAAATTTTGAATAAGAAATTAAAAAAAATACTTAAAAAATATTTTCTAATTAATACAATTTTTATCCTATTAATTAAAAAACTTGAAAATTTAATCTAAAAAAGACTTTGGAACCTAATATAGATTTCTACCTACTAGATTTATTAAAAATTTCGGTGATACATAATTCTTAGGGATCTTCCTGATCTATCCCTGGTAATTTTTAATGTATCATTTAATTCTACCGTACTTTCTAAAATTTGATTTTTGAAAGTCATTTGAATATGAAGTCATTTTTTAATTTTTCTATTTGTACTTTCAATTTTTACGTTTTCTATTTTTAAATTATCAAACATATCTAATGGACTTTAATTTGTTAAGTTTAATTTTAGCCTAACATTATCTTTTTCTAATTACATTATTTTTTTTAATGTATTTTAATAAATTCAAAGGACTGTTTGGGAGAGAGTGCGTGTACCTCACTTACCTCGTGGTTTGTTCCTCCCCTTTATCGCTACTTTCTTCTGAGCATCCTCCCCCTTCATCGATACTCATCTCTAAGCTACTTTCTTTTTCTCCTTGGTGGTTCGTTAATAGGGCTAGTCCTGCATAATTTTCAATTTCTGATTCCGATGATGACTCATCCCATGTTACTTTTAAGTTTATTTGCCATGATTTGCCTGACTCTTTCTTCTTCTCCTTCGTTCTCAACTTTGGGCATTCATCCTTGATATGTCCTTCTTCATTGTACTTGTAGCATGAGACCTTCCTTTGGCTCCAAGAATGTTTCTTAGCTTGCGCTTTAAATTTATTAGATTTAATAAATTTGCTAAATTTCCTTACCATTAGAGTAGCTTCGTCTTCATCTATTGACACTTCAGAGTCTGGATCATCCGTTCTTACCTTTAGAGTAATTTTCTAACAGGGCTCTTTTTTCAATCTTGCTCATCTAGATTCGTGAAGTTCTAAAGTAGAAAATAAACTCTCTAAAGAACTTACCTTTAGATCCTTTGAAATATAATAAGAGTCTACTATAGACGTCCATTCTTGTGTTCTAGGGAAATCATTTAAAACATACTTTAAAGAATCTTGATTTGTTACCTGTTATCCGAGATTCTTAAGTCCGGTTATTAATTCTTTTAGCTTGGAGTGCAGTTGTGTTATTAGCTCTCTTTCTTTCATGCAGAGGTTGGTTAGTTGGTTATAGAGCAGATCCCGTTTTGCGAGCTTGGCTTCGGTATCTTCGTGTAGCTCTAGGAACTTTTCCCAAAGTTCCTTTATTTATTCGTAGACGTCGATTCTGTAGTAAAATTGATTACACTAATACAGTAATAATTGCACCAATAAATGACGAGCATGCAATAAACAATAATAGAGTAAGGTTAGGAATTTGTGTATCTCCGGTCGAAGCGTCGGGCGTGCCGACTGTCTTTAGAGAATTGATTGCCGCCCACGGTGCAGAGGCTCTCTGGCAAAATCCTCCCAAAATCCAACAACCGCACTCGGACTCAACCTCAGATCGCAGAACCAAGCCTCAGAACTTGAAGAAGAAGAAAGCAGAGAGCAGAGGGAATGCTTTGCTTTTTCGGAGTGAATTGAGAAGGAGCAAAGGAAGTGTATTTATACACTTCGAAGCAGTGTACGCACCAAAGCGTACGTCGCTTTGCTTTCTCACGCGCGGGTGCGTCGCTTTCTTACGGATAGAATCGCGATGCTTTGCTTCCTCACGCGGACAGAACCGCGATGCTTCGTTTTCCTCACGCGGACAGAACCAAACTGGACCAGAGGCAAAAACGAACCGGGCCGCCCGTAAGCGCGAGGCCCACGAGCTGGGGATTTGCACCCCCCCTGCGCGTGATAATCGCGTGCGTCGCGCCCGATTTTTGGATTTCCGGCTCGAATCTCCTGAAACCACCTGATTTGGGCTTGGCCCGCGCATGCGTGTAGGTCCTCCTTAACTTGAATAAGCTAGCATGGAAGACTTCCATATATAAAGCCTTCTAAGCTTCTTATCTTAGCAATGTGGGACTAAAAACAATGGGAATATTTTGAATTAAAACTCAATAATCCCCCACTAATTCAAATTATTTTGATAGAAAAATAAAGATATGTTCTGAGGCTTGGTTGCAATGAGCTTTCAGTGAAAATACCTTACGGTTTGAATTTTCACCTAAGTATACCAATCTTATTCACATAGGTTTGAAGAGAACTGAGTCTTGATCTTAAACCTTTTATATGTGAAGATCAATTGGTAACAACTCATCACTGGCGACGGTTGAATCCTTCTGGGTTGGTGCATTACGGCCATGCCACCGAATCTTGTTTCATAAGTGCTAAGGAGAGTTGCCTAGACCTAGACCCGACCCCGGGCCGGGTCTGGCCCGGACCCGGCCCGGGCCCATAACCGGGTCAACGGGCCGGTTGCCCGTTGACCCGGTTCGCCGGGTCGAACCGGAACCGGCCCGGCAAGTTGCCGGGCCGGTTCCGGTTCATTGGATGTAAAACCGGCGAACCGCCGGTTAACCGGCGGGTTGAACCGGCGGTTAACCGGTTCATAGTTGAACCGTTAGCCGTTGGGGAGGGTTTTTAAGTATTTTTTCAACGGTTAGGATCATTTGACCGTTTTGATCAATGGCTATGATTTAGTGTCCATTACTATCAAAACTCTATAAATAGAGAGCTTATTTCATCATTTTCACACACATCTTCTCTACTCTTAATCTCAATTTCGTATTCTCTACACGCTTTCGTTTCAATTACAATGGAAGGAGGCCGCGGAGGTGCATCATCTCGAGCTCGGAAGGGAAAGCAAATAATGAATCCGCTGGAGGAGGACCTCAACATTCAATCCACCGATGATGAGATCGAGCATCTTCCGAATCCGACACCCGACACACAAGGAAGTACCGATGCAATTACTTCTAAGGTTCGGAACTTCCTCCTCTAAAATCTTCTATTTTTACTAAACATTTTGAGAAGGTCACTCTTCCGTCGGGAGAAATGCGTGCAAAATGTAAGCACTGCAATGCTTCCTACAAATTCCAAGCCGAGCGGCTATGGGTCGTTGAAACGACATGTAGAAACGAAGCACCCGACGGAATATGGACTCGACCGTTCTCAAACACAATTATCAAGATTTTCTTCAACTAGCGGTAGTACCGATTCCGGTTTATTTTTATATTCGGATAATAAATTAAGAGAATCATTAGCTAAATTTGTTTCCGTAGAACATCTTTCTTTTAGTTTTGGATCTAAATGCACATTTGAAGATTTTTGTAAAGAATCTCTTAATCCATGTGCTAAACGTGTTCCTAGGACTACACTTACTCGTACAATTAAAAAATTAGTAAAACAAGGGGAAAAGAATTTAATTGATGAATTTAGTAAATTAGATAATAAAGTTTCTTTATGTTCCGATATTTGGAGTGATCATTGGCAAACACATTCGTATATGGATATGACTTGCCATTGGATCGATAACTCTTGGAATCTCCAAAAAGATTATTAGCTTATAGAGTTTTTGATGAATCACATAATGCTCATAATATCGCACAATTATTATGTTTAATTTTAGAAGAATATGGTTTAACTCATAAAATATTTTCAATATCATTAGATAATGCTAGTTCTAATACCGCTTGTATAGATGATCTAAAATTTGTTTGTCAACCTATTATTGGAGGTTTATTTTTTCATATTCGTTGTGTATGCCATGTTTTAAATTTATGTGTTCAAGATGGTTTAAAATTTTAGAAAGTTATATTAAACCAATTAGAATTGCAATTTCTTATTTATGGTCTCATCCATCTATAATGAAACAATGGGTAGGTTTTGTAAAATTAATGGAATGAGACCTAAAAATTTCCACGTGATGTACCAACACGTTGGAATTCAACATACCAATTATTACAAGATTCATTTCAATATAAAGAATTATTATGTTCATTTTTGCACAAAACACTAATGCTAATATATATTTATTTTCACAACAATGGAATATTTGTAGTAGTATTTGTGAAATTTTAAAAGTATTTAATGATGCAACCGAACAACTTTCCTGTTTATTATCCCATTCGCTCAATTAGTTTTAGAAAATTTTTCTAATATAGTATTAGTTTTAAATGAACATATTAATAATGAATCTTTATCTCCTTGCATCTTAGTTATGAAAACTAAATGGGAAAAATATTTTATTTAATTCCTGAAATATATTTAATTGCATTTGCTTTAGATCCTAGATTTAAATTAGAAGTTTTACAAGAAATGTTAACTTTATATTATGATGCTTTAATTCCAATTAAAGATTCTTCTTCCCCTGATCCAGCTAATATTATATATAATGTTAGAATTTATTTATATGATATTTATAATCAATATTATGCAAAATATGGAACACAAATTAATATTTCAAATTCAACAAACTACTAGTAATAATTTAAAACTTACAAAAGCACAACTCTTATTAAAAGAACGGACAAAACGTCCACGGGATCCTCAAGTTTCACACAGGAACTTGAGAATTATTTTACGACTTCTTTTGATTTTAATGAAGAAGATAGCGAAAACTTCGATATCTTAAAGTGGTGGTCACAGAAGGCTCAAAGCTTTCCCGTTCTCTCCGTGATCGCAAAAGAAATTTTAGCTTGTCCAGTGTCAACTGTTGCTGTGGAGCAGACGTTCAGTGCCAGCGGCAACATATTAGATGAACGACGATCAACTTTGTCTCCCGACTCATTGGAAGCCCAAGCATTACTGGACGATTGGACCAGAGCGGAGAAAAGAATCCAAGGAATGCAACTTTCAGATGACGAAGTTGAAGATTTTGATACTGAAGGAACAAATACGACAGGAACAGGAAATGGAAGTGAATGAAAATGTAAAAGGATAAAAATGTAAAAGAACTACGTGGGCTTTGATTCCCCTAAAGGGATACGTAGGCAACTTAAATAAGTGCAAGCCCTTTTTTTAATAAATTTTAATTTCTAATTTTTAATGTTTAATGTTTAATGTTTAATTTTTAATTTTTAATTTTTATTAACATATTAATCTTGAACCGTGACGAACCGTGAACCGTAACCGTCTTGGGCGGTTAAGGTTAAGGGTCGACCTGCCTGGAACCGTCGAACCGGCGGTTCCGAACCGTGGTCAGGTCTACCTAGACCCCCCACACTGCGGTCCCACAGTTACACTTGCATAGGTGAGTTCTCCAAGGATGTACTGCAAGCATCCTGTCATTAAGACCTTGAACTCATTAAGAGCTCCTAAGCTCATCCTTACTAGCAGTCAAGCATCTATCCAGGGAAGAGACTATGAGATTACATCTCAATCAATTTGATGCTTACGATTCATTCTTATAGCTTGTTTATACCACATTGAACCTACTTCTTGGGATCTCCAATCAGATAGGTTGGGTTGTTGCTATAGATGAATCCAGGACAGGCCTCAGTCCCATTCCCTTACTGGATCTCTTGATTTTCTCAGAATCAAGCCTTTTAGTGAGTGGATCAACAATATTGTCCTTTGAACTTACAAAGTCCAATGACACCACTCCAAGAGAACTAACTCACGAATAGACTTTAATCGTATTCGTACATGTCTCTTCTGTTTCTGGTTATACTTGGAGCTTCTAATCTGAGCTATTGTTGTTTGATTATCACAGTGTACTGAAATAGAAGGTATTGGCTTCATCATCAAGGGAATTTCAGAAAGAAGACCCTTCAGCCAATCAGCTTCAGTTACTGTGGTATCCAAAGCACACAATTCTGCCTCAGATGTAGAACGGGTTATAATCGTCTGTTTAACAGACCTCCAAGCAACCGCACCGCCTCCAAGTGTAAAGACATAACCAGTAACGCCTTTACACTCAGCAGTGTCCGTTATCCAACTAGCATCACTATATCCCTCCAGGACTGCAGGGAATCTCCCATACCACAAGCCCAAGGATATAGTACCTTTTAGATATCTGAGTACTCTGTCTAATGCATCCCAATGCGTTCTGTCCGGACAGCTGGTAAACCTGCTCAATTTCGATATAGCAAAAGAAATATTAGGTCTAGAATAATTTACTAAATACATTAGACTACCTATTATTTGTGAGTATTTTAATTGAGATACTGCCACACCACTCTTATTCTTGTGGAGAGTTTTTGAAGGATCATACGGTGTGACTACAGATTTAACTTGGCTATAGTCATATTTCTCTAATACTCTCTCAATGTAGAGTGACTGAGAAATTGCTATTCCATCAGTTGATCGAGTCAACTTCAGCCCTAAAATCATGTCAGCACAACCCATATCCTTCATATCAAACTTACCACTTAAGAGAGCCTTAGTCTCATTAATAATAGAAAGGTTAGATCCAAACAGTAGAATATTATCTACATATAAACATAAGATAATACAATTATCACCTTTCATTTTAGCATACACACATTTATCAGAGTCATTCATTTCAAAGCCAAACGATAGCATAGCTCTATCAAATTTTTCGTGTCACTTCTTTAGGGTTTGCTTCAAACCATAAAGAGATTTAACTAACCTACAGACTTTATTCTCATTTCCAGAAACTACATGTCCCTCAGGCTGATCCATATATATCTCTTCTTCAAGATCTCCATTAAGGAATGTCGTTTTGACATCCATTTGATGAACCTCAAGATGATATATGGATGCCAATGCTATCAACACTCGGATTGTAGTAATTCTAGTAATAGGAGAATAAGTGTTAAAATAATCAATCCATTCTTTCTGTTTAAATCCCTTAGCAACTAGGCGGGCTTTGAATTTATCTACTGACCCATCAGGTTTTAGTTTTCTTTTAAACACTCATTTACATCCTATAGTGTTACACCCAGAAGGTAAATCTACCAACTCCCAAGTGACATTAGAGATAATAGAGTCCATTTCACTTTTAATGGCCTCTTTCCAGTGCTTAGCTTCAGGAGAAGCCATAACATCTCTATATGTCATAGGATCACCTTCTATATTATAGGTGATAAAGTCCTGGCCTAAATCCGTAGACACACGTTGTCTCTTGCTCCTTCTCAATTCTGTACACTCTCTAGATTCATCTAGTTTAGAGTGACTTGAGGAGGGTATACCTTCTACGGATAATGAGGTCTCTACGGAAGCAGGTATATCTCTAGTTGGGTTATCAGATATAGATTGAGGTGTTCTCGTCTTCATAGGAAATATATCCTCAAAAAATATAGCATCACGAAGTTCTACAATAGTATTTGCATCTATTCTAGAAATTTCAGATTTAATAATCAGAAACCTATATGCAATACTATTTTGAGCATAACCCAAGAAGATACCATCTACGGTCTTTGGACCAAGCTTTTTTCCTTCTGTGTTCAGGTACTAGTACCTTTGCAAGACACCCCCACACTTTAAGGTATTTCAAACTTGTCTTCTGGCCTTTCTAAAGCTCATATGGGGTTTTCTCCCTTGACTTCATGGGGACTCTATTTAACACATGTCATGCAGTGTATAAAGCCTCCCCCCACATGAAGTTGGGTAACCCGAAGCTGCCTAACATGGAATTAATCATATCTTCAAGGGTTCGATTTTTCCGTTCTGCTATACCGTTGGATTGAGGACTATATGGAGCAGTTACCTCGTGAATTATACCTGTATCTTGACAAAATTTTTGAAACAGGTTCGAGGTAAACTCTCCACCCCTATCAAACCTTAACCTCTTAATAGATTTGTTTGTTTGATTCTCAGCTTCAGATTTAAAAACCATAAATTTATCTAAAGCTTCATCCTTAGTTTTCAGCAAATAAACATAACAATAACGAGAGTGATCATCAATGAAGGTGATGAAATACCTTTTATGATCTCTCGTTATTACACTGTTAAACTCACAACAATCAGTATGGATCAATTCTAAAATATCAGAATTTCTATCAACTGATTTGAAGGGTTTTCGGGTTTGTTTATATTGCACACAAACTTCACATCTTTTCTTATCATTTATAGCATACTTAGGAATCATGTCAAGGTTCATCATCCTTTTCACGGTATTAAAATTGACATGTCCTAATCCGTCATGCCATATATCATAAGACTCAATGTTATAAGCAATATCAGTAGATTTATTTAAGGTAGCATTTTCTACATTGAGTTTAAATAAACCTTCATTAAGTTAACCTTTTCCAATAAAGGTTCCTAAATGTAATATTACAACTTTATTACATTTAAAGTTCAACTCATAACCAGCACGGACTAACTTTGATCCGTTAATCAAATTCCGATGGACCGCTGGAACATGATGCACCTCATGCAGTGACAGGACTTTTCCAGAGGTGAACCTCAGGTCAACTTGTCCTATCCCGAACACGCTGGCTGCAGAATGGTTTCCCATGGTCACGGAAGTGTCTTCAATTACCTATTGCTGGTGTCGTCACTAGCAGTCACGATATTTGCTTGTGCCTTGATGTTGGACGTATTGCTTTGGTTTTTCTCCTTGTCCTTTCGCTTAGGGCAGAATTTGACATAATGTCCAACCTGTCCACATGCCCAGCAAGGCTTAGGTTTGGTTCCAATTTTCTTTTAAACCTTTAAGTTGGGTTTCATCTTGTTCTTCATTTTCTGATTTTTGAATTTCTTTTTGTCAGATGAGACTACTACATTTGCCTTTGGAATAAAATCCATAGGCATTCTTGTATCATCATTTTTATATTGCTTCAGATGTTCTTCTTCGATATTTAAGACAATCATCAAATCTTCTAGAGAGATTTTACCTCTCCGATGTTCAAGAGTCATGCCAAAATCTTCCCAACTCGGAGGTAATTTTTTGATGATAGACAAGACCTGAAATTTTTCAGGTAATGACATATCCCCTTCAGCAAGACCATGAATTTGGACTTGGAATTCATGTGTCTGCTCAATCACAGATTTGCCTTCAACCATTTTGAAGTTTAGGAATTTTTCCACAGTGTACTTTTCTAAACCAGAATCTTTGGAGTTGTATTTTTTATCCAAAGATTTCCACAGCTCTTTAGCTGAAGAGGTTGAGCAGTACACATCAAATAGTGCGTCTGAGAGAGCAGACAAGATTCTCCCATGGCAGATATAATCCCTTTGCTTAAACCTCTCTAAGGTAGCACTACGGGCAGGTTCCTCTTCATTAGGCGAAGGAGGGTCTGTTTCTATAACGGAGAATAGCCCTAGCGTAGTAAGCCAAAATTTCATCCGTTATTACCAACGTCTGAAGTTTTGCCCGAAAAATCGTTTGGGTCGGGCTCTAGCCTCATCAGACCCAGTTATCCTATCGTTTATCATGTTTATTGATGCTACAATCAATTCTCTAAAATTGTAGTAAAATTGATTACACTAATACAGTAATAATTGCACCAATAAATGACGAGCATGCAATAAACAGTAATAGAGTAAGGTTAGGAATTTGTGTATCTCCGGTCGAAGCGTCGGGCGTGCCGACTGTCTTTAGAGAATTGATTGCCGCCCACGGTAGAGGCTCTCTGGCAAAATCCTACAACCGCACTCGGACTCAACCTCATATCGCAGAACCAAGCCTCAGAACTTGAAGAAGAAGAAAGCAGAGAGCAGAGGGAATGCTTTGCTTTTTCGGAGTGAATTGAGAAGGAGCAGAGGAAGTGTATTTATACACTTCGAAGCAGTGTACGCACCAAAGCGTACGTCGCTTTGCTTTCTCACGCGCGGGTGCGTCGCTTTCTCGTTCCTCACGCGGACTCATGCGGACAGAACCAAACCGGACCAGAGGCAAAAACGAATCGGGCCGCCCGTAAGCGCGAGGCCCACGAGCTGGGGATTTGCACCCCCCCTGCGCGCAATAATCACGTGCGTCGCGCCCGATTTATGGATTTCCGGCTCGAACCCCCTGAAACCACCTGATTTGGGCTTGGCCTGCGCATGCGTGTAGGTCCTCCTTAACTTGACTAAGCTAGCATGGAAGACTTCCATATATAAAGCCTTCTAAGCTTCTTAGCTTAGCAATGTGGGACTAAAAACAATGAGAATATTTTGAATTAAAACTCAACAGATTCTGTTGACTTCTTGTGGAGGTAGTACGCTCAGCAGATGGAATTCGGCTCGTCCATATGCTATGAAGTCTGCTTGCTCTTTCTTGGTCCATTAATATTCCTCTTTTTCACCTCCTTGTGGGTCCTTGGGAGCTACAAATTCATATTTAATTATTAAAAGCAATTCAAAGTTTGTTTTAAAGAATAACTCCATGTGTTTCTTTCATATTGTGAATTCTCCCTCGAATTTCGATGGATAGATGCTCGGTCCGGTCATTGTCTCAGTGCTTCAGTTGGTGATTAGTCCTTCTAAGGTGATTTGACTCTAATACCACTTGTTGGTGCAGCGGGGCTGACAAAAGGGGGTGAATTGCTTCTAAAATCAATTAACTCATTCTCGATCTTTGGACTTGATTAGTAGCACAATTAAATCTAACAATAATAAAATTGAACTAAACAACTTAAAAGAAAGATTAAGAGGCTAGAATTTTACTTGTTTACAACTTAGATGTTTGTTAATCTAAGGCAGTGAAAGACACTAAAAGATCTCCTTCGTTGTAGGCGGAGAAGTCTCTTACAATAGTTGAAAAGCTCAAGGAAATGCTAGGAAAGTGTTACAAGAATTGTAGTTCAAGTTGTTGATTATTTTCTTCCTCCAGGGGTCTTTTTATACCCCTTGAAAAACTCTATCCGAGGTTGGAAGACACCTCCAAGATGGTCCAAGGCGCCTTCCGTGAAATAAGTTTTATCCGTCGAAGATAAAACTTTATCTCCACTAACGATCACTGGAAAGCGCCTTCTATGGGCTGGAAGGCGTCTTCGCACTGTTCATCGAAGACACCTTCTATGGGCCGGAAGACGCCTTCGCACTATTCATCAAAGGTGCCTTCCAAGCCTTTGAAAGCGCTTTTGATACTGTTCATCCGAAAATGGTTAACTTTCATTGTTAACCATTTTTCTCTCCGCTCGCTTGGGTGATGCTCCGGCCGTTCGGAATTGGCTCACCCAACTCCGGCCTTCTCCTCGAGCAGCCTTCCTCTCTGGCTTCTCGTCTCTCGGATCGCCACACGAGTCCTTTTCGTCTGCTAGTGTATTCTTCCGCAGCACTTCATCCTTTCGATGCACTGAGTCCGTCGACTCCCTTCCCATGACATCCTTCTCGCTAGCTACGTCTTCCGCTCGACTTCTTGTGTTCCTAAGCTCCTACACACTTAAACACAAGGATTAAACAAAACAGAACCTAACTAAAATTTGTTGACTATATCAAAACTACCCAGGGTAGTTATACAAAGCGCCTCCAGTGCCTCACTGAGGGCGCCTCCAATCAGCTAAGACACTAAGACACCCTAAATACTATTCATCTCAGCTTGATTTTTTACTTCGAGTTCATACAAAACAAAGTTAGTCCATATAGAAAATTACCTGCAAAACAACATTAGCATATATAATTAAATTATGAATTAGATCATTTCTGACATGATCAGGATCTCGTCTTGGTCTTAACTTAGACTTCTAAAATGGATCTAAGTTAAACTAGCACCTACAGTCCCACTAAGACTCATCCTCACTTGATCTTTTTCCTCCAATGTCTTACCTTACTTATCATTTGCAGAATCATTTACCTGTCATCTGACCCATCAGGTCTTCTTATCAGATGTTTTATCTTAATTTTAACCCGTTGTCATGTTCTGTAAATTTAATTAGACTTCTTATTAGATATCAGATTCTTTCTTAATCTATTTGGGCTTCTTGCCAATGATCAAATTCTCCTAATCTAATTGGACTTCAAATTGATATCAGGTTCTTTAGATCCATTAAATTTTTGACTTTGTATACTTAGTAAATATATTAGTTCACGTATGATATAATTTTAACCGTTTGTCATGTATTGAAATTAAAATTTAATTATTAGTATTGACTGTACGAATAAAATATTTACGTGTAAGATAATAGAATAAAGAGAAGAAAGGAATAGAAAAGTAAATGCTAGCATGAGGTAAAATAAGAATTAGGTCAGCTTTTGAGAAAGACGAAATCTAGATAGGTTTTTTTTTTCTTTGGAAAGTCGATAACTTTAGATGCGTCTTTGAGAAATTATCGTAAAAAATTACCAAAAAAAAAAAGTAAAAACGAACAAACAAGCCTTCGAGTTCTAAAACACAACGGAAGGCTCGTCCCTTCCGTACAAATCCAGATACTGGTCCGTAATTTTTAGTCTCTCTTTCGTAATTTACATATCGAATTATTATTAAAATCCGACTAAAATTAATTATAATTTTTCTTAATTCATGTTGCTTAGGTTATGATTTTAGATGGGACGACCTAGATAGAAAGGTTAGTCATAGCCAATTTTGACACGGGACCGGCGAAAAAAACTCAGGAATTACGGACGAGGATCTGCACTCCTTCCGCACACATGAACTGTTGGGGATTCCAGTACACATGTTCTTTACCTTCACCCTGGATAAATTGACGTTAGGGACGAGGGTAGTTATCTACCGTGTCAAGCCGCCACCTGGTGTTGAGGTACACCTTCCACACTCCTTCCGCACACTTGAGACACATCATTTTCGAGACAGACGATTTCATCTCGGTGTTGAGGTACACCTTTTTGATGTGATCGAACCTTTTACTCACCTCGATCGCTCGTTGCCATCTTCAGAGCGGCTTCGATTGCTGCTGCTGCTACCGTCCCTCATCCATCTCCGCCAACGGCGCCGGCGAAGGCGCTGACCCCTTCGGGGGTCCATGAGGCCGGCTTGCCGCAGGGCCTCCTCCGTGCGTTCTCGAATCGGGCTGGCGCGGCCGGCACCGTGACCGTCCCCTCCGCCGGCGTCTGCCTCCGTTTCGCCTCCCTCACCCAGCGAGGACACTACCCGGGCTCCCTAGACCGCGCGAACCAGGACAGCTTCTGCGTCCGGACCAACTTCCAGGCCAACCCCGACCTCCACTTCTTCGGCGTCTTTGACGGCCACGGCCAGTTCGGTGGTCAGTGCGCCGAGTTCGTCCGCGACAAGCTCACGGAATTATTGGCCGGCGATGCTCGTCTGCACGATGACCCCGTGAAAGCCTTCCATTCTGCTTTCGTCGCCACCAATTCCGCGCTCCACGATAGCGAGATCGACTATTCGATGAGCGGCACAACTGCGATCGCAGTCCTCGTCAGCGGTGATACTCTCTATGTTGCAAATGTAGGGGATTCGAGGGCGGTGGCCGGAGTTTGGAGTGGGGGTTGCTAGGTGGCCGAGGAGTTGTCCTGTGACCAGACGCCATACCGGAAGGATGAGTATCAAAGGGTGAAGGGGTGCGGTGCAAGAGTGTTGTGTGTTGATCAAGTGGAGGGGATGATGGATCCTGACATCCAGAGCTGGGGCGATGAGGAGGACGGGAATGGGGATCCACCAAGGCTGTGGGTGCAGAACGGCATGTATCCGGGCACAGCATTCACTAGAAGCATTGGAGACCTAACCGCTGAGAGCATCGGGGTGATTGCCATTCCAGAGGTGAAGATTGTGAAGATTACACCAAACCATCTCTTCTTTGTTGTGGCAAGTGATGGCATTTTTGAGTTCCTATCGAGTCAAGTGGTGGTCGATATGGTAATACTCTTTGCTTAATTCTTATTTGCTTCATGGTCTCATTGTCATTCGCTATTACAATCTCTTCACTACTATATATCAATTGACAAACTACTATGCAAGTTCCATTCCCCTACTCAAATGGAGACCTAGCTTATCAGGTGAAGGTCTGAATGTAAGGACTAATAAACCCTCATTTTGATACTATGATACTAGTCTTGAACTTGACATTGGTCCTTCATTACTATTCCTCACCACATTTGTCAATTTATCCAGTTCGATAAATCACTGACTCTTCTATTGTTTCTGAATTATGTTTTACATTAAATTGCTCTGAGTAACTCATTTAAAAATGTAAAAGTGAAGGACTTCCTAAAAGAAATATGTTACTCCATTTTGAGGTATTAAAGGAGTGATGTTTGGGCATGTCATGAGCATTTGTACCTTGCAAAAGTTGTTTGGCTTCCTTCTATTTTAGAATTTTCCACAATTATAGAATAGCAATGGTAACTAATTCTGGCTACTAGCCAACAAGACTATTTTTAATGTTTATGTTATTTGAATTTGATGATGGGGAGTGCAATGGTAAAGTTGTTGCCATGTGGCCTTAAGGTCACGGGTTCAAGTCACGAAAACATCCTCGCATCGGCGGGAGATTTGTATACCGGACTATCTTTTTTTATTTGAATTTGATGTCATGTATAGAATATGCTACTTTTCCACCTCAAGGTACATGTGTTGAATATAAGAAATACCAATAGAAAGTTTATCATGAGTTTGACTAAAATGGGTAAAATAGCAGAAATTGTAAATTTTAGTAGCATACTAAAATGTCTCTGTCATCATTGATATGTTTGCTTGTGGTAATTATGATGACTTCATTTTTGATGCAGTGTGCATAATATATGATTGTATAAGCTCAAGGCATAAGTGCTCTGCCTAAATTTCAACTCGTGATTAATCCATATAGACAATAGAAAATAAAATTGGCACTTGAAATTGTACATGCTAAAACATCATTGACTAATTCTTTAATTAACATCCCATATCTTTTAGCTATCACCCTCTTTTTACACAGAGAACATAGAAAATCTCCTATTGCTTGAGCAAATATAAGGATATCCTAAGGGTCTTATTGTCATTCATTCATTTTCTTCTTCTCTCTTCTTCTCATTTCAATTTTGTATCAGATTATCCAATATGGAGGCTTGGCCTTATAAGCTACATTTAGTTCAACTTCCATAATAATGAACTTACTGATTCCGAGATCAGTAGGCTACATTTTTACCTCATATCACATGCACTTTGGTTAATGTTCATTGGGGAAAAAAACCAAACTTCAGGCTTCCATTTCCAATGCAAATATATCTTAGATGACAAGCAATTGCTATTACGTTTTGATATAGGTTCAGAAGGAACTCTTATTTGTGCTTTGTGCAATTTTTCTTAGATTGTCATCATAAACAATTTATAGTTCTAGATGAAAAATTCAAATGTTGTCCTTGACACAATCCTAAAAATAGTGAATTTGGTAGTTGATTTGTCATTCATCTCAAAATCATAAAGCGCCCAATTAGGTTTTGTTTTCTATATCATGATTTCGTAACGTCAAAGAGATCACTGGCCTTGAATCGTCAATCTCAAGACTTTTTTATGTTATGGAAGAAGTTGAACTTATAGTAAAAACGACCGTGCAAGTATATGTGCCCATGTAAATCTCTCTTCAACAGAACTTGGATATGTACTCAGTTACTACATAAGGCCATGTGGTCCAAGTATTTGGTGACTGGCTTCAACAAATTCGTATATCTCTCTTAGACTATTAAGATGTGTATTATATTTCCTCCAGTATTTGGAGAACTGAACAATTTTTCTTTTCCACATGTCAGAATATGAATCTAATACTATTGCCTATAGATATTTGCTACAACTTGTGTATTGAAAGATTTCAGTTAATTACTATTTATAGTTCCAGTTCATCCATCTTAGAGTCATATTTTCCTTCAGGTGTCTAGATTTCCTGATCCTCAGGATGCCTGTTCAGCAATTACTGCTGAATCTTACAAACTTTGGTTAGAGCATGAAAACCGTACGGATGATATAACAGTTATTATTGTGCATATCAAAGATATGGAAGATGTAAGTTGACTTTGTTTCGCCTGATGTTTGTTGGATTTAAACTTTAATTCCTATGATATTTTTTTTTTAATTCAACCTTCCACAAAAATGCATATCAGTCAGACTCCCTAGCAACCCTGAAAACCATTCAAACCAGTAGCAATGCTGTAAGTTCAGAGGTAGTGAATGTTGATAGGCACACAATTTCTTCGCCCTGTAACAATAAAGAAAAAGGCAGCTCAGACTTGAAGTCGCACCCTCTTGGATCAACAGTAAATCCATGCCATGCACATTTTGTAACTTCACCCACTCACTCTGTCCATTTAAATGGTATGCTTCTATTCCTTCAACGATGCCCCATCATTTCTTTTCCTTTCCTAAAGTTTCTGGTTGATCATTTTTTCTGCTATCGCAGTGATTAATCCAGATTGACTGAAGCTACACGATACACATTTAATTCATCTGACCTCTACATTGCTGGTATTATTTGGAAGCACTGTAAGTTAACAATGATCGTAAAAGTGTTGATATGATTTGCCAATGCATCATTTACTTTCTCTTCGTTAGTAGTTCAAATGATTCATGCTTCACTCTTATGACGCATACAGATCATTGTTGCGAAGAAATTTCTCTATGTTTAGCTCCTCTAAGCCGCTATACTGGTCAGCAAAAGTACTAGAGAAGATCCTATGCTTTCCTTTCACATAATCCAGATTAAAGAACTATGCATCTTCATCTTGGCACATGTTGTCATTGTAGACCATTTTGTACATGGAACTTTGTGATGTCTTCCATACCACACAAGCGAAGGTTGGCAGCGACACTTCGAGCAATAAAACACTCCCAGACCTCTTCAAGATTGGCATCCTTGATGACCGGCTAATTCTGTTGTTCAAGTGACGACTCCTGGAGCTTGGTGCAACTCAGAATTTAAGCTGGTTGTCGTATAAGAATTGTAGTAGCCCGAGTGGACCAATTGCTGAAGAAGTTTTTTTTTTTTCTTTTCTTTTCATATTAACGTGGTCTTTGTTCATGAATTCTGCATGAAATGATAAGTTCTATAAAATTAAAATTTAATGTGTAATGTACATTATACAGTTGTTGGAATATCATTATTAATGTGTAATGATACTTTTAATCTTCATAAGTACCTGCTAAATTTTGTTCCATATAAAATTGACCTCCCTAATGGTATTTCTATTTTTAAAATATATTTTAGTACAATAATTTTATTGTTCATAGCAATCATTATGTTGTTTTAATCTTCTTTTAGATTTACCAACCAATTATATCTATCTCTTTTGATAAATCTCTTTATAGAAGAAATCATTCATGTAGAATATCTAAATAAACATGATTCTCAACTTTATCTTTACAAGTTGGCTACTTGTAATGATGTAGGGTGCTAACGTCTCCTTACACATTTTGTTAAAAAAAAAATTATATATTTGAAAGTCCTCACTGTCACTTGATTGGTTGATTCATCACGGTTTGTTATCGAAAATTGAAATTAATCATATTTGGAAAGCTCATGACCTTCACGACTTGGAATATATTAAATTTTAAAAATAAAATATATAATAAAAAATAGATGTATTAAATCATAGAACACGAAGTTACGGTGCTAAATTAAAATTCAATCAAAGTCGAGTTAAATTTAACATGTAAGTATTGGGATAAGGATTGTGTTGATTCAAACCAGGATTGATTAAGAGTTGATTTGATTAAGTTATGACTGAACTAAGTTTAAGATTTAATCGGGTTTGATCAATTTAAAGTGAATTAGAATATTTGTATGAAACTTTCTTTTTTATTTTTTTTTGTCTCTCTTTTCTCCTTACACATGCTATAGTCATGCTATGTATGTCACTCCTTCGCTCATCTCTTTCTTTAATTTTTCTCTTTCTCTTTTTCCTCATTTCCTTCTTCTCCTTCTTCTCCTTCTCCTTCTCTTCTCCACGGGTCGTAAACCTATAATTTTTTCCTCTCGTTTTCTCAAATACAAGAGCTCTATTTTTTTTCTCCTTTCTCTTCTCCAACAAGTAAGAAATATAGCATGCCCTCTTTCAACAATAAGAGAACCCTCAACCGTATTTTTGTGTGTGTGTGTTTTTAAGGATTTTATTGGCATCACATATTTTTTATATTTTTAAGGATTTTATTGGTACCGCAAGAATATTGATGTTTTCCCTTATCTTGCCTTCTTTGTGTTGTTGCCGAGCTCATCGAAACTAATTGATATTACTAATTAAGAAGATAAAACTTTTCTCTTTTACTTCTTCCTTTCTATCTTCTCTTCTCTATTTTTCTCAAAAGTAATATTTTTTCTCAAAGCAATAGTCTTCCTAAAGGAGTAACTTATTCTATTTTTTTTTTTTCATGTTTTGTTAATTGAAGGATATTTGTTTCATTAATTAAAGGATATTTGTAAAGCATTAATTTTATTTTATTAGGTTGTTATTTAATACGATTATTTAAATCGTAATAAAAATCTCATATTCATGAATACAAAATATTATGAGGAAACAAGATTACAAATAATTTTTCTATTTTGAATCATAGATAAACTTTGAAGATTGATAAATTATTGTTTCAACTAGAACCACATGCTAAGATTAAAATTTTTAAATCTAAGTTTATTTTCAACTTTTTTTATTTTAAATTTAAATTTTTGGATGATAAAAACACTAATATTTAGAATTTTTTAAAACCACTCTATCGAAAATACTAACTATACGACTAGTGACATGGTTTGTTATAGAAGCCAACTTTAGTTTTTTTTTTTAATTGAAAAACAGAATTTTACTTTGTGTTGCTTCAAATTCAAATCTATTTTTAATATGTTTTTTTTAATTCCTTTTCTATTGAAAAACATTAATCTATTTATTTTACTAATGAGATATATTTACACATGGAAAGTATAAGATTATCCTGATCCTATGATAATTATGCTCATAATTAAACACAATTAAAGGGCCAGTAATACTTATCCCTCTAATTCACCCAATTTCACGTGGCACTCACGTGAAGTGAGGCTGCAAAGGCATGTACGGATGTACCAGTGCCAATAAGGCAATAACGCTTAACCGGCCACAGGGCGCGTGAAAAATTCGACCGTTGCCATCCTGCCCTATACTACTAATTATGCGACTGCTACTTTGTTGAGGAAAAAACGAATTCTTATCCGCCTCCCATTTGGATAGCCCACTTGGTTACCCTTCTCCTTGTACCTCCTTTTTCTGGGCCCATTTAGTTTCGGGGGCCAGCAAAATGGAACCGTGAAGGGGGAGGATTGAGGCATCGTGTCTCTTGTCGTGTCTATTGCCGCCGCCTTCTCCAAGCGGATGAAAGGAAAGCCACGAGTTGAGCTTCTTCTTCCTCTTCTCGCTTCTCTCTCTCCCTCTCCCTCTCTCTCCGGTTCCACCATTAAAGCGCTCACGCCATCCTCAACGAGAAAACACCCGAGCAAGGCTGTCTTCTGCACCTCCGCCTTTCACGCACATCCACACTTCCATTGGAACTGGACCAGGAGGTGATGCAGATGGGGTGGCGGCGCTTTGTGACGGTGGCGGTGATGGTGGTAAGTTTCAGGGCTGCGGCGGCGGTTCTGGACCCTGTGGACTTCTTGGCATTGCAGTCCATCCGCAAGGGCCTCGAGGACATGCCTGGATCGGATTTCTTCTCGTCCTGGGACTTCACTGCCGACCCCTGCGCCTTCACCGGCGTGTTCTGCGCCAGGGATCGCGTCGTGACGCTAGCACTCGGTGATCCACGCGCGGGGGCTCCGGGACTGCTGGGCCGACTCGACCCCGCGATCGGTCTACTTACCGCGCTTGCCGAGCTCTCCCTCCTCCCGGGCCGCGTCTCTGGTCCCATTCCTGATACTCTTGCTGATTGCTTTGACCTCCGTTTCGTCGCTCTTAGTAAGAATCTGCTTTCCGGCGCCGTCCCCGCAGGTCTCGGCGGCCTTCCCCGCCTTCGCACCCTCGATCTCAGCTATAACCTACTCTCTGGTCCAGTCCCCGAGTCACTCGCTTCCGCGCCAGTGCTCTCCAACCTCATTCTCTGCCACAATCAGCTCTCCGGTTTCCTCCCGCCCTTCCCAGCCTCCTCCTCGCTCCTCCGACTCGATCTCAAGCACAACCAGCTCTCCGGCCCCCTCCCGCCGTTGCCGACCTCGCTACAGTACCTCGCCCTCTGCTCCAATGCCCTCGCCGGCCGCATCGACTCAGTGCTCCCGCCCCTCACGCGGCTCAATTTCCTCGACCTCAGCTCGAATGTGCTCGAGGGCCCGATCCCGGAGGCCGTGTTCGCGTTCCAGCTCGCCGCACTCCGGCTGCAGCGCAACGCCTTCTCCGGGCCGTTGGCGCCCCCGCAAGAGGACGTTGTCATCCCGGTGGTAGACCTGAGCTACAATCGCCTGTGGGGGGCCGTGCCACCGCAGCTGGCCGCTGTGGGCCGCCTCTACCTCAACAACAACCGGTTCACCGGGGAGGTGCCCCCCCGCTTGGTACAGGGGCTCAGCAACGGCATGCAGTTGCTCTACCTGCAGCACAACTTCTTGACAGGGATCAAGATCGGTCCGGCAGCCGTCGCCCTCCCCGCCGGTGCGTCTCTCTGCCTGCAGTACAACTGCATGGTGCCGCCCTTCGACACGCCATGCCCGCTCAAGGCCGGCTCGCAGAGGATGCGCCCCCTCGACCAATGCCCCGAGTGGCGTGCCTAATTCCATCGAAATCAAAAGTAACGGACTAAACAAGATTCTTTGATTGGTTATTGTCCGTGGGAAAATGAAGACTGCTGATGCATGTGAACCAAAAAAATAGCAATTTTCTGGTGAGTTCTCCTTCTAAATTAAGTTTTCATTCATTGGTAAAGTTATAGTTTTTTTTCCAAGTGTTGGTATAATTCTATTGTTTTTTCATGTATATATTTCACAATATATGAGATTAATAAATTGTTATATAGAAGGGAAAAGTAATGTTGGGCAAAGAGATGTTAATATTGTCGTGTATAGTGAAACACCTGCAAGAGTGCATCTTGAAAGAGTGCAAGGTCAGCCCAAGTTTTGCTCAGTTTATTCCATCAGATGCTTGCCACCATTAAATGCTTTAAAAAACAGTCTGGGTGCTGACTCCTGAGTATTGACTGGCACAAACTGGAAAATCATACATGTTGACAGTAAAAAAAGGTCTTGATTGCCATTTTTCCTGCAACTTGCTATTACATGAAGAGCTGAAAACAAGAACTAGATGAAGCTAAAAAGCGCAGAAAGATGAAAAGTGGCTTTAGCCCTTGATTCCACACACCTTGTATCGATATATTCGACAATGAGATACTCGAAATCCCTTTCTCACCTTCACTGATTTACTATGATCTGAACACTAACTTCTACAGCAGCCTCATCCTCAGCAGATCATGTCATGTTCTTCTTTTGCTGTGGCCTTCTCCACTACATCATCTGGTTCCATGACTCCTTGAGCTTCCTTCATGGCCATTGGAATTTCCATGGCCTCCATCTGCTTCTTCTCCTTGTCTTCCTTGTGCTTTCCCCAGAGAACCGAGTACAGGCCAGCAACAATAAGGACTGCACCAATCACACTACAAGAGAAATAGTGGAAATTTTGGTTATTCAGCAAGGTTATATGAATGGTTTGACTGTTAGTGTCTCACCCTCCCAAATATATTTTCTCTGCAAGAATGAAAGAGCCCATTATGGCCACTATAATCATCATCAAAGGGCTGAAGGCAGATGCGAAGACTGGTCCTTTGTCTTGAATCACCAAACCTTGTACGTGGTAGGCAATACCGGATGTCACTATACCCTACACACCAAAAGTGTCCTTAATTCTGAGTCCTAGATTGCGCACACAAAGTTAAGGAGGAGAAGAAAAGAGACTAACAGCATAGGCAGCAGCAAGGAGGTTCATGTCGAACCCGATGCTCCACACAGAAAACTTGTGCTCCATAACAAAGGTGACAACAATGGCTTGGAGAGTGCCAATAAGGCATATCAATGTGGTGAGCGAGAAGTGGGCTCTGTATCTCTCCAATGCTGCAGTCTGTTGAAGCATAACAAGTCCAATTCAGTTGGCTATGACACAGAACACAAAGTTTTGATATACATCACCTGAAGGACAAAGAAAGATGCCCACGCAAGAGTTGCAATGATGAGGAAGATGCAGCCCATGAACCAGTTCTTGCCAGACGAATCATCGGTGGCTGAGTCAGATTCGCTGGGATGAATGGGCATGTACTTGGTCCAGACCATGTGCATGATAGGTCCTTTGTAGAGGGTCATCAGCATGGCTCCAGCTACTGTCACCAGAGTTCCAATCAACTTGGCTTGGCTCCTCACTTGTTTCAGGTCAAGCCTCTCCATCCTGTCATTTAGTTTATTTATATATTGCAATTTTGAGTTCTATAAGTTTTATATGGTTTCTATAACTAAAAAAATATAGTACATGAGCATATGAAACTGCAGTAGATGACTGCATAGCATCTCATCATATCTTGCACTATAGTTCATATAGTACAGTTTTAAATTTGCTTCAATAGATCCTTTAGTAGTTCATATCCCACTTGAAAAGAAGCTTTTAATTCTCTACTTAATTACCTGAATATGATGGCCAACACAAATGTCATGGCAGGTAACATGTTGCTCATTGCGCAAGAGAAGGTTGGTGAGGTGAACTTCAAGCCAGCATAGTAGAAGTTCTGGTCGATGACCGGCCTTCAAATTTTACACATGAAACTATTACTAATTCATTAGATGCTGAACATTATGTTGGTGCAAGTACTGACCCGAGCAGTCCAAGCGCAAATATTTGCATAAAGATTGGCCAAGTCATCCTCGGACGTGAATTCCTATTCGTTAAAAATGCCTTCAGCATTTTATGAGATTTGAACTAAAAATGTATGCTGGATCAATCTACCTCTCAAGAATGAGGGCGAACGGGGCAATGGAGAGAGTGGCAAAGGCGTGTCGATAGACCACCAGGACATAGTGGCTCATGCCATGGTTGAGGGAGAATTTGGTGAGGATGTTCATGCCTGCATAGCCAAATTGGAGCGAGATCATTGCAAGGTAAGGCTTGCAAGTCACAAAGTACCTGCTCCATCTTCCTTGGTTATTCTTCATTTCGGAAACTTGACTGTTGTGGAACAACTTCGTAATCAAAGACAATGGGTATTTATCGACAGAGAATGAGTTTGCGATCCAGTAGCTTGGTATGAGATCGGCTGGAAGTCTCCATGGAGCCCATTAACTTGGTAGTGACAGGAATTTGGGATGTGTCACTGATGCACTAGCTCAGCACTCGAGTGGTGCACGATTGATGATGCACCCATACAATGAAGCATTTTGGGTGTGCTTTCTTGCACTGGCTGATCCATGCTTCCTGCTTATCAACACTACACAGGTTACTTGTGGAGGGACAAAACTTCGAGTGTATAAAGAACAAGTGTTTGTACATGAAATACAAAATGGATACACAGAGGCAGATTCCATAGAATCGTAAGATATCCAAATTCCTATCCAGGAAGAACAACGATCCCTGTCTTGGAGAAGAACAGGTTGAAGCACAAGTGGAAGGAGTTGAGTTTTCTTGGGTTGCAGTAAGATGAGTCATTCATGCAACATTCACTAAAGTTTTGCATTAGAATAAAAGACTGGTGCTCATCCAAGAAGGCAAGTGTTCTTTTTGTGCTATTCTGTTGTATTGGTGGCAATGTGTTGTCTGAGTGGGATGCATATTATTCATGAAAAAGGTGAGCATTTATTTTTTTATACAAAGGTGTGTGTATAGAAATACATACACAATCTTGCAAAGGACTTTCATCACATACCTCACATTATTTTCAATTCTCCTAATGGTTTTTGTGCAGATTATTCGTAACATCCGTTGTGGAAAGCAGTTAAGTAAAACAATGGATTGATGAACGAAATGTTCTCTTTTTTTAAAAATTTAGTAGCAACAGGATTGAAACTAAGATACTTCTATGCTTGTTTTGTTCATAGGTACGGTTTGGGTAAATAACGTGAAGATCTATAATGAGAGAGAGGTGCTAGATGAATGAATCATATGACAAAAAAAAGGTGATTCGTTCGGCTCCGTTAATTCGTTCTTAGTTCAATATGAAGGAGGTAAATCACGGATGACTACTAGTCATTAGTGTTGGTGGCCAAGGCATAGGGGAAGACATGCTCGGATGCGCCGAGTTTCGATCTCATGACCTTGTGGCAACATCCCATGTCTTAATGTTATGAAGCCGTAAGTGCACGACTACGTCGTCAATAATAAAAATATCAATCCCACAGGGACTGTTAATTGAGCACTAGTTGACTTCACACAGCGAATTTCCTAGACAAATGAAAGGTTGGTTGGAAAAAAGATAGAGAGAGAAAGATTAAGGAGAAGGAGAGAGAGAAGAAATAAGAGATGATCTTAGAAAGGAATGGATGATAGATGCTAGGATTTCTATTTTGTTATGATCCTAGTTAATGTCCCTATGCATTATTCATCTACTTAACTCCATGCTTATACTCATGTAGGGCTTCTAACTAAAGCTTAGCACAACCCCGCGTAGGTTATATTGGAGAGTCTATCCAAGTTCTAACGTCATTAAGTACAGAGGTAACCTACGAAGTCCGGTTAAGAGGGAATCCTTGTCACTAGGACCCCGATCATATGTTCCTAGATTACACAGTCACTTTCTAACGGTAGCACTAGAGTATCCACTTCAATTAGAATGTCATAACAAAAGTTAGTCCCTATGTTAAGATCATTTGACTCTATAAAGTAGGTAAGTATCGATGTCCTCTATCATTAAGGGCATAATATGTCTGACTGAATGAGTATCCTCTGCCACTAAGGATCCCTCGATTATCCAGTCTAATAACAACCTTAACATAGAGACAAACCTCTCACGTCTACATGTTTATACCATTCACACATTTTGTCAAACATATCGTCAAACATATAAAAAGCATAACACATGGAACAAGTAGTAAACACATCATTACATAGGAAAATATCCAAATATAAGTTCATACATCAACATTACAACACAACTACTTTCTACATCCTAGATATGAAGAATCTACTGCATTACAAGGGATTACAATTCAAAGACTAAGAAAGAAACAGACTACAACTCAATACATAGAGATAGAGAAAAGAGATGTTATCTTTGAAGGGTAGCACCCTTAGAAGGGCTCCCTTGCTCCGAAGATGGATGGATCTTGAAGGAGAAGAGCTTTAGGGCTTCCCTCTAAGGGGAGAACCCTTCCCCAATGAGAGGGATGAAGTCCCCAATCCCAAGATGAGTGAAAAAAATAAGATTCTTGACCCTTTTATACCTCCTCCAAACTGTCGAGGAAAATCATGATTATAGGGGTCCGGTAAATCGAATTTTTCACCTATTAAACCCAGTTTTCTCGTAATTCACCCTAAATCAAAGTTGTAGTATACAATTTGATATTTGGATCGAGTCCTGGCTCCAACCAAGCCGAAAGTTATGGTAGTTCAAAGTTTGATTTGCAGTCTTGGCGGAGAGTGTGGCATGACCGAGAATGGGATGTATGGCCGTGCATTTTAGCATGGCTAGACCTTGTTAACATTTGTTGGACTCTGAAGCAAAGTTATAGAGCTTGAAATTAGCTACATTTTGATGCTTGGAACAACCCGTAACTCCAACTGAGCGTAAAGTTATGGTTATTTCAAAATTCATCTACAATCTGGCCAAATTACAACACGACCTTGTTTTAGCTCAATGATAACTAGCATTTTTATATGTTATTTTGGATCTTGGACTTGATATTTTTATCTTCTCGTATGCTTAATCCCGTATTTATATCATGTTTTACGAGTTGAGTTTTATTGCAGCGTTGATATAATTTTTCCTATATTTTCTGGCATTTTATCTAAAATTGTGCATCTTATTTGTAGGGAAGCAATCTGGAAGATCTGGACCATCCATAGAGATTATCCTCATCCAAGTACAATTCATCTCCAATTTGGATCAAGAGAAGAGCCCAATTTGAGCCAACAATTCAACTCTTAAAGCCCACTCTTCTCAATCCCATTCTAAGAGCTCCAATTCAAACCCAATCACAAAGGCCCAATTCATCCAATTTGAAGCCCAATTTGAACCTTACCTTAATGAACCGGATTTAGCTTTAGTGGATCTACCTTCTCAACCAAAACCCAAGATCCGAAACCCGTTAAGAAACCCTCTTCTTCTCCTCACGCACGGCACAGTAGCGGTGGGCTCGCGTTTTCCTCTTCCAGCGGCTAGGGCACACCAGCGCCACCTCTCCTTCCTTTCTTCTCTCCGGCCGGCGGCTTCTCCTCTTTCCTTCCTTGCCGCCGGCCGGTCCTCCACATCCTTTCCCTCTTCCTGGCGTCTGCATCGGCTAGGGCACGTGAGTCCGACGCCCTTTCCTCCTTCTCCCGATCGAAGACGCTGAAGTTGACAGTGGCAGCACCAGCGGATTTGCACCAGCGACGTTCACTGGGCCTCGCTGGAGAGGTTTCTCCAGAAGGTTCCTCATCTCCCTCGCACCCCCTCCGAGTTCCTCTGCTGGAAACGGTGAAGAAAGCAGAGATTCTCGGCGGGTAGCGAGCCTCGGTTTTTCTTCGGCATTCATCCACCTCGTTCCCTTTCGTGTGAGTCTCTGCTGGACACGGTGAAGAAGGTGGCAGATTCCAGTTAGGCGGCGAGTTCGTGCCCTTCTCAGACTCTCATATTTCCACTTCATCATCAGCACTCAGAGGCTACTGCCGGAAACGGTGAAGAAGGAGATCCAAGTTACTCTGCCGGACACGGTGAAGAAAGCATCAGTAACTCGGATTTCCAGCAGCCCCTGTTTCCACTTTGCCGGAGATACTGTTCACTCAGCAGCTTTCCAAGGAGAGGTTTCTTCAAGGATTTCGCGCTTCCATCGTCGTAAATTGTAGTTCCGACCAGTAACGTCAGCTGTCCACCGGATCCAGGAGTTTTCCGAGTGACAGCGGTCTTCTTCCTCGGTGATTCTGTAGTGACAGACAGAATACTTTGCGTGTTTTATTGTGGAGAAGTGGATTGGTTAATTAGGATTTATTTGTTGTTCTTGTTTCATTTTATAGTTAAGTTCTTATGCTTGTTTAATGTGTAGTTGTTAGTTTAATTTCGTGTTCGATCTTCGTATGATGCATGTTAATTAGTTTTGGTACTTTGTTTAGTTCATTATGTATGATTGTTAATCTTGTATCATAGCGTGACAATATGGTACAAGTTTAGCTTTTATGCATAATTAGGTTTCGTATCATTGTCGTTAAGTTTGTTTAGTTAATTGTCTTTGAGTATTGCTTTCTTTATTAATGTTTCTTGGATCCTCATAGTGTAGAGTGACACTGCATTATGAGTTTATATTTGCTGTTTAGTTAGGATTTCCTTATTTGCATTAGGTGTAGAAATTCCAAAACAAAACCCCATTGTTCGATTTCGTCTGAGAGCAAATGTCCTATCACTGTTTCCACGTGAGAGACGACCCGGTCCTCTACTATACTACCTTAGTGTAGGTTAAGGGGTTCGGTTGAGTATAAATGAATTAATTTGATTTACGAGTGTGACAGACTCGTTGTCACTCAACACACGGTCTCATGCTCTCCTCCACACGGTCGTGCCTAGAGGCATGACCGTGGCGTGTTAGCCTCAGCGGAAGAAGCACTGTCGTGCCATTTGGCATGACCACCACATGATTAGCCTCTGGAAGATGGGCACGGTCATGCCAATGGGCACGGCCTGATCTTGATTCAGCTCCGAAGGGGAGGCACGACCTGAACATAGTGTGGCTCTGGAAGGGGGCACGACCGTTACTCAAGTCACAACCTACTCCAAATTCACCTTGGGGGATAGCACACGGTCGTGCCAATTGGCATGACCAGGTTGTTACATCTTCGCTTATTACTTCAATATGTGCTTTCGCTCCAATATGCGTCTTGTCAATCAAAACATGTAAAGAACAGGATATAATAAACATAGATTATACTAATGAAATATAAGTAGATATATGTCAAAACATGCATAAAAATATATATAATCTACGCACATCATACCTCTAGACTTAAACATTTGCTTGCCCTCAAGCAAAAACTGCATCTAAACTCATGTGGTTAAATAGTGCATCGTAATCACTAGCGAATCCATCTAACCCTATTGAATGATTTCATTGATGAGCAAAATACAAAATAGTCTTAGTATGACCTAAGTAGTAGTCCTCTGTGCTTAGTGTGATAGTGACCTAAGTTTTCCAAATTTCAATCTCTAAGTCTAGTCAAGTCTTCATAAAATTGTGTTTCTTATGCTTCTAGTGAGAGACACTTATCTATCATATGCTTGGTTCATATCTTTAAAACTACACAAGGTCTCAAATGACTACTCGGAATCAAGAGAAATATAATATTTATTTCCTCAGTAACCTAACTTGGTCTCAAAGGGGTAAATTATTAGTTTCCCTTATTCATATGATTTTTCTTTTTCTTTCTTTTGCTTTTTTTGGGTACTTCAAAAGTGTAACACTAACACAAATGCAAATGCAGGGATTTTGGTTTTTCTAAGTGAGTTGTCATGACTCGAGATCATTTAGTAATTAAAATGTAATTAAGAGGTTACCTTAGAAACACAAGAATTAGTTGAATTTTATGAATTATGACTATTTTCAAAGTTATCTACTATGAAAACTAGATATAGTGTATAGAGATCCTAAAACAATATCAATACTTAAACTCTTACGGTAAAAATGTTGCTCACTTCATGCTATCATAGATAGAAATATATATATCACTAAACATACTAGCATCATAAGTAACCAATAAACCACATGAAATCTAGAACAAACGTACTAGTATTTTGCATTAAGGAACAAACAATCATGATGAATGATGCAATTAGAAAAATTTTATTATGTAAAAAGAAATGTACAAAAACTAAGAGATATGACAAACACTAAACTAAACCCAAACATCCCTTAAATTTAAACTTTTCATTGTTCCAATGAAAACTAGAAATATAATATGGAGGAGATTTTGAAGTTAGAGAAGTTACCAAGTGATAAGACATTCATGTTCTGAAGATATTTCCCTATATGTGATTTACACTCCTCCACAACTTAGAATCCTACAAAAAGAAATAGACAAGAAAAATTAAGGAGAGAAATTAGGGTTATTACGAAGAAAGAAAAGAAACTAGAAAAAACTAAAAACATAAATGAAGACAAGGAAGATAAACTTGGGTTGCCCCCAAGAAGTGCTTGTTTAAGATCATTAGCTCGCCCCCTTATTTGGTTCACTTAAATCATGATCTTGTCGGAGTGAGATACCTCCAAACTTTCTGACTAATGGCCCAAAATGTGGAGGGAGCTTTCATCGTGGGAATCACATCTTGAGGAATTACTCTCTCCTTCTTCTTCTCCTTAAAGATGCTTCTTGGCGATAGGAGAAGGTTCACTTGAAGTACCTAGGCCAAGAGCACGATGAGCACAATTGATGTTGAGGCCTTTTTCTGATGAAAGTGAAGTATAGGCAGAGGTGGAAACATCCAGCATTCAGAGGGTTGCACACAAATATTAACATCTACTTTCTCTATAATCTCATCATCAATCAAGCATGTACTGTTAGAAGTTGCAGCAAGAACAACAACAAGATTGGTTGAAGATGCATCAATGGTCCTATCAGTGTCCGGAGTATTATTAAATACATCATCGCTATGCAAAACAGTAGAGGAGTCATGTAGAGCTGTAGAATTATGATCACAATCGCCTTCAGCTTTACATTCCATCCCCTCCGAATCACCTTCAACTGAGGCTCTAAATCTGGACTTGACACATCAACTTGCTATAGGGATCAGAGAAACAAGATCCTCTCTTGCATCAAGAGCACTTCTAATTCTTGTATTTTGGTCTTTATCTGATTGGGAGTAGGAATATTTGAGTTTTGGGAGTTCTCCCAGTCTATCAACTCATAATGTTGCAACTGTTGTGACCCATTTAATAGTGAATTATCTTGAAATTCTGATGGACTTTGATTTGCTTGAGAAGACTACTCAACACTTTGAATGTTATTGTACTCAAAATTCTGATAATCCATCCCATCTTGATTGTAGTACTACAACAAAATCGCTCATAGACATCAGTGGAACAACAACGGTTTTAGGCTAAAACCGATGTCTTTGAGTATTTTACACCGGTTTTTCTAAAAACCGGTGTCTATGAGCGCAGATTTTAGCTCATAGACATTGGTTTTTTAGGCGATGTCTATGAGCGCCCTTTTTTTGGTTAATAGATACCGATTTTAACATCGGTTTTTAAAATCCGATGTTAATGAACCCAAATAATATTTTAATTTTTCCCCACAAGCCAAAATCTGCACACTGTGAATTCCCTCCAAACCTAAATCTTTATCACGCCCTTCCTCCGCGCGACATCTCTCTCGCGATAACCTAAACCTCCGACCATCCGACCATCCGACCATCTCTCTCAGCCTAAACCTAAACCTCCGACCATCTCTCTCAACCTCATCTCCCTCTTCCCCCCTTCCTAGATCCTCTCCCGATCAGGATCAAGACACGACGAACTTGCTTCTTCGTCCAACCACACCGCATCTCCTCCAACTCCTCCATTTGGTTGAGAAGAGGAGGCCTTGGTAGCGTACAGCATTCCCACCCACGCGTCCAGAGCCACCGGCACCACCTCCTCCGCCACCTCCGCGAACAGCGGGCTGAACCGTAGCCGCCGCCGCCTCGGCCGCCGACCTGCCGCGCCGCGCCGCCCCGCCGCCGGTGTTCACCCCCGTCCCGGTCTTCACCTGGACCGGCGCCTACTTCGGTATCAACGCCGGCTACGCCTTCGACGCCAGCGACCGCAACACCGGCAACACCTTCGCCGTCCCCTTCTTCTCCCCGTTCGCTTTCCCATCTCCGGCCCTCCGGAATCGGATTCCGGTGATGGCGGCGATGAAGATGGATATTTTATAAGGGAAAACGATCCCCATCGCGATCCTGAACACGACCAAAGGGATTGCCACGGGTATCCACATGAAGAACGCCATCATCTCGCATGGTGTCGGGAGAAAAGCCAGTCTTCCGTCATGGAACACAAGTGGCTTCGGGTACTTGTTTCTCGGCATTTTGCTGCTCTCACTCCTTGATTCCTCCTCTCTCACGACATAAATTTTCTGAAAAATAAAACAATCACTTTTAACTCATATCTTTGATCGACTAACGTGGAATCGAAAGAAATGCAGGTCCAACCTTGGCCGAGAGTTGGTGGTGGTGGACGTTGGAGAGGTTCACAATGGCCACACCGGCCTTGACCATGTCCCTGAGAGCTCTCTGTTTGTCAGGCCAAGAGATGACCCCCGTGAAGTAGCAGCCCTTCACCACCTGCAGCTCCGCCCCCACCACCTCCCCCACCTCTAAGTACTCCTTCAAGAATCCCTCCACCATGAGCCTCGGCAAGGTGGTGAGCACAACAGCTCGCCTCCCTTTCAGCACCTCGCATGCATGCAGATGGAGGTTCTCCAAGAAAATTTTCGGCAGCACAGTCCTAGCGATCAGCCGCAAGTCCCCCGTCCTCAGCCCGCAGAAGGTCACGAAGGCCATGATCCTCATCCCAAACTCGTGCTTCCCCAAGAGACACAAGGTAGGGGAGAGCGCGAGGAGGAGGAATTAGTATAACCAATCCTCTCGTTTCAGAGTAATATGATTATAACTTTCTTTTTGTTTGAGGTTCACATCCTTACTGTATAAATAATTTTTTGATGATATTGTATATATGACTTATCTGATTATTTCTTTCAACTTGCTACTGTGGACCAGGTATGTTCCTTCTCATTTGCACCTTATGGTCTTTGAGTTGGTAAAAAACTCTCTGCGTGCGGTTCAAGAATGTTTTATGAATTCTGATAAGAATGCCCCTCCTGTTAGAATTATTGTCGCTGATGGGATTGAAGATGTTACAATAAAGGTACGATACCAATAAATACTTAATCTTCAATTACTGTTATTCTGCTTGGTAAGCAAGATTGCAATACTTCAAGAATAAGAAAGGATTAGTTAAAAATTCATGCTGTCTTGGCAAGTTGCAGAATTTGAATTTAACACAGAATACTAGGTACTCTAGAAAATAGAAACTAGATGTAGTGAAGATGAAAAATATGAATTTAAATTATATTTTCTTTGGGAATTCTTGACAGTTACTGATGTCTTGCAGGCATTTTTTATTTCTTGAAAAGTGTTGATACTGCAGAACCACCAGATGTAGATTTGCAAGACAGAGAACAATTATACATTGAAGAACATAATTGGACTAACTCCTCACTCTTTAAAGTGGTTAATCAGATTTATCAGAAAACTATTACAAATGAAAGTTAGGGAAATTCTCAAATATTTCATGAATTTGGGGCTCATTGCTACTGGTTATTTTTAAACCAGACAATGATTATGTGAAATCCAAGAGTCTTCCACTTTGTCTATATCTGACTATATGCATACAAGAATACGTCAGAGCCTGTTGAAAATCTTTTACTGCCAACATGTATATCAGCATCTGCTGTTGATACAAGTATAACACTCGGATAAATGCAAAAATTTTCTAATTTTTGTAATTTATCTTCTTCTTAATATCATTAAATTATATCTTATGGCATTTCTCTGTTTGTTAATACTCATGGTTCGAGGAATTTCTTGTTACATATCAATCATCTAGTTTTTCTAGCTTTGGAATACTGATCTTGATATGCTATCAATTATTTCAGATATCAGATGAAGGGGGTGGCATACCAAGAAGTGGTCTTCCAAAGATTTTCACATATCTCTATAGCACTGCTAAAAATCCACTCGAGGAAAACGATGAAGGAAGCTCAGATGGAGTAATTATGGCTGGTTATGGTTATGGGCTTCCAATTAGTCGTCTCTATGCTCGCTATTTTGGTGGTGATTTACAAATTATCTCTATGGAAGGATATGATAAATCCAATTCTTTCTTTATGCAATACTTAATCTCAAGTTCAATTTGTCCTGCTTGAATTCCAATATAGCTCATTCATTGCCTATTATGTTGCCAATACTTATTCGTGATTTACAAACTCGTGCTTGCTATGATTTTTTGATACAAACCGGATGCTATGCTTTTGTTACAATGATTTTTTTTATACAAACCGAATGCTATGCTTTTGTTACAAACCATATACTAGTTGGAGACTAAATGATTGCCTAAGAAGAAAGGAATTAGAGATTAGGAGATGCAGTGAGTAGAGTGGCTGGATAAGCTATCTTAAATGGTAACCTTAGGATTAAAGGATTGATACTCGAATTTAACCTAACCTATTAAGATAAATGGGTAATCAATACTAATCCTTATTTTGATTGTTTAAATGTTGGGCTCCTGTTTCATAGCAAAAGGTTCATTTTGTGACTCTAAACTAAGTTTTTTTTTTTTATTGTTTAAGTGTATTTTCTGAATTTTGAGAACTAATTTTTTTTTTGTACATCTACCATCAAGTATGACCCTACTTAACCAGATATACACTTTTAGACCCCCATCTTCATGCACTTGGCTAACTGTAACCCGCGAGGTCTTCTGACTTTGTGTTTTTTAGTTCAGGGTCTACTAGTTTACTTATCTCTTCTGGGTTTTGAAGATACTTTGTGGCCTGTATAACATAGAAGAACAATGAGCCGTGGATATATAGCATGAATCTACTAATATGAATCACAAACTGTTGGATCAAGAAGGATATATCTTGAGACTAGCGAACCCAAAGGGCAAACAATGTTATGTCTTTTCCAACTAATGAATCTCCAAAGGGAAGATAATGTTGAAAGAAACTTGTGATTTGCAGTGAGGCTATGGTTTCCTCAGTTGGGATGTGATAAGGTAGCTAAATAGAGGTAATACAACCTTTAACTTACCCTGACTATTGTATGAACTGATTAGAGGGCTTGTTGAGAATTAAGCTTCTAAACTACATGGAACAAATGATTATCGGAAGTTTGTAGGAAATAAGAACAAATTTGGGTTTATGATTTCAATGTCTGTTCTTGAGTATTAAATATTTTCAAATATGCATCTTACCCAATTTATCAGACACCCTCTTTCCTTGCAATATGGAGGTCTTCCACTGATTATTTCCAGTAAAACTACTCCAAAAGCAAAGATGTTAGCTTGAATTTCCATTTCTTGTTGCTCTCGAGGAACATGGGCGGCCGATTTAACCCTAAGAAAGGCATGGCGTTTGAGGGTTCTATCTTCGACGCCGGGCCGATTTTTGAGTCCTATGGCATAGCTCACGGATAGGCAGGTCGATTGCTCGATTTTTGAGTTGGCCATCATCATCATCTCCCTGTTGCTGGAGAAGGGACTTCATCATGTCCGGGAGGTGAGTCAGAGCTTCACTTTTTCTGATATGTGTTTGGGTATTTTTCTTGACAGGAAAGTTGTCCGGGAGGTGATTCTTTGTTTTTTTGTCCCAGATTTGCATCCTTGGATCCTAGTTTGAGTGGTAAAAGTGCAGAACCAGTATATCGTGATGCAAAAGGTTTGAGTTCTCTGACACAGCATTGAATTTGAAATTTTTTCATGTACATTTGGAAGCCCAGATTCTACCGATTTTGTAGTTTTATATTTGCATGTTTCTGACTGCTGAGTGACTGAATTATTTTCTGCAGGAAAAGCTATTTCAACGGAAGAGCTACTGAAACCAAAGGAGGAAGAGAAACCAAAGGTATTTTTCACACACTTCATCTTTGATTTGGTGGTCATGTTTACCATACGTGTCAGTTAATTCCCAAGAGCTATATTTTTTTGTTTCACTTTTATTGTTAGCTATATGAGCACAACATGCTATGCTTTTGATTTATTATTACAGCTATTTATCAGAAAGGAGAATTATTGGTACACTTTTGATTGTTTAATTATAGGCTCTCTTAGTTGGAAGCAAGTGTAGTGTTGATTGTGTAGGAGTGATTTGTAACCCTTATTATTATTTATTAGTTTTTGCACTATTTTTTATGTTGGATCCATTGCTGTCTAGTTGATTTTTATTTGCTCATTTTGTTTCTTTAAGTTCACTTCCATTTGCAATCTCTTCATATATTAGTGACTAATGGTTGGTTGCTGTTCCTGGATTTGTTATAGCGCTATTGGTTGTTTCTACTAAAGAAAGTTAAATTTTATCAGGAATATTCTTCTGTGATCTTCCTACACAATTGGGAGACTTTGTAAAACCAAAGTAACTAATTTATTAGGTTGAAATGATAGATAGATGAGTGATCTCAGTCTTGGCATGACTAACATTTTTTTTTTTATGTTCAAAACCTTTCATTTTGTTTTGTATGGTTCTCTCTAAGAGCATGGACCTAGTTATCTTTTGACAGCTGAATATGATTCTTTTACTTCATTTGTAACTGCAAATTCAACTTTCTGATACCTTGTGAATCACTGAAGATCCTTATTGCAAGCATTGAAGTAAGCATTGATGTGGTTGAGATAAATGATGAATATGTCTCTTTTTAAGCATTCAAATTAGTCATCTTGTTACCTGATGCTCTTACTACTTTTTCAACTATGATTTTTGGTCTTGATTTACTAATATATTATTTATGTATTTTTACAGTTTACAAATCTCAAGTACTCCAGAGTTGAAATTGATGAAGTGCAGTTCGAGTGGGCTGAATGCATGCTAGATTACATTTGAGACAGTTGTACCTTGATGTGTTAACAGAATGTTATACTTTGATTTTGATATCTATTAGCTAGCTTTTGATGTAAAAAGAATGTTTGGGTATTTTATGGATATTGTTGTAAGAAGATTATTTATATAATTTGTGAATATTTGTGTATTTTATGGATATTATTGAATGAAGAATATTTGTACAATTTGTGTTTTTTTT